>NC_052159.1:134279094-134593296 GCF_902713615.1 Scyliorhinus canicula | reverse complement strand
TTTTGCAGAGTCAGTTTGTGGAAGCTGGCCATGTCTTTTTTTTTAAATTTAGAGTGTCCAATTATTTTTTTCCAATTAAGGGGCAATTTTAGCATGGTCAATGCACTTAACCTGCCCATGTTTGGGTTGTGGGAGTGAAACCCACGCAGTCACGGGGAGAATGTGCAAACTCCACACAGACAATGACCTGCAGCCGGGATTGAACCCGGGTCCTCAGTGCCGTAGGTAGTAGTGCTAACCACTGTCCCACTGTGCCGCCCAGTTGGTCATGTCAGTATATCCTGTAATGTAAAATGAATACTAAATGGGTATTATCGTAAACTCCTGACTTGTCAACTTCAGTAGAAAATCTATTTGCTTTCCTTCCACCCAATTTGTGATAGATCAGCACCAACTTTTCCCAGCGATTGAAATGCTTTTGTTGTTATATTTTTAACCCACATAAATTTGTCTGGTGTGCGGTATGCGTTTTATATTTCATATGAAGCAATTCTGTTGAACAAATGTATTCTTCATCATTTTTATAATAGGCACAATTTTCACATGCAGTCTAAGAGGAAAATTGTTGAATGCAGATTGAGGTCTGTAATCCTTCCTGGAATCAGAGCTATTTAGCTACACATTTGATCTCAGGAACCTTGTTTCTCACCCCCTGCATCTAATCTGTTGATGTTTCTGATCGTGTTTTAATCTTGGATAAAATGGAAGTTCTTAGGCAAGGCTTAACAAACATAAAAACTTCAAACCACTTACAATAGTACTCCACGCTGAAGCATTTTACCACGGACCAACACTGAAGCAAAGATACCATTCTCAAAGCTGATGACTGAGACCAATATATTGTACAAACTTTAGGACACATGCACAGTTTGTTGATCTGATCACATGAGTTGATTGGCAGAATAATGGGTGCATCTGCAGATAAAGCTGTGACGACAAATAAAAGGAAGAATAAATACTGCAAAAGCAGGCTAAACCAAAAACTATTGTACATTAAACCTGGGAGCCCAAATTAATTAATGTATGCTCTGAACTTCAATGTATTGATTTGTTGAAAATAAGATCATAAGAACATAAGAACTAGGAGCAGGAGTAGGCCATCTGGCCCCTCAAGCCTGCTTCGCCATTCAATGTGATCATGGTTTATCTTTTGTGGACTCAGCTCCACTTTCTGGCCTGAACACCATAACCCTTAATCCCTTTATTCTTCAAAAAACTATCTATCTTTATCTCAAAAACATTTAATGGAGGAGCTTCAACTGCTTCATTGGGCAAGGAATTCCATAGATTCACAACCCTTTGGGTGGAGATTCTTCCTAAACTCAGTCCTAAATCTACTTCCCCTTATTTTACGGCTGTGTCCCCTAGTTCTGCTTTCACCCACCAGTGGAAACAACCTGTATCTATCCTATCTATTCATAATTTTATATGTTTCTATAAGATCCCCCCCCCCCCTCCACCCCGCATCCTTCTAAATTCCAATGAGTACAGTCCCAGTCTATACAATCTCTCCTCATAATCCAACCCCTTCAGATCTGGGATTAATCTAGTGAATCTCCTCTTCACATCCTCCAGCGCCAGTACGTCCTTTCTCAGGTAAGGAGACCAAAACTGAACACAATACTCCAAGTGTGGCCTCACTAACACCTTATACAATTGCTGCCTAAACTCCCTAGTCTTAAACTCCATCCCTCTAGCAATGAAGGACAAAACTCCATTTGCCTTCTTAATCACCTGTTGCACCAGTGAACCAACTTTTTGCGACTCATGATTTGTTTTGAAAATGGTCTAGTTTCTGCAAGATGAAAGATGGGGTAAATTTTCCCCACAGGCGGGAGGACAATTTTGACAGACCATTAAAGCTTAGTTAAGCTGGGATGGGAGGGGCGGCACGGTGGCCCAGTGGTTAGCGCAGCTGCCTATGGTGCTGAGGACCTGGGTTCAATCCCAGCCCCGGGTCACTGTCTGTGTGGAGTTTGCACATTCACCCTATGTCAGTGTGGGTTTCACCCCCACAACCCAAAGATGCGCAGAGTCAGTGGATTGGCCACACTAAATTGTTCCTTAATTGGAAAAAATAATTGGGTACTCTAAAAAAAATGTTTTTAAACCTGGGATGGGAATTTTCGAGCTTAGGGTGGCACACCCGGAAAATCCCGCCATACTTTCAACTCCCACAAAACATTGTGCCATAATTCCTCCAAATATCTTAGCATTTCAACTCAAGGGCTTCCAATTTCAAACTACTTACAAACTGTGTTCGCTTGCAACTCCCATCAAAATTCCAATTGTTGTATAATTTATACCTTGGGCTGCATTGTTTCACATTCATCATACCAGGGGCGAAATTCTCCGACCCCACGCAGGGTCGGAGAATCGGCCGGCAGCGGTGTTAATGCCGCTCCCGCAGGGTTTTTAAATCTCTGACTGGCCAAAAACCGGCGCTGTGCAAATCCCGCCGGCAGCCTCTGAAAACAGCTGGCGCCGGCGGGATTTCATTACGGGTCACGTCGGCGAAAATCACAGTTGCTTTAAAACGGCGTCAACCATTGATGATGGTTGACGCCGTTCAGTGTCGGGGGGGGGGGGGGGGGTGGGTTGCGGCATCGGGGGGGGGGTGGGTTGCGGCATCGGGGGGGGGTTGCGGCATCGGGGGGGGTTGCAGCATCGGGGGGGTTGCGGCATCGGGGGGGGTTGCGGCATCGGGGGGGGGGGTGCGGCATCGGGGGGTTGCGGCACCGGGTGGGGTTGCGGCATCGGGGGGGTTGCGGCATCGGGGGGGGGGGGGGGTGGGTTGCGGCAATCGGGGGGGGGGTTTGGGGGCAGCGGCGTTGAGAGAGGGGGGGCGACGGATGCCCGGGGCCAACGCACCGTCGTCCCCCCCTCTGTACGCCGCTGCCCCCTACCCCAACCACCCCCCCTCACCACCCCTACCTCCCTCCAACGCCCCTACCCCCCCTCCCCACCACCCCTACCCCCCTCCAACGCCGCCCCCCCATCTCTCGCAACGCCGCAACCCCCCACCCTCAACGCCGCAACCCCCCCTCATCGTCGCAACCCCCCCTCTCAACGGCGGGTCCCCCCCCTCTCAACGCCGGGTCCCCCCTCTCAACGCCGGGTCCCCCCCCTCTCAACGCCGGTACCCACACCCCGTCCCCCTCCCTCTGAAGGCCGGTACCCACACACCCCCCCTCTCTCCTCCTCCCCCCCTTCCTTCCTCCTCCCCCCTTCCTTCCTCCTCCCCCCTTCCTTCCTCCTCCCCCCCTTCCTTCCTCCTCCCCCCCTTCCTTCCTCCCCCCCCTCCTTCCTCCTCCCGCCTTCCTTCCTCCTCCCCCCCTTCCTTCCTCCGTTGGGGGGGGTGCGGCGATAGTGGGGGGGGGGTGCGGCGTTGGAGTGGGGTAGGGGTGGTGAAGGGGGTAGGGGTGGTGAGGGGAGGGGGTTGGGGTAGGGGCAGCGGCGTGCAGAGGGGGGGCGACGGTGCGTTGGCCCCGGGCATCCGTCGCCCCCCTCCTCTGCACGCCGCTGCCCCTACCCCAACCCCCCCTCACCACCCATACCCCCTTCACCACCCCACCCCCCTCCAACGCCGCCCCCCTCCAACGCCGCCCCCCCTCTCTCAACTCAACACCGTAACCCCCCCTCCTCTCAACTCAACGCCGCAAACCCCCCCCTCCTCTCAACTCAACGCCACAACCCCCCCTCCCCTCTCCTCTCAACTCAACGCCGCAAGCCCCCCCCCTCAACTCAACGCCGCAAACCCCCCCCCCTCAACTCAACGCCGCAAACCCCCCCCCCCTCCTCTCAACTCAACGCCGCAAACCCCCCAACGCCGGGTCTGTCTCTCTCCTCCTCCCCCCCCCCCCCCAAATGCCGGGTCTGTCTCTCTCCTCCTCCCACCCCCCACCCCCCCCCAAATGCCGGGTCTGTCTCTCCTCCCCCCCCCCAAAATGCCGGTCTGTCTCTCTCCTCCTCCTCCCCCCCCCCCCCCCCAAATGCCGGTCTGTCTCTCTCCTCCTCCCCCCCCCCCCCCCCCAAACGCCGGGCTGTCTCTCTCCTCCTCCTCCCCCCCCCGCAAAACGCCGGGTCTCACCACTTCCGCAGCTGGTGAAACTGACGCGTATCGCGTCAGTCAGCTGCTGGCCCCTCCGGGAACGGAGAATAGCGGCCTAAAAGAAGGCCCCGACGCCGGAGTCATCTACACCGATTTTTCTCGCCGGAAATCGGCGTTACGACGGTCTGCAGAGAATTTCGCCCCAGATTTTTTATTGGACTGCTTTATTGCCCTTATATGATCATTGCAGACTAAGGGCTTGAACAGATGTTGTCACTGTATCCATCAGCTCCATAAAATCATGTTATAACTAATTGTGACAGCTGTTGTGACAGACCACTTGATAATGCTGGGAGAATCTGGGTGGATGTTATCACAGTTAATAGCCGGACATTTGAAACCTTCTTCCGCCGATACTGCTTCAGCATGCCACCTCTTTCCCCTTTTCTTCTTGGTTCATGACATTCTCTACAACAGATGTTTGTTCCTGATCACTCCCACAACTTTCTGCCCCATGGCTCCCAATGCCACTGTCAAAAAGTAAGTTGAAAGAGGGATGATATTAAGTAAAACATGAACTGGTATCGCTAACGGATGGGTGAAGATGTCTTCAATGTAACAATGTTACTTCATTCCACAGCATCTGTGTTAGTCCACGCTCAATCCAATGGCATCATTGTCTACTTTATCGACACACTTCATGGTATTCTGTACAGAATAAATATTCAACAGGATTGGCGAACCAATGAATTAATTTGCAACTTTATATTGCTTAGCCGGTATGGAGATATATTCACTTATTATATATGTGATCAGTTTCCAATATTTTTGAGGTGATAATGTCTATTATGGATCACCTTCCATTCCATAGATAAATAGGCTCCAATTATTAATGTGGATCAGGTTGGTTTCAAGGAGGGGCGGCAGGGTGATGCAGCGGTTAGCACTGTTGCATCACGGTGCCGAGGACCGGGGTTCGATCCCAGCTCTGGGTCACTGTCTGTGTGGAGTTTGCACCATGTCCCCGTGGCTGCGTGGGCCTCACCCACACAACCTAAATATGTGCAGGGTAGGTGGATTGGCCATGCTAAGTTGCCCCTTAATTGTAAATTGTGGGCGGAATTCTCCGCTCCCGCGATAAATCGGGAAGGCCGTCGTTAACTCGGCCGAGTTTCACGACGGCCTCGGAGGCCGCTCCTCTCACCTTATTCACCCCCACCCGGGGGGCTAGGAGCGGCGCTCCGTAACTCTCGGTAGCCGGGCCTTGACGCTTGCGTCAAGGTGGCGCGCCGTGAATTACGGCAGCCGCACATGCGCAGGTTGGGCGGTTCCAACCCGCGCATGCGCGGCTGACGTCACGACGGCTGACGTCTCAAACCCACGCATGCGCGGTTGCCATCTTCCCCTCTGCTGCCCAGCAAGACGTGGCGGCTTGATCTTGCGGGGCGGCAGAGGGGAAAGAGTGCGTCCCTTTGAGACGCTGGCCCGACGATCGGTGGGCACTGATCACGGGCCAGTGCCCTCCTGAGCACGGCCGTGGTGCTCACTCCCCTCTCCACCCCCCCCCCCACAAGCCTCAAACGGGAATTTGGTGCCCATGTTCACGACGGCATCGGCCAGGTGTGGTTGCCGCCGTCGTGAACTCGTCGGGAACGGCAGGCCGCTCAGCCCATCCGGGCCGGAGAATCGCCGGTCGCCGTGAAAAACGGCGAGTGGCGATTCTCCCGAGCGGGGGATGGGAGAATGGCGGGGAGCGCCAGGGGGTCGTGTCGTGAGTCGCCCGGCCCTCCCGTGATTCTCCCACCCAGCGTGGGGAGTGGAGAATTGCGCCCTGTTTCTTTAAATTATAAAAAAGTTGGTTGCAAGGGAGCACATTAACGTGGGGGAAACCTTGCAAGGCTGGATATCGAGGTCCTGCTGATATTTTAAAAGCAGGTCTTGATTCAAATAATCTTCTGTCGACTCCTGGCTAAAGATTGGCTAAATTGATAGGCTGGTCTGTAAGTGGAACTCAAACAAATAAGGAGTCAATGGGCCCCATGCGGATTGCTTCCATTCGTAAAGCACAAAGGCTTCGGGCTAAATTTGAGGCTGGGTTTGGGTGAACAAGGGCACTGGGGCTACGGAAGCGAAAGGATTTCTTGTGAGGCTTGTATAGAGTACTCCTGCTCCTCATTGCCCAAAAGAAGTACTAAAAGGAGCTGATTTTTATCATTTTGGAGGCGGTGGCATAGTGGCATTGTCACTGGATTGGTTATCCAGAGACTCAGGGTAATACTTTGGGGGCCCAGGTTTGAATCACACCATGGTAGATGGCGGAAATTAAATCAAGTAAATATCTGGAATTAAAAAGTCTAATGATGACCATGAAACCATAGTCGATTGTTCTGAAAACAACCCAGCTCATTAACTAATCTCCTTTAGGGAAGGAAATCTGCAGTCCTCACATGTAATACGATCATAGGAGAGAATTAGGCCATTCAGCCCATCAAGTCTGCTCCGCCATTCAATCATGGCTGATATCTTTCTAATCCCCATTCTCCTGCTTTCTCCCCATAACCCCTAATCTTCTTATTGATTAAAACCTATCTACCTCTGTCTTAAAGACACTCAGTGATTTGGCCTTCACAGCCACATGCGCCTACTTGTGACTCCATATCCACAGCATGTGGTCGACTCTTAAATGCCCTTTGTTGTATCAAATATCTACAAAGTCAATAAAAAGGAAATAAACCAGATGGATCACCTGGCATTGACCTAGGCTGCGGAAACAACAATGACAAACTCAGTCCTGCCAACTATGCAAATTCCTCCTTACTTCCATCTGTGGGTATTTGCCAAATTTGCGAGAGCTGCCTGACAGACTCAGCCTCACGGTTTCATACCTTACAGATAATGTCGCAAACACCACTATCGCCATTGGCAGGACAGACCCAGCAGAGGAGGCGGAGACAATGATATACAGTGGGGAGGAAGTTGCCCTGGGAGTCCACAGCATCAATTCCAGACCCGATTAAGTCTGATGGTTCAGGTCACACATGGGCAAGGAAAACTCTTGTTGAATACCGTGTGTCGTCCAACATCAGCTGATGAATCAATGCTCCTCCATGTTGAACAGCGCTTTAATGGAAGCACCAAGAGTGGCAAGGGCACAGAATGTACTCTGGGTGGGGGACTTCAATGTCCATCACCAAGAGTGACTCTGCGGTATGCTGCCAATCAAACTAGCCTAGTCCTAAAAGTCATAAGTACTAGACTGGGTCTGCAACAGGTGGTGAGGGAACTAACAAGGGGAAAAACATACCAGGCCTCATCCCCCCCTAACCTTCCTGTCACAGATGCATTTGTCCATGACAGTAATGACCATTGCATAGTTCTTGTGGATACTCTCCATTTTGTTGTGTGGATGTGCCATCATGCTGAATGGGATAGATTCAGAGCAGATCTAGCGACTCAAGACTGGGCATCCATCACTGTAGGTCATCAGCAGCAGAATTGTGCTCAGCCGCAACCTGTAAGTTCATGGCCTGGTATATCTCCTATTCTAGCATTACCACCAAGCCAGGAGATCAACTCTGGTTCAAAAAAGAGTGCAGGAGGGCATCCCAGGAGCAGCATCAGGCATATCAAATAATGAGGTGCCAACCTGGTGAAGTGACAACACAGAGCTACTTGCATACCCTACAAGATAAGCAGCAAGTAACAGACAGATCTAAGTAATCCCACAGCCAACAAATTAGATCTAAGCTCTGCAGTCCTGCCACATCCAGTCATGAATGGCTGAAGGCACTGGATAGTGGAAAAGCTTTAGGCCTTGAAAGTTTTTTGGCAATAGTACTCAAGACTTGCGCTCCACAACTTGCAGTGCCCCTAGCTAAGCTGTTCCTATACTGCTACAACACTGACATCTATCTGGCAATGTAGAAAATTGCCCAGGTATGTCCTGTACATGAGCCAGGACAATCCAACCTGACCAATTACCACCCCATCAGTCTACTGTCTATCATCAGTAAAGTGATGGAAGGGGTCATCAACAATGCTATCAAGCAGGACTGACTTAGTAATAATCTGCTCACAGACAGTATTTGATCAAGTATGGCATCAAGGAACCCGAACAAAACTGGAGTCAATAGGAATCAGGGGAAAAACTCTCCACTAGTTGGAGTCATACCTAGCACAAAGGAAGATGGCTGTGGTTGTTGGAGGTCAGACATCTCAGTCCCAGGACATAAGAACATAAGAACGTGGAGCAGGACTAGGACATCTGGCCCCTCGAGCCTGCTCTGCTATTCAATAAAATCATGGCTGAACTTTTTGCGAACTTAACTACACTTACCTGCCCGCTCACCATAACCCTTAACTCTATTACTGTTCAAAAATCTACCTATTTTCGCCTTAAAAACATGCAACGAGGTAGCCTCACCTGCTTCACTGGGCAGAGAATTCCACAGATTCACAGTCCTTTGAGTGAAGGAGTCCCTCCACAACTCAGTCCTAAATCTGCTCCACCTTATTTTGAGCCTCCTAGTTCTAGTTTCACCCGCTAGTTGAAACAACCTCCCTATTTCTGAATCATAGAATTTACAGTGCAGAAGGAGGTCATTTGGCCCATTGAGTCTGCACCGGCTCTTGGAAAGAGCACCCTACCCAAGGTCAACACCTCACCCTATCCCAATAACCCAGTAACCCCACCCAACACTAAGGGCAATTTTGGACACTAAGGGCAATTTATCATGGCCAATCCACCTAACCTGCTCATCTTTGGACTGTGGGAGGAAACCGGAGCATCCGGAGGAAACCCACGCACACACGGGGAGGATGTGCAGACTCCGCACAGACAGTGACCCAAGACGGAATCGAACCTGGGACCCTGGAGCTGTGAAGCCATTGTGCTATCCACAATGCTACCGTGCTGCCCATCTATCTTATCTATTCCCTTCATAATTTTATGTCCGGGATTCTCCGTTGGCCGATGGCGAAATCGGGGCATGCAATCGGGCAGAGAATAGGTCCCGATGGTGAAATTGCGGCCGGCGCTGGTTTGACGCCGAATCGCGAATGCTCCGCCTTCCCAAACATGGCATCAATGCCTCGCCGCCGTGTGTATTGAAACACTGTTTCATGTCATTAGTGGGCATATTGGCGATTCTCCGCCTCCGATGGGCCGAGTTCCCAATGGCACGGTTCACACGTGCTCTCACAAATCGTAAAGCTGGCGTGGTGGCTGCTGAGAGAGAGATAGAAGGCGTACGGATAGTGCCCAGCACCGCCATCCAGTACATCCTTCCATGCCGCTGGCCGGGGGAGCTTCTGCCAGGGCTGGGGGGGAGTAGTGGTGGGTGGCCAGAAGGTGGGCTGTGGGTTTGGGGTGAACGGGTACGCAACACCATTACTGCAGCCGGCAAGGCAGCCATGCAGCTGTGCATGCCGCTAACAGCCCACTTTTTTTAACCTGGTGCCTTGGGTCGGTAGGTGACTCCCCTCTTAGCAGCCCTCTGTCCCCTTATAGCCACCTGGGTTGGCCACTTCCCGATTCCAAAATGGAGATCCGCTAAGAATGCAGGGAGAAATGGCCAAGCACAGGAAAACAAGCAGGTGCAAAGTTTCCTGTATATTAGGACTTGCAGAAACCCAGACAGAGCCGAAACCAAAAAACCATCTGCATAGTAATGAGCGATCCCCGGGAACAATTGGTAACATTAAGAGTAATCAAGACCAAGCCAGACTCCTCGGCGCCAGCAGGAGCCAAGACAAAGGAAGGCCAACGGACATATAGGAACCGCCCAGCGAGTAGGGAACAGCTCCAGTATTGGAGAAATCGATCCAAATGATCAGAACTTAGTCCAATCACTTGGAACCAAGTCCGGGGTCCACCCAAAAGGGCGCAAAGTCCCTCGGGACTATAAAATAGAGTCCCCAAGTTCAGTTTGATCTTCTTGGCACTTGGCTCTCAGCGAGGAGAGACCGGCCTAACAGCTTCTTGGCAGGGTCTCTCAGCAGCTCGAAACAACCCTTGACCGTAACCTGCCTAACTGCTGCACCAACCAAGTAAGTGTCCAGTCAACGCACGCTACGAGATAGGCGCTCCTAACCCTTAGTCCATACCAGCTGGAAGCCTGCAGACTCAGAAGCGAACAAAAGGCCATTTGTTCCCCTGACCGGGTGGGCCAGTTTCCAAAGCTAAGTATTGGCCTTTTAGTGTTAGAGATAGTCTAGTGAGTAGTATTTTATGCATGAGTAGCGATTGACTGTGTATATAATAAATGTGTTTTGATTTGAAACTTACTAACTGGTGTATTGAGTTATTGATCAGCACTTGAACTTGAACCTCGTGGTGGTATCATAAATATACCTGGCGACTCTAGAGCAAGGTGATTAAACAGAGCAAATTAAGTAAAGACACAACGAGCACACCCTGCTGAGCCGTCAACTGTATGGATGGCCCAGCACAACCCATCCCATCTTTTTGGCCCCGATCAGTGTGTGCGTGTGTGTGTGTGTGTGTGTGGGGGGGGGGGGGGGGGGGGTATTATTTAAGCGCGCTGGCAGCTTGTCAGCCCTGCGAGTGACCATCACGGACCCGGTAATTCCCGCACTGTTTTCGGTGGGTTTCAATAGCGATCCACACAGCGCCGATGTGAGCCCCTCACCGGTAGCAGAATCAGTGCAGGTGTGGCGCTGATTTTTCTGAAAGTCCACAGATCACCTGTTGGCGTCAGCACTGAGACTCAGAAATGGAGACTCCGGTCCTATACGTTTCTATAGGATCTTCCCTCATTCTTCTAAATTCCAATGAGTATAGTCCCAGTCTACTCAGTCTCTCCTCATAAGCCAATCTTCTCAACTCCGGAATCAACCTAGTGAATCTTCACTGCCCCTCCTCCAGTGCCAGTACATCCTTACTCAAGTAAGGAGGCCAATACTGTACACAGTACTCCAGGTATGGCCTGACCAGCACCCTATACAGCTGCAACATAACCTCCCATGACCTCACATTTGGCAACATTGTGTTCCATCTTCCAGACCCTTGCCCAATGCAAGGGGCAGCACTGCAGGAGTTCCTCAGGATAGTGTCCTCGGCCTAACCATCTTCAGCTGCTTCATCAGTGACCACCCTTCCACTAGAAGGTCAGGTGAGGGGAGCTTTGCTGTTGATTGCAAAATATTCAAGACCATCCACAACTCCTCGGACACTGAATCAGTCCACATGTGTGATAGTATGACTAGGGGTATTACGGTACCTTAGAAGTGAGCTGCTATTGGTGTAGAGGACTCGCTGCCCATTGGCCCGGGTAAGTCATGTGCCTCTCAGCCGATTGGCACAGAGGTAGGTAGATCCGCCTACAAGGCGGGATATAAGAACCCGTGGTTCCCGGCAGTCGGCCATTCTTCTGTACGTCTGCTGCCAGGCACACATCTTGTGCATTAAAGCCTATCGTTTGGATCTCATCTTCGTCTTGTGTCCAATTGATGGTGCATCAATTTAATGCACAAGTTTTTAAAGGATGGAGCTTTGTATCAAGCAGGAGTGCCTTCGACTCAGCCCACACGCAGCAAATGCAACAGCAGCATTTAAACACTGGCTGGCATATTTCAATAGTTACTTGAGCACAGCCGAAAACCGCACGATGAGGGAACAAAAACTGCACATCCTCCACTCGTGCGTTGGCACCGCCGTGTATACGCTCATAGAGGACACAACAGACTATGACGCAGCTATGGACTTGCTTAAGGGACATTTCATCCGGCCGGTGAACCAGGTCTACGCACGGCACTTGCTGGCTACGAGACAGCAATTCCCTGGTGAGTCTTTAGACGAATTCTACCGGGCCCTCCTTGTTCTGGGGAGAAACTGCGCCTGCCCACAAGTTTCTGCGGCCGAACACACCGAGCTTTTAAATAGAGACGCTTTCGTTGCGGGTATTCAATCTTCCCAGATCCGCCAGAGACTCTTAGAGAAAGAAACTTTAAGCCTCGCCGAGACACGGGCCCTCGCCTCCTCTCTAGATGTCACTAATCGCAACACCGCGCATATGCTCCTGACCGCGCGGCGGCACCCTGGGCAGCATGGAATGCGACCCCCCTCACCTCCGCAGATTCGGAACCCCCCCCACGCCTGCGCTGCAGGGTGCCCCGATAAACCCACATGGGCCCCGCTGCTACTTTTGCGGCCAGGCCAAGCACCCCTGCCAGTGCTGCCCGGCCTGAACCGCAACCTGTAAAAGTTGCGGCAAAAAGGGCCATTTTGCCACCGTTTGCCAATCCAAGGCGGTCGCTGCAGCCCTGAGCAGCGATCGCGGTTCCCCTCCGCGCTCCTCATGGGCCCCGCGCGGCCTGCGGACCTCGCTGCCGCCACGAGTGATCCCCGGGCGCCGCCATTTTGTTCACCCTCCACCACGGGCGCCGCCAACTTGGATCAGCACCGAGGACCCCGCAAGTGACCACTCGCTGCCGGATGATGACTCGGAGTTCCTGCCACGACTCGCCTCAGTAACATTGGATCAGTCACGGCCCCGGACACTGTCCACGGCGACCACAAAGATCTTTCTCAATGGCCACGAGACGAGCTGCCTGCTGGACTCCGGGAGCACAGAAAGTTTTGTCCACCCCACCACGGTAAGACGCTGCGCACAGCCCGTTTACCCGGTGAAACAGAGAATCGCTCTGGCCTCCGGTTCACACAATCCGGTACAGATCACAGGGTGCTGCATAGCGGACCGCACGGTACAGGGGTGGGAGTTTAAAAACTATAAACTCTTCGTCCTTCCCCACCTCTACGCGGCAGCACTCCTCGGGTGAGATTTCCAGCGCAACCTCCAGAGTTTAACGTTCAAATTCGGCGGCCCTATGCTCCTCCTTACTGTCTGCAGCCTCGCGTCCCTCAAGGTCGATCCCCCATCCATGTTTGCAAACCTCACCCCGGATTGCAAACCTGTCGCCACCAGGAGCAGACGGTACTGTGCCCAGGACCGGACCTTCATCAGGTCCGAAGTCCAACGGCTTCTGAAGGAAGGGGTTATCGAGGCTAGCAACAGCCCCTGGCGAGCACAAGTGCTGGTGGTTAAGACGGGGAGAAAAATCGGATGGTCATAGACTACAGTCAGACCATCAACAGGTTTACGTAGCTGGACGCGTATCCTCTCCCACGTATCTCCGACTCGGTCAACAGGATTGCGCAGTACAAGGTTTTTTCCACGGTGGACCTTAACGGCCTACCATCAGCTCCCCATCCACACGAGTGACCGAAAGTACACTGCGTTCAAAGCGGATGGGCGACTCTACCACTTTTTAAGGGTTCCTTTCAGTGTCACAAATGGGGTCTCGGTCTTCCAAAGGGAGATGGACCGAATGGTCGACCAACACGGTTTACGGGCAACCTTCCCGTATCTCGACAATGTCACCATCTGCGGCCATGACCAGCAGGACCACGACACCAACCTCCGCAAATTCCTCCCTACCGCAAAACTCCTTAACCTGACTTACAATAAGGATAAATACGTGTTTAGCACCGACCGTCTAGCCATCCTCGGCTACATAGTGCATAAGGGAGTGATAGGCCCCGACCCCGAACGCATGCGCCCCCTGATGGAGCTTCCCCTCCCCCACTCCCTCAAAGCCCTCAAGCGCTGTTTGGGTTTCTTTTCCTGTTACGCCCAGTGGGTCCCCAATTATGCCGACAAAGCCCGCCCACTCACCCAGTCCACCACGTTTCCCCTGTCGGTGGAGGCCCGCCAGGCCTTTAGCCGCATCAAAGCAGACTGTGGCGCTAACAATTATACATAAAGCCGAGAGACTGGTACAATAGAGGCTTTATTGCTGTACGATGTTGTCCCTCCATCCGCAAACTGTAGACTGAGGGACTGAGCAGCTCTCATACATATTTATACACAACTCCCTGTGGGCGGAGCTAGCCGGCAGGGGCTGACCGGAGGAACCTGTATTACAGGTACAGGCATACATCCCCCTACTGCAGTACACATGACTCACCTAACTACAGTGGTTATCTCAACACATTCACCCCCTGTAAAAAATGAGTCCGGCGGGGGTGACATGTAACTGTAATATAAAAGAAACTATTTACAAGAGGGTCCAACATGGAAAATCAAGAGTCCATCCGGTTAGTAGGTTACAGGTTGAGCCGAATCGGTGGTCGGACGTTCCGCTGTGATCGGCGTAGCTGTGGTGGTGATGTCGGCACCGGCGGTGATGGCCCCGATGGTGCAGGTGCTGGCGGTGTTGGTGCTGGCAGCTGGCGGGAGGACTCCGAGAGCAAGCCGAAATCTTCCATGTCCTCCAGGGCGGGCAGGGGGATGAGGGATGGACCTGATGGGGACGAAAAGGGGGGCGCTGGGGTTGGCGCAGGAAGGTGTGTGGGCATGGGATCGGCACCTGAGGGAGCCAGGTCCCGGAGCGAGACTGTGTCCTGGCGGCCGTCGGGGAACTCCACGTAGGCATACTGAGGGTTGGCGTGGAGAAGGCGTACCTTGTCCACCAGGGGTTCCGCCTTGTGGTGCCGGACATGCCTACGGAGAAGGACTGGGCCCGGAGTCGTGAGCCAGGTCGGGAGCGACACTCCGGATGTGGACTTCCTGGGGAAGGCAAAAACACGTTCATGGGGTGTACTGTTAGTTGCGGTGCACAGTAGCGACCGAATGGAATGGAGCGCATCAGGGAGGACCTGCTGCCAGCGAGCGGCTGGGAGGTTCCTGGACTGTAGGGCCAGCTGGACGGCCCTCCATACCGTCCCGTTCTCCCTCTCTACCTGCCCGTTTCCCCGGGGGTTGTAGCTGGTCGTCCTGCTGGAGGCGATACCCCTGCTGAGCAGGAACTGACGCAGCTCATCGCTCATGAATGAGGATCCCCGGTCACTGTGGATGTAGTCGGGGAAACCGAACAGGGCAAAAATGGAATCCAGGGCTTTGATGACGGTGGCAGACGTCATATCCGGGCATGGGATGGCGAAGGGGAACCTAGAAAACTCGTCGACCACACTAAGGATGTAGGTGTTGCGGTCGGTGGAGGGAAGGGGCCCTTTGAAATCCACGCTGAGGCGTTCAAAGGGGCGGGATGCTTTCACCAGGCGCGCGCGATCTGGCCGGTAGAAGTGCGGCTTGCACTCCGCACAGACCTGGCAGTCTCTGGTGACTGTCCGTACTTCCTCGACGGAGTAGGGCAGATTGCGGGCTTTGATCAGATGGTACAAGCGAGTGACCCCCGGGTGGCAAAGGCTCTCGTGCAGGGCACGGAGCTGGTTCACTTGTGCGCGGGCACATGTACCTCGGGAGAGGGCGTCTGGGGGCTCGTTGAGCTTGCCGGGGCGATACAAGATCTCGTAGTTAAAGGTGGAGAGCTCGATTCTCCACCGCAAGATTTTGTCGTTCTTGATCTTGCCCCGCTGCGTGTTGTTGAACATGAAGGCTACCGACCGTTGGTCAGTGAGGAGAGTGAATCTCCTGCCAGCCAGGTAATGCCTCCAGTGCCGCACCGCTTCAACGATTGCCTGGGCCTCCTTTTCGACAGAGGAATGCTGAATTTCAGAGGCGTGGAGGGTGCGTGAAAAGAATGCCACGGGTCTGCCGGCCTGATTTAGTGTGGCGGCAAGAGCGACATCTGAAGCGTCGCTCTCTACTTGGAAAGGCAGAGTCTCGTCTACGGCGTGCATCCCCGCCCTGGCTATGTCAGATCGAATGCAGGCGAAGGCCTGTTGTGCCTCGGCCGAGAGGGGAAAATGTGTGGACTGGATAAGTGGCCGGGCCTTGTCTGCGTATTGCGGGACCCACTGGGCGTAATAAGAGAAAAACCCAAGGCAGCGTTTGAGGGCCTTGGGGCAGTGGGGGAGCGGAAGCTCCATGAGGGGGCGCATGCGGTTGGGATCGGGCCCCAGTAGTCCGTTTTGGACTACGTAGCCATGGATAGCTAAGCGGTCTGTGCGGAACACGCATTTCTCCTTGTTGTACGTGAGATTAAGGAGAGACGCGGTGTGGAGGAATTTATGAAGGTTGGCATCATGGTCCTGCTGTTCATGGCCGCAGATGGTGACATTATCGAGGTACGGGAAGGTGGCCTGCAGCCCGTACCGGTCAACCATTCGGTCCATTTCCCGCTGAAAGACCGAGACCCCATTCGTGACGCCGAAGGGAACCCTCAGGAATTGGTACAGACGCCCGTGCCTCGAAGGCAGTGTAGGGACGGTCCGATTTACGGATGGGGAGCTGGTGGTAGGCGGATTTCAGGTCAATAGTAGAGAAGACCCGGTACTGTGCAATCTGATTGACCATCTCAGAAATGCGGGGGAGGGGGTACGCGTCGAGCTGCGTGTACCGGTTGATGATCTGGCTGTAGTCCACGACCATCCTGTGCTTCTCCCCAGTCTTAACCACTACCACCTGGGCTCTCCAAGGGCTGTTGCTGGCCTCGATGATACCCTCCCGAAGCAGCCGCTGGACTTCGGACCTGATGAAGGCCTTGTCCTGGGTGCTGTACCGTCTGCTCCTGGTGGCGACGGGCTTGCAATCCTCAGTCAGATTGGCAAAGAGGGAGGGAGGCTCGACCTTGAGGGTAGCGAGGCCGCAAATGGTGAGGGGAGGTAGGGGTCCGCCGAATTTGAGGGTGAGGCTCTGGAGATTGCACTGGAAATCCAGGCCTAGTAAGAGGGAAGTGCAGAGGTCGGGGAGAATGTACAGACGGAAACGGTCGAAATCTACGCCCTGTACAGTAAGTTTAACCAGGCAGAAACCCCGGATAGGGACAGAGTGGGAACCGAAGGCAAGGGAGATCTGCCGGTCAGCGGGATGGATCGCAAGGGAATAGCGCCTTACCGTGTCTGGGTGGACGAAGCTCTCGGTGCTCCCGGAGTCGATGAGGCAGGAGGTCACATGGCCGTTGACCAGCACCGATGTGGAAGAGGGTGCCAGGCTGCGAGGGCGGGACTGGTCGAGCGTAACGGAGGCGAGCAGTGGTTGGTCGGCGGTTGAGTCCGATGAGTCCGACGCGGAGCGGTAGCGACCCGTGTCCCGTGATGGCGGCCCCTGGAGTCTAGATGTCGGCATCCCCAGCACCTGTGGGTAAAATGGCGGCGTCCATGGAGCGCCCGTCATGGGGTCGGAACAAAATGGCGGCGCCCATGGAACGCACATGGCAGTGGTGGACGAAGATGTCGGCGCCCATGGGGCGCACGTGGCGGGGGCGGCAAAAGATGGCGGCGCCCACTGATCGCACGTGGGGTCGGGAGAAGCGGACGGCGGGGCCCATTGAGGGAGCGGCTGAGGCGAGGGGACCTGCGGTGCGATAGCGGCGACCGTCCGGGACTGACACACCGCTGCAAAGTGGCCTTTCTTGCCACAAGCTTTGCAGGTCGATGTGCGGGCCGGGCAGCGTTGGCGAGGGTGCTTCTGCTGGCCGCAGAAGTAACATCGGGGACCCCCAGGGGGTGCGGTGCGGCGGGCAGCGCAGGCATAGTGCGCGGGGGCGGCTGCTGGGGGGGCCGTTTGCGGGTTCCACGCGGGGTAGGACGGATGGGCCTGGGGGGCCATTTGTGGGGTCCACGAGGGGTAGGATGGGCGGGCCGAGTGGCTGGCGGAGTAGGTTTGTGCACTACGGGAGGCGGCCGTCATGGAGAGTGCCAGGGCCTTTACGGCCGCGAGGTCGGGAGCGACCCCTTCCAGCAGTCGTTGCCGGATGGGGTCCGATGCAATGCCTGTAACAAAGGCATCGCGCATGATTAAGTTAGAGTGCTCCGTGGCTGTGAGGGCCCGGCAGTCACAGTCTCGTACCAGAGGTATAAGGGCCCTCTAGAAGTCCTCAATCGACTCACCCGGCTGCTGGATGCGAGTGGAAAGTTGATGCCTCGCAAAGAGAGTGTTCGTCGATGGTGCATAATTCTCCTTGAGCAGTTCTATAGCTGCGGTATAGTCGGTCGCATCTCGAACGAGCGGAAAGACGCTGGAGCTCAGTCTGGAGTACAGGAGTTGCTTTTTCTGACCCTCCGTCGGGGGAGGGTGTGCTGAAGAGATGTAGGCCTCGAAGACTGCGAGCCAGTGAACAAAGTCTTTTCTGGCGTGAGGCGAGTGTGGATCCAGCTGCAGACGGTCAGGCTTGACTCTGATGTCCATGGTGACTGGGAAATCGTACAGCAATAAATTGTGGTGCTAACAATTATACATAAAGCCGAGAGACTGGTACAATAGAGGCTTTATTGCTGTACGATGTTGTCCCTCCATCCGCAAACTGTAGACTGAGGGACTGAGCAGCTCTCATACATATTTATACACAACTCCCTGTGGGCGGAGCTAGCCGGCAGGGGCTGACCGGAGGAACCTGTATTACAGGTACAGGCATACATCCCCCTACTGCAGTACACATGACTCACCTAACTACAGTGGTTATCTCACCACACAGACATTACAAAGGCCACGATGCATGCTATCGACGAGTCCCTCCCCTTTCAAGTCGAGAGCGATGCGTCGGATGTTGCTCTGGCGGCCACTCTCAACCAAGCGGGCAGACCCGTGGCCTTCTTCTCCCATATCCTCCACGCTTCCAAAATCAGCCATTCCTCGGTTGAAAAGGAAGCACAGGCCATAGTCGAAGCTGTGCGACATTGGAGGCACTATCAGGCCGGCAGGAGGTTTACCCTCCTCACAGACCAACGGTCAGTGCCTTTCATGTTTGATAATGTACAGAGGGGCAAGATAAAGAATGATAAGATCTTGCGGTGGAGGATCGAGTTGTCCACGTACAACTATGACATCTTGTATCATCCTAGGAAGCTAAACGAGCCTTCTGATGCCCTGTCCCGTGTGCCAACGCACAAGTGGACCGCCTCCAAACCTCCACACGGACCTCTGCCACCCGGGGGTCACTCGCTTTTTCCATTTCATAAAGACCCGCAACCTGCCCTACTCCATCGAGGAGGTCAGGACAGTGACCAGGGAATGCCACATCTGCGCGGAGTGCAAGCCGCACTTCTATCGCCCTGAACAAGCGCATCTGATAAAGGCTTCCCGCCCCTTTGAATGTCTCATCATAGACGTCAAAGGTCCCCTCCCCTCCAACAACCGCAACACGTACTTCCTCAATGTGATTGACGAGAACTCCCACTTCCCCTTCGCCAACCCCTGCCCTGACATGACCACAACCACCATTATCAAAGCCCTGCACACCATCTTCTCCCTGTTCGGTTGCCCCGCATACATCCATAGCGATTGGGGGTCCTCATTTATGAGTGATGAGCTGCGTCAATTCCTGCTCAGCAAAGGGCATCGCCTCCAGCAGGACGACCAGTTACAATCCCCGAGGTAACGGAGAGGTTGAGAGGGAGAACGGTACGGTCTGGAAGACTGTCCTGCTGGCCCTACGGTCCAAAAATCTCGCAGTCTCCCACTGGCAAGAGGTCCTCCCAGACGTCCTCCACTCAATCCGGTCACTTCTCTCTACCGCCACTAACCAAACGCCTCACGAACGTCTTCTTGTTTTTCCCAGGAAGTGTTCCTCAGGGACCCCGCTCCCGATCTGGCTGGCTACCCCCGGGCCTATTCTGCTCTGGAAACACGTGCGGGTGCACAAGTCGGACCCATTGGTCGAAAGAGTCCAGCTACTCCACGCGAATCCACAATACGCGTATGTGGAGTATCCCGACGGCCGACAGGACACGGTCTCCCTCCGGGACCTGGCACCCGCCGGATCTCGGCCACACACCCGAACACCAGCACCCCCCCGACCCCCACTGCCCCCAGCACCGACGCCCCCACAGCTCAGCGGACAGGAACCCCCTCCCCCGGCCTGGCCCCCGCTCGATCCGACCAGGGGTACGGACACAGGAGCAAGATCGTCGCTCCTGGAGTCACGGACGACCACCGCTCCGACGTCGCCGGCACCGCTGTGCAGGTCAAGCAGGACATTGAAAGCGCCCACTCGACTGATTGAATCAATGTGACCTACTGGTGGGCTTCTGCCTGCGGATGGACTCTTGTGATTTTTTTTTGTCTTTACCTGTTCCCCCATTCCCCCCCCCCCCCCCCCCCCCCCCCCTAATTGTGCACACTGTACATAGTTGTTTTTTTTCCATTTGCACATAAGTTACGGGTCAGTGGGCAGCCACTGATGCAACGGTATGACTTAACATCTCTAGTCATACTACCAGTCTCACGTACTCACGGGACAACACCCCCCCTCATGCCCGCGTTCCCCCCCCCCCCCGCATCTTTTTCAACAAGGGGTGAATGTAGTAGTATGACTCGGGGTATTACGGTACCTTAGAAGTGAGCTGCTATTGGTCCAGAGGACTTGCTGCCCATTGGCCCGGATAGTCATGTGCCTCTCAGCCAATTGGCTGAGAGGTACGTAGCTCCGCCTATAAGGCGGGATATAAGTACCCGTGCTTCCCGGCAGTCGGCCATTCTTCTGTACATCTGCTGCCGGGTATACATCTTGTGCATTAAGGCCTTTCGTTTGGATCTCATCTTCATCTCATGTCCAATTGATGGTGCATCAACATGCAAATTCAGCAAGACCTGGACAATATCCAGGCTTCAGCTGACAAGTGGCAAATAACATTTGCATGTGACAAGTGCTAAGTAATGGTCATCTCCAATAAGATAAAAACAAACCATCGATCTTTGACATTCACTGGCATTGGCCGGTATTCTCCCCTACCCGGCGGGTACGGGGGTCCCGGCATGTTGGAGAGAAGTCTCCGCACCTTTAGGGGCCAAGCCCTCACATTGAGGGGCTAGGCCAGCGCCGGAGTGGTTACCGCTCCCCCGGCAGGCATGAACGGCCTTTGGCACCACACCAGCTGGGGCCGAAAGGATTTTGCCGGTCGGCGTAAGTCCGCACATGCGCCGGAGTGTCAGCGGCTGCTCACATCATCCCGGTGCATGCGCAGGGGAGGGGGTCTCTTCCGCCTCCGCCATGGTGAAGACATGTTGAAGGCGGAAGAAAAAGCGTGCCCCCATGGCACAGGCCCGCCCGCCATTCGGTGGGCCCCGATCGTGGGCCAGGCCAGCGTGGGGCACCCCCTGGGGTCAGATCACCCCGCGCCCCCCCCAGGACCCCGGCGCCCGCCCACGCCGCAAATCCCGCCGGTAAGAGAGATGGTTTAATCCACGCCGGCGGGAGAGGCCTGTCAGCGGCGGGACTTCGGCCCATCATGGGCCGGAGAATCGCTGCGGGGGCCCGCCGACCAGCGCGGCACGATTCCCGCCCCCGCCGAATCTCAGGTGGCGGAGAATAAGGGACATGGCGTGGGCGGGATTGACGCCGGCCCCAGGCGATTCTCCGACCCGGCGGGGGGTCAGAGAATCCCGCCCATTATCTTTATTGAACACACCACGATCAACATCCTGGAGTTACCATTGACCAGAAACTGATCTGGAATATAAATACTGTGGCGACAAGAAGTCAGAGGTGAAAAATCCTGCGGTGAGTAACTCACCTCCTGACTTTCTAAAGCTTATCCACCACCGACAGGGCACAAATCAAGAGTGAGATGGAATTCTCCCCATTTGCTGGATGAAGGCAGCTCCAACATCACTGAAGGTGCTCAGCACCATCCAGGACAAAGCAGCTTGCTTAATTGTTAGCCCTTCCACAAACATTCACTTCCTCAATGTCCACCACACAGTAGCAGCAGAGTGTATCATCTACAAGATGCATGTACGCAGACCCGACCTGTCAAATACTGCTTCACAGGTCAACACCTGGCCACCCCCTGGACACTCCCCGCCGGTCCCCCACGTCCTTGCGGAAGCCCCCGCGGCCAGCTGCACGGCTCCCGGCCAACTATGGTGGTGCTGGACACAGTCCGCGGCAGCCCTGCCGGGTTCAGACTGCTCAGACCACACATCAACCACGCGGTCAGGAACTCGGCCCATCGGGGGCGGGGCATCAGGGGAGGGCCTTCAGGTGATGCGGGAATGCTGTTCCAATGGGGTGCAGGGCGCGATGCGGTGACGCCATTTTGGAGGGGGCAGAGACTAGAAAACCAGCGCCAAATAGGCGCCATCCCCAATTGGGCCTCTTCACGAGTTTGAACTTTCTCCTCCCTCCAGTTCCTTACAATGACAGGGATTTATCCCTCTTCCGGTGCCCACTTGGCAGTGCTCAGTTCAGTGTCAACGTAGCACTGCACCCGGCACCCTGGTGGGGCCACCATGGTGGTGCCAGGTTGACAGTGCCATGATGCCAGGGGGCTATACTCACCTCCGTGCCCCTAGGTTGGTCATCACGACTGGATCTGACTTCTGAAAAACAGTAGAGATTCACGTCGGTGTGACATCACACCTACTGGGTGGGAGGACTAGGCGTGGGCGGGCATTTCAGCATCAAGCCCAATAAGAATATGTTAAATTATTATAATGTATGGACGTGAACCAGATCATGTCACAGGTAGGTGGGGTGGCAGCGGGAGGTGAAGGTCCCTATCTGAGATCTTGCCTACGCAAATCCCATTATGAATACCCTCTCGCGGGATTTAGCAGCCATGCTGTGCATACATGTTGCTGATGTAATATTGATGTGAGATCAAAAAACTGAGAAGTAAGGATGAACTGGAGGGAGGAGAAAGTTCAAACTCATGCCGAGGTCCAATTGTGCAAACTTACTGTTAATAAAGAGCAATATGTTTAGAGAAACAACAGACCTGCATACCATCAGAGGCTAGACAATCCTTAAAAGCCCCCTCTTGACCCAACCACAGAACAACACAGTTAACACATTTGTTTCAATTATTGATTCATGGTGTCAGCTATGGTTCAATTTGTTCCCTTGAGTCAGAAGGTTGGGGGTTTACTTCCCACTCAAGGATCCTGAGCATAACATCTCGGCTGACATTTCAGCCCAGGACGAGCTGCTGTGCTCCCCAAATCACAACAGGAACTATCCTTCAAAAACTACTTAATTGGTCACAAAATGCTTCGGCACATCGTGAGTCAATGAAAGTTGCTGGATAAATGTAAATACTTTCCACATAAATGTAAATACTTTTTTCTTTAAAAGTAGTTGACAAGAGGTGAATCACTTGGAGATTTTGTCTGAACTCATTTTTCTGCGCAATCTGTTATAATCAATTTGAGGAAGTTTTTAGATTGGAAATTGTTCCCTTCTTGAATTAACCTACCTCGAACTTTAGTAGGGGCTCTGCAACAGCAAAAACACCTTGGAGAGATGATAAAAGCAATTGAAAACAACTATTTACAGACCTCAATGTCCCAGACTGTCTTAACATTTGGGAAGATATATGATTATGGCTGTTTTTTGCGAGTGTTCTGCATCCTCAGTGGACTCTGATGAAATCCACAAATAAAGAAGGAATGGAAATGCCAATTGATATAACAATGGAGTTGTGACTATTAATTTCTACAATTAATCAACATCTCCATCATTGTATCATGTAACTAGACGCACACTTGCCTGCAGTAAAAGAGTCCATCATTTGTATTTTTCCATGTCGACTTGATGCTGAATACTCTTTATCAGTTCTACAACATTAAGTTTTCATCAGCTTGCTGGCTCCCAAAACCTTAATCTGCAACACTGAATTTTACAGTCTTTGGGCAATAAGGGTTTAGGGTCATAGTGCAGGCATCATTCTGAGGCCAAGCTCAGTAGCAGAGTTGAGCACTCGACACAGACATTGATGTCACTCACACGGTGCCATTAAAGAGAAGTGAAGCTCGAGGTGGATAACTGCATGGCCTAATAAGAGGAGTAGCTTCTGCCAACAGCCTTGGGCAACATTGTTTCTGGTTGGAATATGCCCACTGCATGGAGGAAAGGGGAATTTTCTGGGATTGGGAAAAGTTTTCCCAACTCAGGAAATAGAGTGGAAAGAAAAGAATGGATGGCATAGCTTCTGTGGGTCAGCTGGTATGGAGCGTCTTGTCACTCAGAACAGGTTGCAACGTGGATCAGTGGACAACGGCAATTATGGCGGAGGGAGGGGGTAGAAGGAAGTGTGAGACATGGAGGAGGAACAGAAAGTTCTGGTCATTCCAGGACACTAGATCCAAAAGGGATCATCCAACTGTCAGCACATCACTGCATCAAGGTATTCACATGTTTATGTATGCCCATCGATACATTTCCATTACTACAGACAACAGCAGTCAATTGGAAAGGGGTCAGAGGCTTTGCACCCATGGTTGGTTTCCCAAAGGTAAGGTGCAAGGAATAATTGGATGTACCCATGTAAAGTAAAAAGTAAACTTGCCAGTCTCAGATAACCTTCTGCTATTTCCCTTTTGTGGGGGGAGAGCTGACTTGTGGTGATTTAACTTGAGGACCATCACACCTCAGGCGAGGCGCAAGGTTGAGAAGACACCTTCGTGAATAACCTCAGGTGGTACGGGAATTGAACCTGCACTGTTGGCCTTGCTCTGCATCACAAGCTAGCTGTTTACAAAACATTGGCCGCATCAGTGAGAGGCAAGTGCATTCCAAGTTGCAAGCCATTCATCGCTTTCTAGTAATGGTCTGTAATTGACAGCTTCTACAAACCATCTGTAGCTTTGATTCATTCATTTCCCTTCATGGTTCAGTGGGCTAAGTGGTGAAACCCCAAGATTTACAAAAATAGACCACGTCTCAGAGAACATTTCTGAGTCCCCCACTTTTCCCTTGCAGCCTGGACTCTCATGAATCGCACAATTGCCTTGGTGCTGACCCTCTGTATTCTCCTCCTCCCACCCACTTTCCAGCTCGCCCTGATGAAGAAGACTCCCTCAGTGGCAATTTTGGCACTAGCCCACCAAAGAGGGCAAGGGAAGAGCTGCCTTCATGCCATCCTTCAAACCCCTTTGACCAAATGTTTGCCCCTTCATGAAGGGTAGGTAAAGCCTACAAGCGGCCTCTGCCACCACTTCGAGGTACTGAAACCCACCCCGGCCGCAAGTTGACTCATTCTTGAATCCTCTCATTTATCGCACTCATGCAGCCCATACCAACCTCATCCAGGAATGAGAACTCGGTAGCACAGTAGCACAGTGGTTAGTACTGTTGCTTCATAGCTCCAAGGTACCAGGTTTGATTCCCGGCTTGGGTCACTGTCTGTGTGGAGTCTGCATGTGCTCCCTGTGTCTGTGTGGGTTTCCTCCGGGCTCTCCGGTTTCTGCCCACATGTCCCAAAAGACGTGCTGTTCGGTAATTTGGACATTCTGAATTCTCCCTCTATGTGCCCGAGCAGGCGCTGGAATGTGGCTACTCGGGGCTTTTCACAGTAACTTGTTTGCAGTGTTAATGTCAGCCTACTTGTGACAATAAAGATTATTACTATGTCAGCGAAAGATTTCTGGCTCAGCTTTGATGACAAAATGCTGAGAAATCCTCAGAAAATCGCCGGACAAAGAGACCAGTCAGAAGCAATTGGGGTGGAGTCAACTCCTCAACATGGCAACTTAATCCTCGAATGGGCTCTCGATCTGGCACTCTCAAATGCATTACAGTTGTTAACTGCTAATAATATTAAAGTCATTGAGGAGAAGCTCAGCTTTTTACTGTAGAACATCAGCGTTCATGCTATTGGACTACAGAGTTCTGGTGAAAGGCTCAATGAAGCGGAGGAGAGAATCCTTACTGTTAACAATGCAACGTCCTCAGTTGAGGCCCACAGGCAATCCTTGGAAAAGCAGATAATAAAAATAATAATCTTTCTTATCACAAGTAGGCTTACATTTACACTGCAATTAAGTTACTGTGAAAAGCCCCCCAGTAACCACATCCCGGCGCCTGTTCGGGTGCACAGGGGGAGAATTCAGAATGTCCAAATTACCTAACAGCACGTCTTTCAGGACTTGTGGGAGGAAACAGAAGCACCTGGAGGAAACTCACGCAGATACAGGGAGACCTTGCATGCTCAACGCAGACACAACCAAGCCGGGAATCGAACCAGGGACCCTGGAGGATACATAGTATGTCAGAATTCCTAGACCATCTGGAAATCCGAGTTTGGAAGAAGAGTGTCTGTCGTGTTAGGTACACTGGTCTAACACGGGCTGCAACTGGATGCAGCTTAGATCAGAAAGATGCTCCAGATCTTGAAGTTAGTTCAATCAGGTTTCTTGAACTAATAGCACAGTTAGCACAGTTCTCTGTGCGTTCGACTCTCTGCTAACTTAAGTGTGGTTACTCTGACTGAACCAGACTAGCTCTTAGCCACGTGGTGGAGGTGTGAGATTGTAACAACACCCTGACTGACTCTCTAGATGTTCATCATGGAAAGAGGCGGAGTGTGAGTGCCTCATGTCTTTTATTGTCAGATTAGTGGGCAGCACGGTAGCATGGTGGTTAGCATAAATGCTTCACAGCTCCAGGGTCCCAGGTTCGATTCCCGGCTGGGTCACTGTCTGTGCGGAGTCTGCACGTCCTCCCCGTGTGTGCGTGGGTTTCCTCCGGGTGCTCCGGTTTCCTCCCACAGTCCAAAGATGTGCGGGTTAGGTGGATTGGCCATGCTAAATTGCCCGTAGTGTCCTAAAAAGTAAGGTTGGGGGAGGGGGGGGTGTTGTTGGGTTACGGGTATAGGGTGGATACGTGGGTTTGAGTAGGGAGATCATTGCTCGGCACAACATCGAGGGCCGAAGGGCCTGTTCTGTGCTGTACTGTTCTATGTTCTATGTTCTATGTTCTATCCCACCCCTGAGTGTCCTACCTGCTTATTGGTCATTTGCTGTTCTCTGTGTCCATTAGCTGCTTCTCTGTATATCATTATGTGTGTGCGTGTGTGTGCCTGCATATCATGACAGTGCCCAGGTTGCCGGTTTGCCAGAAGGAGTGTAGGGTAGGCTCCCAAGTAAATTCTTAGCTACCACATTTCCTGAATCTGGATATGAAAGCTGGGTGCATCAAGTTAAAATGGACACATCATATCCTGTCTTTGAGGCATAGGGACAAACAATGCCCTTGGCCCATAATTATCCATTTTCATAACTTCAGAGATCGCCAAAGTGTATTGGAAGCAGCTAGATGTAATTGGGCCTTCTTCTATGAGGGAGCAAAGGTTTCTTTCTTCCAAGATTTTTTGGAGTTTGCACAGCAGTGGTGCAGGGGTTTTGATAAATTTAGAAAATGGCTGAAGTGCATTTGGAGTGCATTGTGCCCTGCTATATCCTTCCAATCTGAGGATGATACTCTGTAAAGATGTTCAACAATCCAGCTAAGACCTTTGTGAACTCTGTGAGACAATCATTTCGGGTAACAGTCTGCAATTCACTGTAAATTCTGGACTCTATCCCTTATTATTATAATTCCATACTGAGCCTATGCTGCTATTGATCATGCTGATTAGGATGATTTAGTAAGTGGGCACTACAATGAATGCTTTATCCTTAAGAATACCCGAGACTACCATTTATCTTGAATAGGATACAGCCCTCAGCATGCTCCTTCTAGTTAAGGAGTGCACTGTGCAGGTTGTGTGGGTACTAGAGCTGTGTGATAGATATCTGTATTTTCTTCGTCTTCTCCGTAAGTTTATAATGGCGGTATATTGCCTATGGTCTACTTTGCTTTAATCATGATAAATATGAGTAATGCCACAGCTAGGAGGTGGGCGAGTGGCTTAAGTCTTAAAGCGAGGGATTATCATGGACAAAGGGCATTCGGCACTCATCCTTATTACGGTGTCTCTTACATTCTCTTTTCTGAGGGCAAAGGCTCCTTAGTGTAATGATGGAAAGTCTGCAGGCATTGCCCAATGGCTCCTCACATCTGGTGAGGAATACCCCCTTTAGAACTAATGACTGCGTATTTTTTGTATTTCTTTTATTTTTTTGCGGGTCAAAGAATCGTTAACTGGTTCCTGCAAAAGGTCCAGGCAAGTCTCATGTCCGAGAAAAAATACTTTATAATATGCCAAGGGTGCCTCTGGTATAATTGAAAATGGGGAAGGTATGTGTTGGTGCTTGCCCGCAGGGCATGAAAATCTTTGTCTCGTAAGCCTTCTTTCTCTTAGTGTCAATACCCTACACTGGCAGAATAGATTAAATCTAAACAATGGCAGCAGCTACTTTGTAACATTGCTCCTGGAACGCGCGAGGAGCCTATCATCATATTTTGTCTTTCCTGAAAAAGGAAAAAAGGAAAAAAATTGCAAGAAACTCATGTAGACGACAAGGAGCACCTAAAATTGAAGAGGGACTGGGTGAGGCAAATGTTCATTTGCCGCATTCCCGACCTCTAGCCAGTTATTCAATAAAAAATATGCCTTTTAAAATGAAGGGCGATGTGAAGGATGATTTTTATTGTCACAAGTAGGCTTACGTTAGCACTGCAATGAAGTTACTGTGTAAAGCCCCTAGTCGCCACATTCCAGCGCCTGCCGAGTACACAGAGGGAGAATTCAGAATTTCCAAATTACCTAACAGCCGTCTGTCGGGACTTTTGGGAGGAAACCGGAGCACCCAGAGGAAACCCACGCAGACACGGCGAGAACTGGCACACTCCGCACAGACAGTGACCCAAGCCGTGACTCAAACCTGGGACCCTGGAGCTGTGAAGCAACAGTGCTAACCACTATGCTACCATGCCACCCGGAGGTAGGTATCTGATTGTCAAGGGGCTATTGTATGTGGAAAATGTCTCAATAATGACTGTCTACGCTCCCTCAAACTATTCCCCTTATTTTGTTTCTAAAGTCTTCATGGTATCAACTCATTCCTTAATAAGTGGGAACATCAACTGTCACCTTAATCCTTTGATTTAACACTCGAACAGTGTTTCATCAACTGGAAAGGAGATCTTAATTAATTTATTCATCCTGGGATGGCAGGAATAATGTACGAGGAGAAATTGAATCAGTTAGGATTTTATTCGCTAGAATTCAGAAAAATGAGGGGGGACCTCATAGAAACCTATAAAATTCTAACAGGACTGGACAGGGTAGATGCAGGAAGGATGGTCCCAATGGTGGGTGTGTCCAGAACCCGTGATCACAGTCTAAGGATATAGGGTAGACCATTTAGGACAGAAAAGAGGAGAAATGTCTTCATCCAGGGAGCGGTGAGCCTGTGGAATCTGCTACCACAGGAAGTAGTTAAGTCCAAAACATTGTATAGTTTCAAGAAGAACTTAGATATAGCACTGAGGGAAAAGGGGATCAAAGGATATTGGGGGAAAGCAAGATTAGGCTATTGAGTTGGATGATCAACCATGATCATAATGAATGAAGGAGTGGGCTGAAAGGGCCGAATAGCCTCTTCCTGCTCTTCCTTTTTGAATGTTTCTATGTTTTTCAGGCAACTCTGCCTCTCAACGTTGATGTCTCCCCGGTGGAAAAACCGCTGCTATCCTAACATTTGCAGCCTGGAAGAATATCCTCTGCTTCTGGATTAGCAATCAGTCTCCTTCAGTTCAGAAATGCTGCCTCACAGCGCTGAGGTCCCAGGTTTGATCCCGGCTCTGGGTCACTGTCCGTGTGGAGTTTGCACATTCTCCCTGTGTCTGCATGGGTTTCGCCCCCACAACCCAAAAATGTGCAGAGTAGGTGGATTAGCCACACTAAATTGCCCCTTAATTGGAAAAAATAATTGGGTAATCTAAATTTATAAAAAAAGAGAGAGATTTGCAGTTAAAGGAGTTATAGAATGGCATCACAGAAACCTATAGTGTAACCTAAGATAATGGAGGATCAAGGATACTTATGTGCCTTGCATGAGTACTCCATCTTCTCCTGACACCAGAAAAGCATTGAAAACATGCAACATTCCAGGTTGTTTAGATCATTTCTGGCTCTAATCCTGCAATGCCACAATTTCCGCTGTTGACTGCAGGACTCTGGATAAAGCACCTGTCTTTGTTGATATTGTGCTGCTCTTTGAATTATGTTGTCAACCCAGCGTTCAAGACCATCCGAGTTGCTTTCGGTAAACAGACTCAAAACATGTGAAAAACTGGAATGTAAAATGGCGTGGCGGCAAGAACAGTGAGAATGCTGTTGGTAGCAACTGGTCGCTGTTTTGACACCTTGCCCATCTCATAATGAATGATTTGGGTTCAAATCAAGACTAACACATTTCAAACTATAACAACATTTGTTCAAAAATTACTGTTTACGTTCTCTGTGAACATATACCCCCCCTCCATTTATGTAATCTGCAAATTTGTGCACCTTTGATTGCCTAGAAATTGAAACAAAAAATAATTGCGTAACTATTTGAATATCACATTTTTATTTTGGGGGTTGGCGGAAAGATCTTTGGCCAGTTACCATCAATGTTTTCTTTTGTACCTGGTCAAAACAGATAAAATTGAAAGAATAAATAAAGGCCTAATATGTGAGCAGAGAGCCATAAACAGAAAGAAGGCAGCAGGAACATAAACTTTATCTGCTGAAATATATGAATGCATCCTAATCTGTCTATCCACATCAGTCCAATCCTCTTATCACTTTACTTCACTAAAGCCTATGTGGACATAAACTGCACAGTGTGCAGTCACTTGCATCTGGGAATAATTACAATATACCAAAAAGTCTTATTGTCCCTGTGAGAAACTGCAGTAGAGAAATTGGTTTTCACTCCGGATGCTGTTGAAAGCCTCGAATTTGTAAAGAAACAGATCCTGCGGTGTTTTGCTTGTCTGTTGTGCTGCTATAAATATTCTCACTGATGTTGAAGGCTAAAGCAACCAGCAGTTGTCTCGCTCACGCAAGGTACTATTCCTTCCCTCTGAACTTCTTCAATTTGTGTTCAAAGATGACACTGAAGAATAAATTATTTTTGAAGCTGTTATAGCATGGCTGATAGGAAATACCGAGCTTCCAGAATCCCAGAAGGATTTTGCAATTTGTATGGCAGGGGGAGAGGTTCTGAGACCAGGAAATGATGTCCCCGACTACTTGTGATGATTTTGCAGTAAGTTGAACATTTATTAAAATATAAACGAAAAAATAAAACAAAATTACACTTAAACAGAAGAGTGGCATCACACAGTAAACAGTACTGTAAATAATTCCAAAATATCTAACCTTAAACTGCCTTCAAAGCTCATTTTCCCCTTTTCTGTTCAGCAACTCTCCTAATTGATTATCCTATAAAAATATCCAATGGAATCCCAGTAATTGTTACCACCCAGTGGCCTTTTTCTTTTGGAGTGTCCTCTGGGGCTGACAGTTAGCTGATTCTCCAAGTCTGGCCTTGTTCACACTTGTCATCTGGAAGACCTAAGCAGCTACTTACTATCGTAGGCTTCAGTATTTCCTTAAAGACGCTCCTTCCCTTTGATCTTACAATTGTTTCAAACAGTCTCTTTAGAATAGCTTCCTGCCCAGAGTAGATTAAATCTATTCTTTATTTTAGCTGAAAAAAGGAAATTACCGCATCTTTACATAGAAGCACAGACATTCGGAGCAGGAGTAAGCCATTCAGCCCTTCAAGCCTGCTCCACCATTCATTATGATCTTGGCTGATCACCCAACTCAACAGCCTGTACCCCCCTTCCCATCATATCGTTTGATCCCCTATGTCCCAGGTCCTTCTTGATGACATGCAATGTTTTGGCCTCAACTACTTTCTGTAGTAATGAGTTCCATAGGCTCACCACTCTCTGGTGAATAAATATGTCCTCATCTCAGACCTAAATAGTCTATGCCATATACTTAGACTGTGACCCCTGGTTCTGAACTCCTCCACCATTGGGATCATCCTTCCTGCATATATCCTGTCAAGATGTCCTGTTAGAATGTTATGGGTTTCTATGAGATCCCCCCTCATTCTTCTAAATGCCAGTGGATATAATCCTAAATGACTCAATCTGTCCTCATAGGTGACTCTTGCCATCCCAGGAGTCAGTCTGGTAAACCTTCGCTGCACTCTCTCTATAACAAGAACATTCTTCGTCAGATGAGGAGACCAAAACTGCACATAATATTCCAGGTGTGGCTTTACCAAGACCCTGTATAATTGCAGCAAGACATCCCTCCTCCTGTACTTGAATCATCTCACTATGAAGGCCAACATACCATTTGCCTTTTTTACCGCCTGCTGAACCTGTATGCTTACCTTCAGCGACTGGTGTACAAGGACACCCAGATCTCGTTGCACATTCCCCTCTCCTAATTTATGGTCGTTGAGATAATAATCTGCCTTCCAGTTTTTGCTACCAAAATGGATTGCCTCACATTTATCCACGTTCTGCTGCTTCTCCCATGCGTTTGCCCACTCACTCAATTTGTCCAAATCACACTGATGCATCTCTGCATCCTCCTCACAGCTCACCCTCCCCCCCCACCCAACTTTGTGTCATCTCTATTTACTTACACCTTTTTACAGCCTGCGTATATCTCCCTTTGAAGTAAAACAACCCATTTTAAAACCAAGCCTGTCATTGTCACGCATAACATTCTGATTGAAGGTGCCCTTGGTTCATTAACATATCAAAATATTTATTATTGTTTGTATAGATTATTGGAGTCAGCTCTTGTCATACTCCAATCACCATACTTAAATCCCCAACAACCTGTCTCCCAGTACATAAAGGATATTACCAAAAAATATTTTATATTTTATTATTTTCTTGACAAAGCTATAACTTTTATGTCAAACTTGGTTGCTTTAAGCAAGTATTGAATCTGCAGATTGCCAGTCATTAAGTTATGAGGAGGTATCACACTTTCAGCTTAATTTGTTTGCTTTAATAAACCTAACTTCCCATAATAGACTTTTTCCCTCCGGATGAAAGCAGTAAAGTTGTTGGTAAAGTACACCATATTGTAGTAAAGAATAGATACAAAAATGGCCCAGACATAGGTACATAAATTAAGTACAAATTTATTTTAGAAAAAAAAAGATTGGGAGGCGGCAGTTTATAGTTCCTTATCCAACATGTCGAATCATTCTGAAATATATGGATGGGCTTACCATTGGCTTTTGGGAACTCATTGCACTTCAATAAATAATGTAGCAGGAGAATTCATTTGTCAAGCAGATTACATTTTTAATTGGACTTTAATCGACAAAAGTGAAATGCACAAAGGAGGTCAACTGCCATCCTGGCACATCCATCAAGGAAAGTTCCTACACTTCCTGCCAAGACAACATCCAACGGTTTCTCAAATTATTCCAGGATTTTGGGCTTCAATACTCAATCTGGGAGTTGGTTCTCAAAGTGAATGATTTTTTCCCAACTGAGTTGATGCCCCCATTCTCAGGCTTGATGTTGGTGATTAAACTATGTTATTAGTAAAGTATCGACAGTCCAGAATTCTCTAGATTCTCGGATGGTCCACATGGATTAGAATGTAGCAAACATAACCCAGGTATTGGGAAAAGGAAAAGAAGAGATAATGGGTGTGATTCAATGACCACTTTGCGCCTCGCGCAGATCCAGGCGCATTGGGTGAATTGTGGCAGAAGGCAAAATCAAGATTCGTACTGGGCGGAAACAATTTTGCGATTCACTCGACCTGTTCCCAATGGTGAGTTCCAGATCTCGTCCAAAAAAGGAGAGAATTTCAATAACCCTAATTTGCACTCAGTTTAATCTCATTAATAAGATTGAAGTCAAATGCAGCGGCCTCCCGGGAATTAGATGACACTCCAGTGGGAGGTCCAATGGGCATCGTTTAATATTCCTTTTCAAAAACATGCAGCTGGCGCAATGGCTACTGAGGGGAAGTGAGGAGTTAGTGGCCCTCTCCATTTACTGACATGCGCTCAAGGGCACTTGAGCTGTTGCCCCAGTGCCCCAGTGCTCGGGGTGGGGGCCCTTCAGTGGGGTTGGGGTTGTTCGGGGGGTTTGCTGGAAGGTTCCAGGTACGTTGGTCATGCTTGGGCCGGTGGTGTGAAGAGCTTTGTGCATATTCAAGTCATCTTTAAATATTGTGGAGACCAATAACAGGGGCAACCACAGCTGTAGCTTGTCTTTCCTCCCAAACTCTTCCAGGACAGAGCCTTGCTGCAACAGTGGGCAGCATGGTAGCATGGTGGTTAGCATAAATGCTTCACAGCTCCAGGGTCCCAGGTTCGATTCCCGGCTGGGTCACTGTCTGTGTGGACTCTGCACGTCCTCCCCGTGTGTGCGTGGGTTTCCTCCGGGTGCTCCGGTTTCCTCCCATAGTCCAAAGATGTGCGGGTTAGGTGGATTGGCCATGCTAAATTGCCCGTAGTGTTATAAAAAATGTAAGGTTAAGGGGGGATTGTTGGGTTACGGGTATAGGGTGGATACGTGGGTTTGAGTGGGGTGATCATTGCTCGGCACAACATCGAGGGCCGGAGGGCCTGTTCTGTGCTGTACTGTTCTAAAAACTTTCTTCTGAAAGTCAGTTTCACCTCCTTTGACTGTGAGCAGCCTCTAGCTTCACAGTTGAAGGCTATTTCAACTGCGGAATTAGCTTTGTTAGGTGTGATAGCACTTCATGCTCCTGAACTTTCAAGTGACTCCTCAAAATCACAGGTGCCATGTCTCAAAGGACGATCAGTGCACTCCATGCCCAGCAATCTTTTATGCCTTAACAGTGTGCCTGTACTCTAAGGGTGTCAGCACAAGAGAGGCAACTGCCTACAAACAACAAAGAGTAAAGCTTCTCCACTGAGAATCCTCTCGTAGCCAGAGGCCAAGTGTGTGGATGAGCAGAGGGCACTGGAGCACATCCTCCCTCATGTTCCGCAGTGGTCTGCAGTCTAGATGCTTCTGAGGTAGACGGGGGTGAGTGTGCAGAGCAAGGTTTACCAGCACAACTGGCTCACTGGATGGCACTCTGAGAGAAGGAGGCACAGTCATGGTAAGGATGGAGGAGGCTTGGGGGATTTGAGGGTCCCTGGATGGAAGCCCTAACTGATTGTTCGTCTCCCTCCGTCTCTAATTTCTTCCAGATAAATTTTTTTTTTGCTGGCATGGATCCCGTGGACGTTGTGCTTGTGGCAGAAGATGCGGGCAGACACTGTAGAAGGTACCAACCCCAACACTGGCTGGAGACGGTATCACATGTGTAGGGGACCCACCACACCCTAAAAACCCAGCCACCCATCAGGCTGAGGAGGGGGCCAGAAGAGGACTCCACCGGCATCATTAATCCTTCCATGAGCTGATGGACAGCATATGCCACAGAAGGCTTTGTCTCAACAGAGAGAGAGTGTGCCACCTGAGGACATAGCACCCCATTGAAGAGGAGGACACCCGCTCCCTGTGGTCATGAAGGTTACTGCAGCCCCTAAACATCTATGCCACCGGGTCATTCCAGTGTTCCAGCGGGTACGTGTTTGGCATATCACAGGCATCCGTCCACAGGTGCATCTGGGAGTTGCTGGATGCTCTGTACGCACGGGCATCAGACTATATCACCTTTGACCTGGACTAGGCCCACCAAGATGCCCAGTCTGCAGGATTGGTGCCATTGCCAGGATGCTCCAAGTCTAGGGGGTGATTGATGGCACGCATGTCATCCAACGAGCACTGGGGAAACAGGGAGTGCCCTGTATTAACAGGAAGCGGGTACACTTCCCAAATATTCAGATCATGTGTGACCATGACCTCTTAATCATGCACATGTGTGCCTGCTAACCTGGGTGCGTGCATGGCAGCTACATCCTGGGGCACTTAAGAGATTCCCTGTGGCTTTGAGGGTCACACCAGGATGGTGGGTTGGCACACGAGGGAAAAGGGATTCCTGATCATATCATGGCTCATGACACCAGTGCAGAGGCCTGAGACTGAGGTGGAAACCCCATACAGTGAGGTCCATGTTGCCATCCGTGCTGGCATTGAGGAGTGCATTGGAGTGCTGAAAATGATTACATTTTTGTCCTGCTCTCTCCACTAACCTGTTTGAGGCATGGTGATAGGGGGCTATTTTGGTATGGTGAATGTCATTCGTTCAAGCAAAATGCTGAATGTCCTCACCAGTGAAGGGAGTGACGTTTTCAGACACAATTACTTCAGGGAGACAGTGCATTGCAAACCCGCCGCAAAACCTCTACTGTGGCAGCTGAGGTTGCCATTCATATCTCTTGAATCTTCAACCACTTTGAATAGCAGCACGATAGCACAAGTGATTAGCACTGTGGCTTCACAGCCAAGGTCTCAGGTTCGATTCCCTGCTGGGTGACTGTCTGTGCGGAATCTGCACGTTCTCCCCGTCTGTGCATGGGTTTCCTCCGTGTGCTCCAGTTTCCTCCCACAGTCCAAAGATGTGCAGGTTAGGTGGATTGGCCATGATAAATTGCCCTTAGTGACCAAAAAAGGTTAGGTGGGATTATTGGGTTATGGGGATAGGGTGGAAGTGAGGGCTTAAGTGGGTTGGTGCAGACTCGATGGGCCGAATGGCCTCCTTCTGCACTGTATATTCTATGTTCTATGTTCTATGAATGGCTGTTGGTCAAAACAAGGAACATCTTGCCCATGAAGGGACCAGCGAAGTCCACGTGCAATCCCGTCCATGGTCCACCAGGCCACTCCCAAGGTGGAGGTTGGCTATAGGGGGCAGTGCCTGCTGTGTCTGGCAAGGGTTGCATTGGCGCACCATGTGTTCAATGTCCTTGTCTATGCCAGACCACCAGATTTCGCTACGAGCGAGCATTTTATTTTTTGTCTGGCCCGAGGGGCATTATGCAGTTTGTGCAACAACAGCTCTTGGGCTGGGGATAGTACTACCACTCGGGATGCCCAGAATATGACTCTGTCCTCGCAACTGTGTTTGTCCTTATGAGTAATGTAAGGTCATAATTGGACAGACTTAAAATGGTGTCACCTGGTTAAGAGTTTGGACAGGTGCGGGTACCGTGTGTCCAAATCTTTATGCGGCCAGGCGAAACTGGCAGGGTGTCCAAAATGTTCCGTGCTAAGATAATTCCTTGTGGTACCAGCCGGGGTGCCAGATTCTTTGGAAGTGGGAACCAATTTAACAGATCAGCATTCAAAATCTGTATGCCTGGCCTGTGCCGAAAGATGTAGGCTGCCAGCCACAAAGTCTATCGTTGTATTCTGGCAGAGGCGATTGACGGTATCAGCTTATCTTCACGAAGGAACCCCAGCAGGGGTTTCTGGTCCATTGTTATTGTGAAACATCACCTGTAAACATTCTGCTGAAATTGTTTGATGCCATAGATAATTGGCATGAATTTACACTCAGCATCAGAAAGCATTCCTGGAGGTCAAGGTAAGTGGCCTCTCTGAGCCATTCACCATTGTGTGGGATAGAACTGCCCTTAACTCATACATTGATGTATCTCAGGTCAGAATGATGGGTTTTCTCGGGTCAAAGTGAACCGGCACTTTATGCGCTACATATCATTTCCTTTTAAGTAGCCTTCCACATCCTTAGAGTCCCCTTGTCAATTACGACCTGCTCCAGTCTACCAAACCTTGCGAGTATAAGACCATAAGACCATAAGACATAGGAGTGGAAGTAAGGCCATTCGGCCCATCGAGTCCACTCCGCCATTCAATCATGGCTGATGGGCATTTCAACTCCACCTCCCAGCATTCTCCCCATAGCCCTTAATTCCTCGCGACATCAAGAATTTATCTATCTCTGCCTTGAAGCCATTTAGCGTCCCGGCCTCCACTGCACTCTGCGGCAATGAATTCCACAGGCCCACCACTCTCTGGCTGAAGAAATGTCTCCGCATTTCTGTTTTGAATTTACCCCCTCTAATTCTAAGGCTGTGCCCACGGGTCCTCGACTCCTCGCCTAACGGAAACAGTTTCTTTGCGTCCATCCTTTCTAAGCCATGTATTATCTTGTAAGTTTCTATTAGATCTCCCCTTAACCTTCTGAACTCCAATGAATACAATCCCAGGAACGCCAGCCGTTCCTCATATGCTAGACCCGCCATTCCAGGGATCATCCGTGTGAATCTCCGCTGGACACGCTCCAGTGCCAGTATGTCCTTCCTGAGATGTGGGGCCCAAAACTGGACACAGTACTCCAAATGGGGCCTAACCAGAGCCTTATAAAGGCTCAGTAGCACATCGCTGCTTTTATATTCCAACCCTCTTGAGATAAATGACAACATAGCATTCGCTTTCTTAATCACTGATTCAACCTGCATGTTTACCTTTAGGGAATCCTCGACTAGCACTCCCAGATCCCTTTGTACTTTGGCATTATGAATTTTCTCACGTTTAGAAAGTAGTCTATGCTTGGATTCTTTTTTCCAAAGTGCAAGACCTCACATTTTCTCACGTTGAAATGCATCAGCCATTTCCTGCACCACTCTCCCAAACTGTCTAGATCCTTCTGCAGCCTCCCCACTTCCTCAGCACTACCTGCCTGACCACCTAACTTCGTATCATCAGCAAACTTCGCTAGAATGCCCCCAGTCCCTTCATCCAGATCATTAATATATATGGTGAACAGCTGCGGCCCCAACACTGAACCCTGTGGGACACCGCTGGTCACCGGCTGCCATTCCGAAAAAGAACCTTTTATCCCAACTCTCTGCCTTCTGTCAGACAGCCAATCCTCAACCCATGCCAGTAGCTCACCTCGAACACCATGGGCCCTCACCTTACTCAGCAGCCTCCTGTGTGGCACCTTATCAAAGGCCTTTTGGAAATCCAGATAGACCACATCCACTGGGTTTCCCTGGTCTAACCTACTTGTCACCTCCTCAAAGAATTCTAACAGGTTCGTCAGGCACGACCTCCCCTTACTAAATCCATGTTGACTTGTTCTAATCCGACCCTGCTCTTCCAAGAAATTAGAAATCTCATCCTTAACGATCGATTCTAGAATTTTACCAACAACCGAGGTTAGGCTAATTGGCCTATAATTTTCCATCTTTTGTCTTGATCCTTTCTTGAACAAGGGAGTTACAACAGCGATCTTCCAATCGTCCGGGACTTTCCCTGACTCCAGTGATTTTTGAAAGATCTCAACCAACGCTTCCGCTATTTCTTCAGCCACCTCCCTCAGAACTCTAGGATGTAGCCCATCGGGGCCAGGAGATTTGTCAATTTTAAGACCTTTTAGCTTTTTTAGCACCATCTCTTTTGTAATGGCAACCATACTCAACTCAGCCCCCTGACCCTTTATAATTTTTGGGATATTACTAACGTCTTCCACTGTGAAGACAGACGCAAAGTACTTATTAAGTTCTCCAGCCATTTCCTCATCTCCCATCACTAGCCTTCCAGAATCAGTTTGAATTGGCCCAATGTCTACTTTGGCCTGACGTTTGTTTCTTATGTATTGAAAGAAACTTTTACTATTAAAAGTTGGAGTATGTCCTCCAACTTCTCAATACTTAGTTCTATCGTTGTAAATTTCATAATCATTACTTCCCACCATTTAGTGTGTGCATCTACAGTCGCTAGGAACATGTGTCGCTCAACTGGACCAGCACAGTAGAAGTGTATTCTCTGCCAAGGCTGTGTCGATTGTTCTCAGGGATGTAAGGGTTGCAGTGATCGAGTGTTTCTTAGTTTTGCACAGGACTGACATTGCCCCACTTTCTCTGCAATTTGAACATCTAATCCTGGCCACCAAATAAAACTGCGTGCCAGCTCCTTCATGCTCACCACACCAGGATGCCGCTCATGTGCTTCATCAAGGATTTTATTACACAAGCACGGAGGAATAATCACTCAGATTCTCCATAATAAAACTCCATTCTGGACTGTCAACTCAAGTCCTCTTGTGATGTTGGTCTTGAACTCTGGATTTTTACGATGTGTGTCTGTCAATCGTGCTTTTTAGGACTATGTCCACAACCATCCCCATTCATGTGTATCGCTGTACTTGAGATGAAGTAACAAGTACATTATCTGCGTGTGCGAATTTTTGGATTATGGATGAAATCTTCTTCAGTTTCTTGCTTGATTTTTAATGGTAACTTTGATGAAACATTAGCATTTGCATGTTGTCCGATATATGATATTGAATATCGTATACGTGTTCCAATAATATCAAAGACCATCTCTGTAGCCTACAAGCTGCTAAAGAAGGAATACTTTTATACCGCCTGAGGATTGTGGTCAAGCATTGATGATCTGTCAAAAGAGTAACGTGACAACCATAAAGGTAGTCGTGAAACCTTCTTACTCCGATTACGATGCTCAAAGCTTTGTTTTCTCGCTGAGTGTAATTTGTTTCTGTGCTGGTAAGAGTTCATAAAGAGAATGCTATTTGTTGTTCTTCTCCCGAAGACATTATGTGCGAGACAACTGCAACAACCCCAGAGGATGATGCATCGTGAAGCAAGTTGTAACTTCAGTTTGGGATTGACGTGAACAGAATTCTTTTGGGATTCTTTCATATCTTTATACGTATTTTCACATTCTTCTGTTCAGTGCCAAACCTGCTCGGGCAGCACGGCAGCACAAGTGGCTAGCACTGTGGCTTCACAGCACCAAGGTCCCAGGGTCGATTCCCTGCTGGGTCACTGTGTGCGGAGTCTACATGTTCTCCCTGTGTCTGCGTGGGTTTTCTCCAGATGCTCCAGTTTCCTCCCACAGTCCAAAGACGTGCAGGTTAGGTGGATTGGCCATGATAAATTGCCCTTAGTGTCCAAAAAGGTGAGATGGGGTTATTGGGTTATGGGAATAGGATGGAAGTGAGGGCTTAAGTGAATCGGTGCAGACTCGATGGGCCGAAATGGCCTCGATTTGCACTGGATTTTCTATGTTTCTATTTGGCGTACAACAACGTGTATAAAGGCTTCAATTGCATGGCTAAATTTTGAACAAATTTACGATAATAATTGATCAAATGCAGAAACAGATGCGTCACAGTTTGAGGACACGGTGCTTCTCAGATTAGTTATCTTTTTTGGCTCCTCGTGGAAGCCATCTTTATCAATGTTGTGACCCAAGTAGTTCACGGCTGACTTGAAAAAGTCACACTTTTCCCCCTGATCTCATCCCCAGCCAAAGTGGGTTTGCCGTCCTCTTTCGGATCCTGGTGCTTGACCTTTCACCTCGGTCACAAAATTCAGCCCGGAGCTTCAAGTAGAGAAAAGAGAACGGTTTGCATTCTCTGCAATCTCTGTGATAGCTACTTCTGTGCACAAGGGACGGACCACTCAAAACAGGATTAGGAACACTATAATGTGCATTCTTTATTCAAGGGTGGTTCTGCATGTTCGCACAGGTCTTCACTGTTAAGGTACCATCTTCAGGTCACTAACGTACAATAGTCACATGGTGTGTTACCTCACATTCCTTACACTGCTGTACATTGGAAACATAAGCTCCTCTCTTAAAGGTGCACCACAACATGAAACACAAATTGCAGGATTGAGGGGACTCTGCATTAGTAATGTTGCATGTAGCAATATAGTGAGCAAGACGTGTCAATTCTAGAACACACGGGACATGGGGCTCACCTCTGAGAGTGGCTGAAGCAACTGAGCAGACTTAAATCTGTCGGAGTGATTTTTATTTCTGGCAAGTATTACTGAGATTCCCTTTGATATACGCCATACTGAGAATGGCAATACCAACACTATTCTAACCACATATGTCTATTTCTAGGAGCCAGCGAATGGTTTCTGAGTACTGAAGCTCCGTTTGATGTCTTCCGTCTTTTAAAAATACAATCATGGCACACGAGTAAACATATAAAAATGATGAAGTTCAAGCGGAAACAAGTACCAAACCCTCCAACCATTCAGTACTGTGATATTTACTTTAACACATTATATCAAATGTTGGATTTATAAATTAAATGAATCAGCCCAATGAACTGTGAAGGCTTGTCCCAAAAACCTGCCAAAAGGATAATCAATACTAACAAGGATTAGTGCACTAACTACGGGTTCTGGATTGCAATTCCCTGAAGTAACTTTTACAGCAAACCAAAAATTGTTTTTTATATTGTAATTCTTTCTGGAAACATATGTTCACACATTCTCTGGTCCGGTGAAGCCACTGAACAATTTGCAGAGCCTCAGCAACTGCAGGATGAGTTTGAATGTTTTGTAATTGATGTCTTGACAACCAGGGAAAATTCAATCTTTCATATGCTGAAGCAAAAATAGCGCTGCATTTCATGTCCTCAGAGTACGACACAGAAAGACATCCAATACACACACTAACTATGAGCAAAAGCAGTAAAGCTATTCGAAATCAACCTCCATGCACTGAGTGCTGAGATGGCCTTACACAGCAGTGTGATAAAGCTGTGAGTGGTGGCCTATTAATACAAATGGGGACCATGAAGAAAATTTTGTAAAGGTGGATAAGTAACCACACAAACCTCAGAATTAGATCTTTATAATAATGTTGGGGGGGGAGGATGGCAAGGGGGGCAATTAGTCTTCAATGGTGGTGTCCAAATGGGGATAATAAATAAGCAGACTAACTTACATCCATTTGGAAAATGGGCTGTCGATATATTACTGAAGATGAATTTCACCAACTCCCACAACCTGAATCTCCCAATTCATTTTGTGAAATGTGTCCATTCCAAAAGCCTGGATTGACTGAATATTCAAACATTTTCGCTATGGACATTCTGGGCGTGATTCTCCGATCGCGACCGATTCCGGCCCCGGAAATGGGCTAGGAGCGGGGCCGCGAGGAACACGGGGTGCGTGGCGTGAAATCCGCATCGTCAGCGCGTGACGCCCGAATGATGGCGCGCCGCGTCTTAAAGGGTGCGATCCGCCAACGGAAGGACCTGGAGCAGAAGAAGGAGGAGAGATGGCCGAGCCCCGAAGAGTCGCCCCGAGGTTGCGGGACACGGACCTGGACACCCTCCTCGATGAGGTGGAGCTACGTAGGGCCATCCTCTGCCTAAGATGTGGGCATCGCCAGCCGTCTAGCACAGTGCGACGCGCCTGGCGTGAGGTTGGCACGGCAGTGAGTGCTGTGGGGCAGACCCCTCGGTCCGGGAAGCAGTGCAGGAAGAAGCTCCACGACCTCACCAGGGCTGCCAGGGTAACTGCCATGAGGGTGCCCCCGGGTCACAACCAACTCCCCCCCCACCATGTCCCTCATCACCCCCCCCCCCCCTCTCCCCCCCGGGCACGAGGGGGAGGGGGGGGCGAGGGTGAGTGTAGGGTGTATGTTAGTGACCCACATGAGCACCGCGACCCCCACACCCTAGGCTTTGATGGCCACCTGTGGCGCCCTGGCTCCACCCCACCATCAGTGGCTCCTCCTCCTCCTCCCCCCCCCCCCCCCCCCCATGCACTTCGATATCAGTGCCCGCATCCTGGGCCTTCCTCACCGTTTGGGGGTCAATGTTCCCCTTGGAATCCCCTTGAACATACCGGCCATGAGTGCCTGCGGCCTGCGCGGCGACAACGGGCCACTCCGCGGCCATCCCCTCTGCTGCATCTGCATCCACTCTGGGCTGTCTCTGTTGACGCTGCTGGATGGCCAACTGCAGTGCAGCGGCCCCAACCACTGCGGTGAACATCGCTGTCTGGTTGGCATACATGGTGACCGGCAGAAGGGTGGTGGGGGGCAGATAAACAAAATGTTACACAGAGGTTCTTCGACATCTCGGCAGCCGGGTGCCATGGGATACCTGTGTGCCCCGGTGGCCTGGTCATTCTGCTAACACGCAGCCAGCCTAACCCCTGGTCACTGTCTGTGTCCAACGGTCAGTTAACAACGTCCTCCTCACCAGTGCGCCAGTGGGCTCTGCCCATCAGCCACACGCCAACCTGCGGGCGTGTCCTCGTCACCGTCCTGCCATGGCAGGGCGGCTGACATGTGGCGTCCGCGGATGGACGACCCCCTCCACTACACCTACACCCCCTCCCACCTCCACTCACTTCCTCCCTCTCCCCCTCCCACCTCCACTCGCTCCCTCCCTCCCCCCTTCCACACTCCCCCCCCTCCCACCCACGCCCCCGTTGGTCGCAGTGTTCTCGGGGAAGCCTTCCGCAGTCTGCGGAGGCTCCGGGACAGTCCGCTCGCCCATCTCTGTGCTCAGCGTCTGCCAGCATGTCTGGCTGACGACTATATTTAACAGGTGTGAGCGGCGATGGTGTGAACTGGGGTCACGCCATCGGGACTTTGGCCCATCCGGACCGGAGAATAGCGGGGGTACCGGAGAATCGCCATTTTGGGTGTCTCGGGCAATTCTCCGGCCTGCGCCGCGCGGAACCCGACGGGACCGATTTTGCCTGTTGGGAGAATCGCGGGAGCGTGTCAGACCGGCGTCGCGTGGGAAACTGGCGCGGCCGGCGATTCTCCCAACTGGTGTGGCCTCGGAGAATCCCGCCCTCTGTTACAACCTGACCTGATGTAATACTGGACAGGTCATGTGCTGGAGTGAAACCTAGCTTAATAGATCCTAACTTTCTTTTTTAGAAACCCACATCCCTAGAATGAATCAAACACAAGTTTTGATAGTGGGGAAAATACCAATTCCAGTAAATATACAAATATGAAAATTCAAATTTTCTCTCCAATCATAATACATCCAGGGGGAATAAATTTTGGGCAGGATTCTCTGTTTCTGAGACAAAGGGCAGGATTCTTCATTGCCCGATGCCAATATCGTAATTTGCGGTCAGGCCTTTTGACCCTGAAATCGGGGGGCGGCGCGTGTTTTCGATGCTCCACCCTCTCTAAAATGGTGTCATCGGTGAGTACTCTGCACGCCGTTGGGACGGGTTAAGGAAGTCACCTGAAGGGCCTCCTCCGATGCTCCACTCGCGATGGGCCGAGCTCCTGATGGCTTGGAACACGTGTGCTCTGAGTTTTCGTCAACCTCGCATGGCGGCTGCGGACTGTGTCCAGCGCTGCCATATGTGGATGGGAGCGGAGCCTTTCCACTGGCCGTAGTGACTTTGGCGGGCACTGGTGGAGGGGAGGGGTCCGGGTGTGGCGAGGGGTGTTACAGGGGGGCACTACCTGGCAGGCCGGGTTCGTGCGCGGCCGGCTATGTGTTGACCCAGCAATTCACCGGCTGTTTATGTCGGGAATGCTGGGAGCCTGACGTGGCGCGGCTGCGAGTCCCCCACCGGGTGGGGCATTGTTGCCGGTGGCGCCAAATTTAAAAAAATTTAGTGGATCTAATTATTTTTTTTTTCCCAATTAAGGGGCAATTTAGCGTGGTCAATCCACCGAACCTGCATATCTTTGGGTTGTGGTGGTGAAACCCATGCAGAAATGGGGAGAGTGTGCAAACTCCACACGGGCAGTAACCCAGGGCCGGATTCGAACCCAGGTCCCCAGCACCAAGTCCCAGTACTAACCACTGCGCCACATGCTGCCCTCGAGCCAATTTTTTCAGTGGAAAACTAGATACTTCCTCCAGACATAGCCTACAAATCGGAGAATCCAGCCCAAAGTGTTGACACCAACCAGAATCCGTGGGTTCTTACTACATAAAAACTAGCGTCGTACCTGGATCGATTCCGCTACCATTGTGAGCTAGCATTGGTGCCGCGTGGATTCCAATGAAAAACAGTGTGGGATTCGCCGGGTCTGTGATGGACACTTGGGAGGCTGACAAGTTGCAGCCACACATACACATTACAATCCCCCCATGCACAGTTATCCCAGCCAACGAGATGGCACTGGCCGTGCTGGAGCATGCCCATACAGCTGATGGATCGGCTGGGGCCAGAGGGCCCGGGGGAACACCAACACGACCAATGGCACTAAGTTCAAAGTCGGCTGCTAGTGGTGTGCGCAGCTGCGTGGCTGCCGTGCCGGCTGCGGCAATGGTGTTCCCTGCCCGTCCACACCAACCCAACAGCCCACCTCCTTGCCACCTCCCACTACTCCCCCGACCCTGGCAGAAGACCTGTGGCCAGTGACACAACTGTCAACAAACTAAGGCGGTGTTGGACATCTTCCGTACGCTCTCTCGCTCCCTCAGCAGACAGCACGCTGGTTGCACGATTTTTAAAAGCACAAGTAAGGTTAAGGGGGGGGGGGGGGGGTTGTTGGGTTACGGGTATAGGGTGGATACGTGGGTTTGAGTAGGGTGATCATTGCACGGCACAACCTCGAGGGCCGAAGGGCCTGTTCTGTGCTGTACTGTTCTATGTTCTAAGTGAACTATGCGTCGGGAAGTCGGCCCATTGGAGACGGAGAACATTGGGTAGGGCCTGCTGATGATATGCAAATGGTGTCTACTATGCGTGTGTTCTGGAATGCAATGACACCGCTGTCGAGGTGATGGAGAATTGCAGTTTGGCGTCAGATCGGCACCTGCCACGGTTTTGGCATCAAAACCGATTCTCTGCCCAATGACCTTTCCCGATTTTGGATTTCCTGCCCTTTGACTTTGTGCAAGACAGAGAAAGTTACTGAACAAATCCACAGGAGTGTGTTACTGAACATTTAAACATAAAAAATGAATTATATTACACCAGACAAAAAGGTTGGAAAAATCTCAAAACAAACACAAGAATGTGATTCAAATATTCACTATTCCTTTACCCAGCAATATCGCCACTGATGCATGCACATTGCAATCACACTCTTGAGTGCTTGGAACGTTCTCAGTGATTGGAATGTACTTACCTCTCTTTGATGTGGCTGATGTTTTTAAAAATTGGAGTTTTAGCATTTAAAGTCACCCATCCATGAAGGAAGGTGAATTAATCAAGGCAGCAGCTGTTTGTGGAAGCTGTCAATCGCAGTCCACTACTAAAAAGGAATGAATGGCTTATAGCTAATGGATGTGTGACTCTAAGTGTTGAAACACCAATGTTTACAAACAGCAACCATATCAAAGAATGGCATTGCAATCATACTCTTGAGTGCTTGTAATACACTTACCTATCTTTGAGCTGTCAGTCACAGTCATACCTTTCATACTAGAAAAGTATGAATGGTTTGCAGCTAATGGATCTGTGGAGTTGAAACACAGGTCACACCTGTTCTTCTTCGAGGAATGAACACATGGAGCCTCCACGTAAGTGTTACAGCTGTAATTTCCTCTGCCCCTGCTTGGACAGACAGGGGTCTCTTTTATGGGGGGGGGGGAGTTCCATGGGGGGTCCTTTTAGGCAGGGGGACCCTGTGAGGGTCCCTTTAGTTACGGCGACTCTGTGGGGGTTTCCCTCTAGATGGGGAGTCTCTGTGGGGGCCCCTTCAGCTAGGGGGTCCTGGGTGTCGCTCTATTCTGATAAATACCAGAAGTGATGCCTTCCGGTGGCGGCATGTGGAGGGGAAGTCACACATTGGGTGGCTCCCAATTGAGATATATTTTTGGGGGGTCTAAAGTCTGGTCCCGGGGTAATGTTTGGAGGATTGAAGAAAGTGAGATAAAAAGCCACTAAAGGATGCCAAAAGGACTGCAAAAATCAGTTGCGAAGAAGGGAGGGAACGGGGACTTGTCATTGGGTGAGAGGGTCAGCCAAGGACTGGTAAGATGGCAGATGCTAGACCGCATGATGGGGCCGCACTGCTTACCGTGGAGACGATGACTGAGGAGATGGTTGTGGAGCTGGAGAAGCAGTTTGCGAGGCACATGGTAGCGTTGAGGAAGAAGATGGCGATTGCACTGAAATCGTTGGTGGAGGAGGCAATTGCCCTGGTGAGGGTAGCTATGGCAAAGACATTAGCCGAGGTGAGAGAGCAGGGCGAGAAGATGAAGGAAATGGAAGAGACCATGTCGCAGCACAGCGAACAGGTCACCTCAATGAACAAAGAACAAAGAAAACTACAGCACAGGAACAGGCCCTTCGGCCCTCCAAGCCCGTGCCGACCATGCTACCCGTCTGAACTAAAATCTTCTGCACTTCCTGGGTCCGTATCCCTCTATTCCCATCCTATTCATGTATTTGTCAAGATGCCCCTTAAATGTCACTATCGTCCCTGCTTCCACCACCTCCTCCGGCAGCGAGTTCCAGGCACCCACTACCCTCTGTGTAAAAAACTTGCCTCGTACATCTCCCCTCAACCTTGCCCCTCGCACCTTAAACCTATGCCCCCTAGTAATTGACCCCTCTACCCTGGGGAAAAGCCTCTGACTATCCACTCTGTCTATGCCCCTCATAATTTTGTAAACCTCTATCAGGTCACCCCTCAACCTTGTGAGGGACGAGCTGCGGAGGGTGGTGGAGGCTAAAAAAGGGCTCTGACCAAAGTTCGAAGATTTGGAGAACCGCTCGAGGCGATAGAATTTGAGGATTGTAGCCTTGCCCGAAGGGGCAGAGGGCTCGAGGCCGAAGGAGTACTTCACCAAGCTGCTGGCGGAGTTGATAGGGGAGGGTGAGGTGCCCTCCCTGTATGAACTGGACTGAGCTCATCGATTGTTAAGGCCAAAGCCAAAATTAAATGAGCCACCAAGAACAGTAATTATCTGCTTCCACAGATACCACACGGAGGAGAGGGTGTTAAGCTGGGCGAAGTGGAAGCGGGAGATGTAGTGATCTGTATATCTGCTGGAATGTAAAGGGTTAACAACTGTATAATAGTGTTAGAAAACCAATAGATGGCAGCACCAGATCCATGTATATAAACTGAACTCAGAGGATCTTCCCACCTCTTCAAACCAGGAGTGATTAGACAACAAAGTATTAGAGAGATATAGGGCGGGATCCTCCCCTACCCGGCGTGACGGAGGGTCCCGGCGTAGGGGGGTGGTGCCAACCACTCAGGGGTCGGGCCTCCCCAAGCCCCGCGCCGGAGCGGTTGGCACCAGAAGACTGGCGCAAAAAACCGGCGCCCCCGGCAGCGTGGCTGGCCGAAAGGCTTTCGCTGGTTGGCACATGCTCCGGCAGTGACATCAGCGGCAGCTGGCCGCTGACGTCACTGCCAGCGCGTGCGCGATGTGGGGTTCTCTTCCGCTTCCGCCATGGTGAAGGCCGTGGCGGCCGCGGAGGAGAAATAGTGCACCCAGGGCACTGGCCCGGAGTCTGAGCGGGGAGCCCCGATCGCGGCCAGGCCACCGTGGGGGCACCCCCCGGGGTTTGATCGCCCCCCCCCCCCCAGGACCCCGGGGCCCTCTCGCGCTGCTGATCCCGCCGTTCCAGAGGTGGTTCAAACCTCGGCGGCGGGAGAGGCCTCCCAGCGGCGGGACTTCGGCCCATTCGGGCCGGAGAATTACTGCAGGGGCTTCTCCGATCGGAGTGGCGAGAATCCCGCCACCGCCATTTCCCGGGTGGCGGAGAATCTCTGCCACGGCGGGGGCGGGATTTTCGGCGGCCCCAGGTGATTCCCCGACCCTGCTGGGGGTCGTAGAACTTCGCCCATAGCTTAGTTGGCACGTCTAGTTAAACATAGTTAATACGTCTTCTGATTTAATTTATCATCAGTTATAGTTGTGGAAGAGTGAACAAACTCATTAGTATTTATATTCATTATTCATTGAATGTTATTTGCTTTCAATTGAAGACTGATAGTTTCATTGAACTGCAACCATCAGACCATTTTGGGGGACCCATACAGATACGGGGAAAATGTGGAAACTCCACATGGACAGTGACACGGGGCCGGGATCAAACCCAGGTCCTCGGTGCTGTGAGGCAGCAGTGCTAACCACTGCGCCACCATGCTACCCCTCTGTAATTCTAAATGCCGGACAATTTCTTTAATCATAATCTCAGAAAACCAATTACCTATTTCTTCCCTCAATGTATCTGCTAACTCTCTTGGCGATGAGGACAGTTTGTAACATTAATTTCCATGCATCTTAGTCAAGAATTGCAAGCAATATACTGATACGTTTTCTACTCCTAGCAACAGTCAAAGCCATTTTTAAGTGAAATACTTCTCAGAAAATCCTGTCCTTCTGTCCAGTACCCCCACACATGAATGTATTTAAGGGTTCATAGACCCCACTTAATTTCAAGGATTATGATCCCAGCCGAGCCCCCAAATTTGTAATGTTGAAAGCTTAGTTAATACTGGACATGTCACTTCCCAGAGTGAAGCTTTCTTGAGGGATCCTAACTTTCTTTATGAAATCATGGAGGAAAATTACTGAAAATCCAATATCTTTTAAACAAACAAAATGAACTACATTGCACCAAACTACTTCTGCTCTTACATTTTATGCTCTTATCTTTGTTATTTTTAATCTCAATGAAACTACATATCTAATATTTTGGTAAAATATTCAGAAGTTTTCCAAGCGCAGCCCAGCTAGCTCAGGTGGTAGAGCATGGGACTCTTAATCCCAGGGTTGTGGGTTTGAGCCCCATTTTGGGCGCTTCAATTTCTTGAATCTGAGAATATTAAACTGAACTGTTAAGAGCAGCACAGTAGCACATTGGTTTGTCAATTCTCAGCTTGGGGGACTGTCTGTGCAGAGTCTGCACATTCTCCACGTGTCTTCGTGGGTCCTCTCCAGGTGCTCCGGTTTCCTCCCAAAAGTCCCAAAAGATGTTTTGTGAATTGCACAGTCTAAATTCTCCTTCAATGTACCAAAAATTCACATAACAAATTTAGACAGATTATAAACCCAGCACAGCGCTGGCTTAATGAAGAGAGAAGTGTGGCGACTAGGGGATTTTCACAGTAACTTCATTGCTGTGTAATGTCAGCCTACTTGTGACACTAATAAGGATTATTAATATAATATTATGGTTCTGTGTTATTGCTTCCATGTCTAACAGTGGCATACAGTTACCTGACTGTTATTTACCCTTTAGTGGTTTACCAATTTAAGTGCATCAGTGTGGGGTTAGAGTTTTGTTTAACATCACCAGGTGTAATAAAGCTTCTTCACAAATAACCTAGAATGCTATTGCCAATCATAAAAAGATGTGCATTTCCTTAGCATCTTTTATAACCGAGGGCTTTCCAAAGTACTTTGCAGCCAGTAAAGTACTTTTGTAGTATAGTTACTGACGTAATATATGGAAAAAATATCAGCTTCTGTGAACAGAACAAACTCCCACAAACAGTGATTTAGTGTTGGCCAGATAATCTGTTTTAATGATGGTGATTTAGCGATAAACACAGGCAAGGCAATGGGGATAGTTCAGCCTTGAAACTTTGCAATTGGGTCTTGTACATCCACCTGTCAAGACATTGGATTATCATTACAGCGAAAAAACAGCACCTTCTGCATTTGACTGATAAGGAGAGTCAGCCCAGAATTATTTTGTGTGTCCATGAGTGAGACTCGAACCTATAACCTTCTAGCTTAATGATGAGTTCTCTGCAACAAAGCCACAGTTGATACATTGTCAAGAAGTCAAGCATGTATAATAATGCAAATAAAATATTTACTTACCTTACAAGCTCAAAACTGATCTTTTAAAATTAATTTGCAATAATCAGAATCATCTACGAATTCAAAGGATATTAAGGAAATGGCTGAGTTGATTTCAGAAATTAATATTTAAGAATATTTATTTTTTGATAGATGTAAACAGTGAATTGAACCCTTCGGTGGCAACTATTTATTTTAATATTCGATGTTGGGATGTTTCGCTTCCAACGTCTAAACACTTCTGCCCAGTTCTCTCAGAAAGCATCATGCAGGAACCAATCACTGAACATTGTCAGGCAGAACACTGTCCCTGGCCAATCCACCAGTTGCCAGTTAATCAATCAAACCAACTCTCTCCAAAACTGTTTCCTTACATCCACTGAGAGCTGAAGATTGTGGTTTCTCCTTTCTAAAATGCAAAACCTGGGAACACAGTGTCCTGGCAAGCAGTCTGTTTCAACTTTGACTCTTCTCCTTGAAGGAACATCCTGATTATCTATCCACAGACCAAAAATAAAAACGTAAAATAAAACAAGATAAGTGCGAGGTGATTCATTTTGGTAGAAAAAATTTGAATGCGGATTACAGGGTCAATGGCAAGGTTCTGAGGAATGTGGAGGAACAGAGAGATCTTGGGGTTCATGTCCACAGATCTCTGAAGGTTGTCACTCAAGTGGATAGAGCCGTGAAGAAGGCTTATAGTGTGTTAGCGTTTATTAACAGGGGGCTTGAGTTTAAGAGCCACGGGGTTATGCTGAATCGATTCATGACCCTAGTGAGACCATATTTGGAGTATTGTGTGCAGTTCTGGCCACCTCATTATAGGAAGGATGTGGAAGCATTGGAAAGGGTGCAATGGAGATTTACCAGGATGCTGCCTGGTTTGCAGGATATATCTTATGAGGAAAGGTTGAGGGAGCTAGGGCTTTTCTCTTTGGAACCGAGGAGGATGAGAGGCAACTTAATAGAGGTTTATAAGATGATGAGGGGGATAGATAGAGTGAACGTTCAGAGACTATTTCCTCGGGTGGATGTAGCTGTTACAAGGGGGCATAACTCTAAGATTGAGGGTGGGAGATATAGGAGGGATATCCGAGGTAGGTTCTTTACTCAGAGAGTGGTTAGGTGTGGAATAGACTGCCTGCTGTGATAGTGGAGTCAGGCACTTTAGGAAATTTGAAGCGGTTATTGGATAGGCACATGGAGCACACCAGAATGACAGGGAGTGGGATAGCTTGATCTTGGTTTCGAACAAGGCTCGGCACAACATCGAGGGCCGAAGGGCCTGTTCTGTGCTGTACTTTTCTATGTTTTATGTTCTAAATGGAAACAAAGAAAATAAGCAGGAATGACTCTTACAGGCGAAGGGAATTGAATTGGCTGGAGATAACAACTGTGATGCTCGGGACCTTCAGAAGAAGCCAAGATGGATCATCCACTCGACACCTCTGGCTGAAGATTCTTGCAAATGCTTCAACCTTATGTTTGGCACTGATGTGCTGGGCTCCTGCATCATTGAGGATGGGGATATTTGTGGAGCCTCTTCCACCAATGAGTTGTTTAATTGTCCACCACCATTCACAACTGGATGTGGCAGGGCTGCAGAGCTTAGATCTGAGCTGTCGGTTGAGGAATCGCTTAGCTCAGTCTAGTTCTTGCTGTTTATGCTATTTGGCAGGCAAGTAGTCTTGTGTTTTGCTTCACCAGACTGACACCCCATTTTTAGATATGCTTGCTGCTGCTCCTGGCATGCTCCTGAACTGAAACCATTTAAATTTAACAATCTGGCCATACTGGATCATGGTATTGCCCACAATAATTAGTTAGAAAATCTGCAATAGACTGATAATGTGGTTGTGAAATTAGGTTTATTGTTGACAGAGGCATCTGGAAGAGTAATTCATTCTTCATCAGCATAAATACTTTCACCGGCTCTGTGGCCATACAGTAGGAAAAGCTTAAACATGATTGTAGCATTCTGACAAGTTTGTGGCCTTAATTGTTCAGAACAGAAGGAACAGGATAACTCAATAGACCAAGAGTCAATCATTGGGATCAACTTGTCTCACGCCGACTTCTCTGAGTGTGTGTTCAGTACAGGGTCTCGCGGTTGATACATTGAGGACTCATCTATAATATTAATATAGCAACATCAACCAGTAATGCAGCAGACCTTTGTTTACTTCAACCCGTCTACTTCATAACAATCTTTAACATGTATTTCTTGGCTGAGCTGATCATCCATTGATGGCTAGAAAACAAACAATGGTGTTTAAACAGATAATCTAACAATCCAGTTAATGCATAAAGCAGCCTAGGCACATATCATTCACAGACAAATAACAGACAAATAATTCTCCATGAGCTTTGTTGTCAATTAAGCAAGCAGTTTGCCTACATAAGGAAGATAACTGAAACAAAATGTTAGCATCCCATTTGTTATCAGCTGGCTTGTCATTGCCGTCCAGTTAGCTCAATGTGTTTGGTGTGGACACTGCTTCACTTAGTCAGAACCATTACAAAAACCTGGAATGGCCAATGACATTTTGACTAAGTGTTGCCATAAAGGTGTTATATTGATACAGATTTATAGAAACCATTTTCCAATTAACTCCAGTCTGGTTATTAAATGACAATTATCCAGTTAAGGGATTTGAGGTTTAGATCTCTGAAACGTTCAACTGCATTTTGTTTTATTGAAGATTTTCCAGGTATCAATTTCCCTTCCCGTTTCTGTCCTCAAATATGTCTACGAGCTTTCTCATAATCCTTTCATGATACTCCAGTTATGTCAATTGGGTTTCTCCAAGTGTAGCTGTTGTGATTTTGAACGAATTCACTGCTGCTTAAATGTGGCAAACATAATTATCAACATTGCCATAATTATACAAAGCACATATTTTATTAACTTTCTTGCATGCCACCAATCAACTTCCAAGTTAATCACCCTGAATTACGATTATTAACGTTAAAATCCTGAAAGTGTGGAGCAAATCATATTCACACGTATAAATATGAATTCTGCTAGAATTTTCATAGAATCCCTCCAGTGCTAAAGGATGCCATTTGCCCATCAAGTCTGCAACCACCCTCCGAAAGCCCACCCCATCTTGACCCATGCCCCCACCCTGTCCCGGTGACCCCACCTAGCCTTTTGGATACTAATTTAGCATCGCCAATCCATCTAACCTGCACATCTCTGGACTGGTGAAGTTATGTTCATCTTCCAATCATTTCATAATCTTCAATCTTTGTTACATAAGAACATAAGAACATAAGAACTAGGAGCAGGAGTAGGCCATCTGGCTCCTCGAGCCTGCTCCGCCATTCAATGAGATCATGGCTGATCTTTTGTGGACTCAGCTCCACTTTCCGGCCCGAACAACCATAACCCTTAATCCCTTTTTTCTTTAAAAAACTATCTATCTTTACCTTAAAAACATTTAATGAAGGAGCCTCAACTGCTTCGCTGGGCAAGGAATTCCATAGATTCACAACCCTTTGGGTGAAGAAGTTCCTCCTAAACTCAGTCCTAAATCTACTTCCCCTTATTTTGAGGCAATGCCCCCTAATTCTGCTTTCACCCGCCAGTGGAAATAACCTGCCCACATCAATCCTATCTATTCCCTTCATAATTTTTAATGTTTCTATAAGATCCCCCCTCATCCTTTTAAATTCCAATGAGTACAGTCCCAGTCTAATCAACCTCTCCTCGTGATCCAACCCCTTCAGCTCTGGGATTAACCTAGTGAATCTCCTCTGCACACCCTCCAGTGCCCGTACGTCCTTTCTCAAGTAAGGAGACCAAAACTGAACACAATTCTCGAGGTGTGGCCTCACTAACACCTTATACAATTGCAGCATAACCTCCCTAGTCTTAAACTCCATCCCTCTAGAAATGAAGGACAAAATTCAATTTGCCTTCTTAATCACCTGTTGCACCTGTAAACCAACTTTCTGTGACTCATGCACTAGCACACCCAGGTCTCTCTGCACAGGAGCATGCTTTAATATTTTATTGTTTAAATAATAATCCCGTTTGCTGTTATTCCTACCAAAATGGATAACCTCACATTTGTCAACATTGTATTCCATTTGCCAGACCCTAGCCCATTCACTTAACCTATCCAAATCCCTCTGCAGACTTCCAGTATCCTCTGCACTTTTCGCTTTACCACTCATCTTAGTGTCATCTGCAAACTTGGACACATTGCCCCTGGTTCCCAACTCTAAATCATCTATGTAGATTGTGAACAATTGTGGGCCCAACACGGATCCCTGAGGGACACCACTAGCTACTGATCGCCAACCAGAAAAGCACCCATTAATCCCCACTCTTTGCTTTCTATTAATTAACCAATCCTCTATCCATGCTACTACTTTACCCTTAATGCCATGCATCTTTATCTGATGCAGCAGCCTTTTGTGTGGCACCTTATCAAAAGCTTTCTGGAAATCCAGATATACCACATCCATTGGCTCCCCGTTATCTACTACACTGGTAATGTCCTCAAAAAATTCAACTAAATTAGTTAGGCACGACCTGCCCTTTATGAACCCATGCTGCGTCTGCCCAATGGGACAATTTCTATCCAGATGCCTCGCTATTTCTTCCTTGATGATAGATTCCAGCATCTTCCCTACTACCGACGTTAAGCTCACTGGCCTATAATTTCCTTCTCTCTGCCTACCTCCTTTTTTAAACAGTGGTGTCACGTTTGCTAATTTCCAATCCACCGGGACCACCCCAGAGTCTAGTGAATTTTGGTAAATCATCACCAGTTCATCTGCAATTTCCCTAGCCATTTCTTTTAGCACTCTGGGATGCATTCCATCAGGGCCAGGAGACTTGTCTACCTTCAGCCCCATTAGCTTGCCCATCACTACCTCCTTAGTGATAACAATCCTCTCAAGGTCATCACCTGTCGTAACCTCATTTCTATCAGTCACAAGCATGTTATTTGTGTCTTCCACTGTGAAGACTGAAACAAAAAACCTGTTCAGTTCCTCAGCCATTTCCTCATCTCCCATTATTAAAACTCCCTTCTCATCCTCTAAAGGACCAATATTTAACTTAGCCACTCTGTTTTGCTTTATATATTTGTAAAAACTTTTGCTGTCTGTTTTTATATTCTGAGCAAGTTTACTCTCATACTCTAGCTTACTCTTCTTTATAGCTTTTTTAGTAGCTTTCTGTTGCCCCTTAAATATTTCCCAGCCCTCTATTCTCCCACCAATCTTTGCCACTTTGTATGCTCTTTCCTTCAATTTGATTCTCTCCCTTATTTCCATAGCTATCCACGGTCGATTTTCCCTCTTTCTACCGTCCTTCCTTTTTGTGGGTATAAACCTTTGCTGAGCACTGTGAAAAATCACTTGGAAGGTTCCCCACTGTTCCTCAACTGTTCCACCATAAAGTCGTTGCTCCCAGTCTACCTTAGCTAGTTATTCTCTCATCCCATTGTAATCTCCTTTGTTTAAACACAAAACACTAGTATTTGATTTTACCTTCTCACCCTCCATCTGTATTTTAAATTCCACCATATTATGATCGCTCCTTCTGAGAGGATCCCGAACTATGAGATCATGAATCAATCCTGTTTCATTACACAGGACAAGATCTAGGACCGCTTGTTCCCTCGTAGGTTCCATTACATACTGTTCTAGGAAACTATCGCGGATACATTCTATAAACTCCTCCTCAAGGTTGCCTTGACCGACCTGGTTAAACCAATCGACATGTAGATTAAAATCCCACATGATAACTGCTGTACCATTTCTACATGCATCAGTTATCTCTTTGTTTATTGCCTGCCCCACCATAATGTTACTATTTGGTGGCCGATAGACTACTCCGATCAGTGACTTTTTTGCCTTACTATTCCTGATTTCCACCCAAATGGATTCAACCTTATCCTCCATAGCACCGATATCATCCCTAACTATTGCCCAGATGTCATCCTTAAATAACAGAGCTACACCACGCCCCTTACCATCTACTCTGTCCTTCCGAATAGTTTGATACCCTCGGATATTTAACTCTCAGTCGTGACCATCCTTTAACCATGTTTCAGTAATGGCCACTAAATCATAGTCATTCACGATGATTTGCGCCATCAACTCATTTACTTTATTCCAAATACTACGAGCATTCAGGTAAAGTACACTTATGTAGTTTTTTTTACCTCTGTTTTGAATCTTAACATCTCCAGTTTTACTCCTTTTAGTATTACTGGGCCTATTCACTGAGCTCCCCTCAGTCACTGTATCTTGTACTGTCGCCCTTTTTGATTTTTGACTATGTCTTCTCTGTCTTGCACTTTACGCCTTACTTCCTTTTGCATCTGTCCCTGTTTTACTACCTTCCAACTTCCTGCATCAGTTCCCATCCCCCTGCCACATTAGTTTAAACCCTCCCCAACAGCTCTAGCAAACACCCCCCCTAGGATATCAGTTCCTGTCCTGCCCAGGTGCAGACCGTCCGGTTTGTACTGGTCCCACCTCCCCCAGAACCGGTCCCAATGCCCCGGGAATTTGAATACCTCCCTCTTGCACCATCTCTCGAGCCACGCATTCATCTTATCTATCCTGACATTCCTTCTCTGACTAGCTCGTGGCACTGGTAGCAATCCTGAGATTACTACCTTTGAGGTCCTACTTTTTAGTTTAACTCCTAACTCCCTGAATTCAGCTTGCAGGACCTCATCCCATTTTTAACCTATATCATTGGTGCCTATGTGCACCACGACAGCTGGCTGTTCACCCTCCCCCCCTGGAATGTCCTGCAGCCGCTCCAAGACATCCTTGACCCTTGCACCAGGGAGGCAACATACCATACTGGAGTCTCGATTGCGTCCACAGAACCGCCTGTCTATTCCCCTTACGATCGAGTCCCCTATCACTATAGCCCTGCCATTTTTCTTCCTGCCCTGCTGCACAGCAGAGCCAGCCACGGTGCCATGAACCTGGCTGCTGCTGCCTTCCCCTGGTGAGCCATCTCCCTAAACAGTATCCAAAACGGTATATCTGTTTTGCAGGGAGATGACCGCAGGGGACACCTGCACTGCCTTCCTACTCTTGCTCTTTCTTTTGGTCACCCATTTTCTATCTCCCTCATTAACTTTCATCTGCGGTGTGACCAACTCGCTAAATGTGCTATCCACGACCTCCTCAGCATCGCAGATGCTCCAAAGTGAGTCCATCAGCAGCACCAGAGCCGTCAAGCGGTCTAACAGGAGCTGCAACTGAACACACTTCTTGCACGTGAAGGAGCCAGGGACAGTGGACGTGTCCCTGAGCTCCCACATCGCACACGAGGAGCATGACACGGGTCTGGGATCTCCTGCCATGTCTTAAACCTTAGGTAAACTTATACAACTACGATTTCAAAATAAAAATAAATAAATTAGACAATGAAAGAAAAACTACTTACCAGTCACTTACCAGGGTTAAAAAGCACCTGCGAAAAAGCACCTTCTCTCACTCTGCACCAAATTACCTCACTGCACCAAATTACCAAGTTGCTATTCCCACTCTGGATGTGCCTCACTCCGGCTGTGTCTCTTTGACCTGCGCTAGCTTCTTACCTGATAATCCCTAGAGGAGGTGGAAGGGTGGGACTAGTAAGACATTGCAAATGCAGTGTCTCGGGTTTAGCAACCGCCCGATTTGTTACAGGCACTCACCTTCCCTACAGGCCCCTGCTCCCACCGAAAATCCGGAGGCCGCTCCCGCTGGAAGGTAAGCAAATTTAAAGGCACTCACTCACCTTCCTGACAGGCCCCTGCTCCTGCCGAAAATCCAGAGGCTGCTCCCGCTGAAAGGTAAGCAAATTTCAAAGTACTCACTCACCTTCACGACAGGCCCCTGCTCCCGCTTCCCAACGACCGTGGTTGTTTTTTTTTGGTTAGAAGAGTGGGTAGGGAGGGAAACACTGAGAAAGTGTTTTGTGTTGAACTGTCACTTGACAACAGCCCCTCCACAAACCACCTTCAAATTAGGCTGACCGCACTGCACGTATGCAAATCTCCCCGGAACAGCCAATCAGTAGCTCTGCTCTGCTGCATCTTCTTTTTTGCTGTACTTTTCAACTCTGCCCTCAAGCTTGTCTATCTGTATTTTTCCTTCCTAGTTTCAAACTATCTTTACTGAATTACCTGAATCCCATGATTTTGTTTTAGTTTCAATCAGAATGCCACCTTTCTTAATGCATTGCCATAAGGTTTGCATCAACATTACCATAAAACTCCCTGATGTCACTGCTATTCACAGAAAACTGAGATTTTAGTCAGGAGTCATTTGCAATTTAAACTCTTGGGGAAACTAAATTAAGTTTTACATTAAAACATAAAAACAAAAATCCTCAGAGTTATCGTACAACATTGGCCTCCCTGCTTCCCCAACAATGTACACTAAAGGATAAATGTGCACGGCACTAATCGGCATAAATTAATTTAATTGCCTTCCCCAGACTGTTTATAATACCCAGATGTACACCAGATGCTGATCTGAACTCTGGATGCGTCTTGAACTTTAAACAGTAGCATTTCTTAGTATGTATTGGGCCACATATCAAGCTGCCAAGTGCTCAAAACATAATGTATGGTGGCAGGGAGGCCTGGCCAACTACGCCCACATGTTCTGGGCAAGCCCCAGACTTGTCAGGTTCTAGACAGCCTTCTTCGACGTGATGGCCAAGGTTGTGGGTGGAGGGTAGAGCCGTGCCCACGAGTGGCAGTCTTCAAGGTATTAGACCAGCGAGTCCTTCATTTGGGGAAGAGGGCTTATGCCCTGATTTTTTCATCCCTAACCGCACACTGGAGAATCCTGCTCGGCTGGCACTTGGCAGCACCACCCAAAGCTGCAGACTGGCTGGCAGACCTGTTGGAATTTCTCCACCTGGAGAAGATCAAGTACACCATCTGAGGGCTGGATGAGGGCTTCATAAAGCTTGGGGGCCATTTATCAGCCTTTTCCAAGACCTACTCGAGGCCAATAATGATAGGGAAGAGGGGGCCGGGAGAGAGATTGTCAAGGGAGGACATGTATAAGAGACAGGAGCAGAGGGGGGAGGGGAGGGAATTAATCGCAAAGACGGCACAAAATGAAGCATGGAGGGCAAGAGGAGGAGGGGAAGGACCACGCAAGCCCCCCCTCTCAACACCAAACAACAAAAAATAAAAGAACCCCAGCAGAGGGAAAAAGGAAAAAAATGGAACATGCCTCCAACAGGGGAAGGGGAAGCGGGGTGGGGGAGGACCGCTTATAAGAACTGTTGTACATATGACGTGAACTGGCTTGTAAATATCAGACACACTTGAGCTGCTACTTTGTAAATACCATGTACCTTCCACGTCAAACGGTTAGACTGTTAAAGTTGAAAATATATGTTTTAAAATATCGGGGTGGAGGCTCCTAAATGTCAGAGGACTGAAGTCTAATGATTGTCAAATTACCTGGTTTCACTGGATGACCCTGCTGTTGGGAGCCCAGTGAACTCAATTGGATGAAGTGGAAAGTAACAAATCACCTGCCCTGCCTCATTATAATAAACAGAAATTGAGCCAAAATCTACTTAAGGCATCTGAGCCGAGTCGCAGCACATGAGGACATAGGGATGATAACCTCCAGGATTATCCTGTCGTCTCCAGAGGGAAAAAAAACCCAATTAATCCCCTGGATGGTGTTACACACACAAGCAAAACAAATCATGCTGACATTTTTTTTAGAAAGTGTGTTTTCCTTGCATTTTGCGTTGCCAGTTGTTTAATCGGGCGTAAGATTTCAGGAAGGACAATTAAAACTGTTGGACTGGGTGTCATAGGGTGGTTGGAGGTGGGAGGTCACATGATGAAAGCTCCAGGTGTCTGTTCAACTGGACTTCACAACCGTATAGTGAGTTGACCGACATCATAATGGGGGATAATCAAAGAAGAGCACGGTTTGCAGATACGGCCCCTTTTAGTTCTGCTCATTGCTTGCCAGTTCCACATCCTCTGGCATAGCAGAGGAAAAACCTACCCTTTCAAACATTTTAATAAGTACCCAGAGCATTACGAATGGCTGCTTATTTAGCTAATGTTTGCAAACGTCTCATTCTTTTGAGGAATCATTTCTTTTACGTTTATTTTCATTCCATGGGAGCACTTTATTTGATTTGTTTTATTTTTCCCTACTCAGTTTACATCCACTGAACACTGCAACATAGAGAAATCATTCCCACAGGACACTTACTCCATGAAAACACTTACATTTATAGATTAGAATATTACTTCTGAAAAAATGTCAGATTAGCTCCCACAGAGAAATTATGTTAAAATTCCTCAACAGATTGCATTTTTACATTCAGATCTCACAGAATAGTGAGACTTGGGACACTGTGGTTAGCACAGTTGCTTCACAGCTCCAGGGTCCCAGGGTCGATCCCAGCTTGGGTCACTTTCTGTGCGGGAGATTGCACATTCTCTCCATGTCTGCGTGGGTTTCCTCCGGGTGCTCCGGTTTCCTCCCACAATCCAAAGATGTGCAGGTTAGGTGGATTGGCCATGATAAATTGCCCTGAGTGTCGAAAAGTCCTGGGTGGGGTTACTGGGTTTTCGGATCGGGTGGAGTGCTCTTTCCAAGGGCCGGTGCAGAGTGTATGGACCAAAAGGCTTCTTCCTGCACTATAAATTCGATGATTCTATGCATTGTGTGCCCAATTATTACTGGGAAAATAAGAACACAAATTATAAACAAATATTTTTAAAATCCCAAAAGGTATAGAACATTTGCTTGACCTATAGGTAACTTTAATTGTGGCTGGGATATCGCATCGGTTGTCCACTTACAACTGGCTGAGTTAGGTTAGGTAAATCAACTATGGATGCAAGTTACATTGAAAAGTTATTATCTGGTGATTATCACATTGTTGGAGCTTGCTGTGCACACATTGGGTGCTGCATTCCCGACAGCAATGAGTGTATTTGAAAAGTACTTTGTTGGCTGCAAAATGCCAGGCATCGTGAAAGTTGCTATCGAAATGCAAGTCTTCCTCTGTTTGCATTTTTGCAACAAAGCCAACTCTGCTCACAACCAAAGTTCACAAATGTGCGCTTTTGAACAGAGGCATAGGCAGAGTGGATAGTCGGAGGCTTTTCCCCAGGGTAGAGGGGTCAATTACGAGGGGGCATAGGTTTAAGGTGCGAGGGGCAAGTTTTAGAGGAGATGTATGAGGCAAGTCTTTTTTGCACAGAGTGTAGTGGGTGCCTGGAACTCGCTGCCGGAGGAGATGGTGGAAGCAGGGACGATAGTGACATTTCAGGGCCATCTTGACAAATACATGAATAGTATGGGAACAGAGGGATACGGACCCAGGAAGTGTGGAACATGTTAGTTTAGGCAGGCAGCATGGTCGGCACGGGCTTGAAGAGACGAAGGGCCTGTGTGGCGCTAACAATTGTACACAAAGACTCGAGTGAAGTACAAGAGAGGCTTTATTACAGTGAGATGCTATTCCTCCGGTGGCAGCTGCAGAATGGCATCTCAATGAAACTTACGAATATTTATCCAGCTCCCTGTGGGCGGAGCTAGCTGGCAGGGGCTTACCGGAGAAACCTGTAATACAGGTACGGCCATACATCCCCCTACTGCAAGCACACATATATACAGTGGTTGGATCACCACATACACCCCCTGCAGAAAATGAGTCCGGCAGGGGTGACGTGGAACTAGAATACATAAAGTGATCTATTTACAAAAGGGCAAAACAAAAGAAAACCAAGAGTCCATCAGGCAATCCGGTCACAGGTTGAGTCGGATCGGCAGGAACTGACGCAGCTCATCGCTCATGAATGAGGATCCCCTGCCACTGTGGATGCAGTCGGGGAAACCAAACAGAGCGAATATGGAATCAAGGGCCTTGATGACGGTGGCAGACCAACGGTCGGTAGCCTTCATGTTCAACAACACGCAGCGGGGCAAAATCAAAAATGATAAAATCTTGCGGTGGAGGATCGAGGTCTCCACCTATAATTACGTGATCTTGTATCGCCCCGGCAAGCTCAACGAGCCCCCTCGCAGGGCATGGGATGGCGAAGGGGAACCTAGAGAATTCATCAACCACACTAAGGATGTAGGTGTTGCGGTCGGTGGAGGGGAGAGGCCCTTTGAAATCTACGCTGAGGCGTTCAAAGGTGCGGGACGCTTTCACCAGGCGCGCGCGGTCTGGCCGGTAGAAGTGCGGCTTGCACTCCGCACAGACCTGGCAGTCTCTGGTGACTGTCCGTACTTCCTCGACGGAGTAGGGCAGATGGACCCCCGGATGGCAAAGGCTCTCGTGCAAGGCACGGAGCTGGTTCACTTGTGCGCTGGCACATGTACCTCGGGAGAGGGCGTCTGGGGGCTCGTTGAGCTTGCCGGGGCGATACAAGATCGCGTAATTATAGGTGGAGAGCTCGATCCTCCACCGCAAGATTTTATCATTTTTGATTTTGCCCCGCTGCGTGTTGTTGAACATTAAGGCTACCGACCGTTGGTCAGTGAGGAGAGTGAATCTCCTGTCGGCCAGGTAATGCCTCCAGTGCTACACCGCTTCAACGATCGCCTGGGCCTCCTTTTTAACAGACGAATGGCGAATTTCGGAGGCATGGAGGGTGCGGGAAAAGAATGCCACGGGTCTGCCTGCCTGGTTTAGAGTGGCAGCAAGGGCGACATCTGAAGCGTCACTCTCTACTTGGAAGGGCAGTGTCTCATCGACTGCATGCATCCCGGCCTTGGCTATGCCAGAGCGAATACGAGCGAAGGCCTGTTGTGCCTCGGCAGTGAGGGGAAATTGTGTGGACTGGATTAGTGGGCTGGCCTTGTCCGCGTATTGTGGGACCCACTGGGCGTAGTAAGAAAAGAACCCCAGGCATCATTTGAGAGCCTTGGGGAAGTGGGGGAGGAGAAGCTCCATGAGGGGGCACATGCGGTCAGGATCGGGCCCCAGTAGTCCGTTTTGGACAACGTAGCCGAGGATGGCCAAACGGCCTGTGCGGAACACGCACTTCTCCTTGTTATACGTGAGGTTAAGGAGAGATGCAGTGTGGAGAAATTTAGCAAGGTTGGCGGTATGGTCCTGCTGGTCATGGCCGCAGATGGTGACATTGTCTAAGTACGGAAAGGTGGCCCACAGTTCGTACCGGTCAACCATTCGGTCCATCTCTCGTTGAAATACCGAGACCCCGTTAGTGACGCCGAAGGGAACCCTAAGAAATTGATACAGGCGACCGTCCGCCTCGAAGGCAGTGTAGGGACGGTCAGATTTATGAATGGGGAGCTGGTGGTAAGCCGATTTCAGGTCAATTGTAGAGAAGACCCGGTTCTGTGCAATCTGATTGACCATATCAGGGAGGGTGTACGCATCGAGCTGCGTGTACCGATTGATGGTCTCACTGGAGTCCATGACCATCCTGTATTTCTCCCCAGTTTTAACCACTACCACCTGGGCTCGCCAGGGACTGTTGCTGGCCTCGATAATACCGTCCCTGGACTTCGGACCTGATGAAGGTCTTGTCCTGGGTGCTGTACCGTGAGTTTAACCAGGCAGAAGCCCCGGATTGGGACAGAGTGGGAACCGGAGGCTAGGGAGATCTGCCGGTTGGTGGGATGGACCGCAAGGGAGTAGCGCCTTACCGTGTCCGGGTGAATGAAGGTCTCGGTGCTCCCGGGGTCGATGAGGCAGGAGGTCACGTGGCCGTTGACGAGCACCGTTGTGGAAGAGGGTGGCAGGTTGCGAGGACGGGACTGGTCGATGGTCATGGAGGCAAATAGCGGGCGATCGGCCGACGAGTCTGGCGAGTCCGATGAGTAGCGGCAGCGACCCGGGTCCTGTGGACCCGTCTCGAGGGGAGGACAAAATGGCAGCGTCTGGAGTACCTGTGAGGAAGAAGATGGCAGCGGACAAGATGGCGGCGCCCATGGAGCGCACATGGCAGGGGCGGTGAAAGATGGCGGCACCCACTGATCGCACGTGGGGTCGGGGGCAGCGGACGGCAGGGACCTTTGTGCGATCGGCTGAGGCGAGGGGGGGATTCAGGCACGATAGCGGCAACCGTCTGGGACTGGCACACCGCTGCAAAGTGGCCTTTCATGCAACAAGCTTTGCAGGTCGCGGTGCAGGCCGGGCAGCGCTGGCGGGGTTGCTTCTGCTGACGACAGAAGTAGCAGCGGGGACCCCCAGGGTGCGCAGTGCGGCGAGCAGCGCAGGCGTAGTGTGTGGGGGCGGCTGCTGGGGGGGCCGGTTGCGGGGTCCACGAGGGGTAGGACGGGTGGGCCGAGTGGCTAGCGGGGTAGGATCGCACACTATGGGAGGCGGCCGTCATTGATAGCGCTAGAGTCTTTTTAGCCGCGAGATCGAGAGCGGCCCCTTCAAGCAGTCGTTGCCGGATGGGGTCAGATGCAATACCCGTAACAAAGGCATCCCGCATGAGTAAGTTGGAATGTTCTGTGGCCCTGAGGGCCCGGCAGTCGCAGTCTCGTACTAGAGGTATATGCGCCGTCCAAAAGTCCTCAATCGACTCACCCGTCTGTTGGACGCGAGTAGAGAGTAGATGTCTCGCAAACAGGGTGTTCGTCGACTGTGCGTAGTTCTCTTTGAGCAGTTCCATGGCCCGGGCATAGTCAGGCGCATCTCGGATTAGCGGAAACATGCTGGAGCTGAGTCTTGAGTAAAGAAGCTGTCATTTTTGAGCCTCCGAAGGTGGAGGGTCCGCTGAAGAGATGTTGGCCTCGAAAACTGCAAGCCAGTGAACGAAGTCTTTCCTGGCATGGGGCGACTGCGAATCCAGCTGCAGGAGGTCAGGTTTGATCCTGATGTCCATGGTGTAAGGAAAATCTCACTGTAATAAATTGTGGCGTTAACAATTGTCCACAAAGGCGCGAGTGAAGTACAAGAGAGGCTTTATTACAGTGAGATGTTATTCCTCCGGCGGCAGCTGTAGAATGGCATCTCAGTGAAACTTACGAATATTTATCCAGCTCCCTGTGGGCGGAGCTAGCTGGCAGGGGCTTACCGGGGAAACCTGTAATACAGGTACGGCCATACATCCCCCTACTGCAAGCACACATATATACAGTGGTTGGATCACCACAGCCTGTTACTGTGCTGTACTTGTCTTTGTTCTTTGTTCCTTGTGCCAGAGAGGAAACATTAGGTAGGTATATATTCAAAGCAGCCCACTTTATTCCAGCTGCCAAATTGTATAAACTCAGCAAACACAATAATCAAACGGAGGGTTTCCCTGATTCAGATTCAATAGCGTGTCATGTTGTGCAGTTGCTTAGTAAGTGTGACAAGTAAAATGATGACATTTTCCCATTGGGTTTAATGGTTGTAATTATAAATGCTCAGTCCAGCTGGACGAATTGCACTTGCCAATTGTGCAAAACAAGTGTTTTTTTAGCAATTTATTAGATGATGCACAGCAGGAGCTCACCAATTCTTCTTCAACAGTGCCTTCCAAACCCTTGAGCACGACCAAGTAAAGTGCAAGGACTTCAGGCATATGGGAACACCATGACCGCCGGTTCCCCTGCAAGCCACTCACCATCCTGACTTGGAACTATTGGCAGAATGTTTTTTCAAAGTGTCATGCTCAGACTAAAAATTGGGATGTACCTGTCCAGTTGACCAGACCAGTTTTCTCTCCAAATATTGAGCCTCTTCGAGAGAAAGAAAGTGAGTGGGCATGGTTTACTCTGGTGGGGTGGCATCTCATAGAGCTGGCAAGCAACTCCACAGAGATCGGGGTGCCCCGATCATTCATCACTGCAGCCAAATGGCCCACAGACCCAATCATAATGCTTTCAGGGATGATTCCCTTCCCCTCCCCCCCCACCCCTGACAATCCGCACCTACATTCTAATCTCTTCCCTGCCCCCACCCAACCCAACATTTGGCGCTGGCATTCTAACCCCCACAAACACCGTGGAAGTATAGTCGGCACTCCCCCTCCACCCTCAGTGTCCACTCTCTCCCCCGCCATCTCATATTAACGCACCACTCCACCCCACCCATGGGGCTCCCACTAGGGCCCGACCTGGCACTGCCCCATGGCACAGCTTGACAATGACAGGGCAGTGCCCATGTGAATGTGTCTCTAATTCACTTGTCTCTCTCAGTCCGGAAGAAACGGTCTCGAACACGTTCGTACTTTAGAATATTCTTTATTGCGATCGGGGACGCTCTCTAGGTATTCCGAAGAAACACCTCGGAGAGTGCCAAAGTTTTGCTCAAAACATCCTGTCTTTATATGTTTTTTAAGGGGCTGTCCCTTACATTCACTTGAACTTGCCCCCATTACAAAGCATAGCTTGTTTTTGCCATAGTTTCGATACATGATTTTACAGACTTTAAAGTTATCTATTGGCACATGAGTATATAGCAATTTTAGCAAAAACAGCAGGTGTTTAGCCACAGTATCATGGCTCCCACATTTCATTTTCCGTCATCCAGCCATCTTCCTTGTTTCTCAAGGCTATTCGGCTTACGGTCATGAGTCGGCTCACGAGTTCAATAACAACTCCCTTATTTGTAACTTTCCACTAATATGTCCCATTAATTCTGGATTGTTCTAGCTATTAACCCTTGCTTCACATTCTCACCCAGGCATATTCCTCTCCCCTCCCCCCTGAGAGGTCTATACTTACCTCTGTGACTCCAGGGGGATCCCCTCGACTGCCTTACATCTGGTCAAACCGGTTGTGAAATCTGCCAATGTCACGTCATGTTGTCAAGGAATATTTAGTGAGTGGTGATCGCGCGGTGGGGTGTCCCCCACCCCCAGCCAGTGTAACAACTTGAGCCCCCCATGTGCCGACCAGCGATGAGGACAGCAGCAGGGATGGGAGCCCTCGACCCGAAACCCAGGACATCCCAAAACTTGAGTCTGGCGGTTACCCTCATGTCCCCTCAGAGCTATCTCCAACACCCTCCACCATCCCAGAGACTCTCACCTTGGTTGGGCGCTTGAGAAAAGAGGCTCCTGGGACATGTGCTGGTGCTCACCACACAGCAGCTCCGGTACCGCAGTACCTGGAAAAGGAACCCCAGAGGGGGTGGATGGTTGGCGGGCTGGCCGACCCCAGGGACTAGCTGCTGCCCAGATGAGTTTCGGGCTTCTGGAATGGACGGTCCCATCGATTGTGGAGATGCAGTTGCAGAGCCAGGGACTACGTGAGGGGTTGTCGGTGAGAATTCTGCCGGCACAGTTGAAGGAGTCCAACTGCATGCAGGTGCAGGAGGCGATGCCGACAATGTGTGCCAACCAGGCCAAAACCGCATGGATGGCGTCCACGGTGGAGGCATTGAGGGCGAGGGTTTGGCTATTGATCAGCACGTCCAAGGCCTGGGGCATCCTGAATCGGGGGCAGCACCGCTTTCGGAATGCTCTGCCGCCTCCAAAGTTTGCGCCGTATCGACGACCTCAGAACATTGCCTGAGGCCTACCCCCCGATGCTCCGCCCTCGACTGGCCGAGTTCCCGACGGCGTCGGTTGTGTGTAGTCTCATCCGTCAGGAACTTGGCGTGGCGGCTGCGGACTCAGTCCAGCGCCTCCACAGTCGGCGAAGGGCCAATCTGTGGGCAGGGTGGATTTTGCCAGGGGCTGGAGGCACTATTGGGGTGTGGTCTGGGGCGCGTGAGCCCCCGGCCAAAGGGAGGAGCACTATTTTGCAGGCCAGGTCCTCGAGCGGCGAGCGCCATATTGCACGGCACCGTCGCTGCCGGCCGTCACCGTGCGCATCCGCGGCCATGGACCCGGCAATTCTCCAGGCCATATCGGCAGCTAGAGCCGGTACTCGATGCTGCCTTGATGCTAGCCCCCAGCCAAACGCCATTGTTTCAGTCGTAAAATGCCCTGTTCACATTGTTGCAAAATCGGAGAATCCAGCCCATTATGCGGCCTCTCGTGCCCGCCTGGGCCCCATGTCCTGCCCATCTTCACCCCCCCCCCCCCCCCCCCCCCCCCCCCCGAACACCTGAATCGCATCTTCAGGTTGCCGAAGCACAGCCCTGATAAAAGTATGGGCGTCCTTGTAGCAGCTCTCCACATTGGTCTGTGACCTCCAGACAGTTTTCATCAGCCATGACCGCAGTGGAAAACCCTGGTCACCCAGGGGAGCCAGTCCCCAGCTGAGGATGCCATCTCGAACATGTCAGGAATCGCTGAGTGTGCCAGGATGAAGGTGTTGTGCATACTGCCAGGGTATCGGGAGCAGACTTGCATGATGCACAACTGATGGTCACATATCAGCGGCACGTTCATCAAGTGGAACCCCTTTCGGTTTGTTTAGAGTGGCCTGTCATCTGCATGAGCTCGTAGGGTGACATGCAACGCTATGATCTCCCCCTGGACCCGGGGCATCTTGGCGATGGTGGCGAACCCCACTGCCCAGGCTTTGTGGTGCTGTGTCCGCATTGAAATAAATTGAAAGGGCAGCACGTATTGTGTCCAAGTTTGCAGATGACACTAAGATGAGTGGTAAAGCGAAAAGTGCAGAGGATACTGGAAGTCTGCAGAGGGATTTGGATAGGTTAAGTGAATGGGCTAGGGTCTGGCAGACGGAATACAATGTTGACAAATGTGATGTTATCCATTTTGGTAGGAATAACAGCAAACGGGATATTAGTTAAATGATAAAATATTAAAGCATGCTGCTGTGCAGAGAGACCTGGGTGTGCTAGTGCATGAGTCGCAAAAAGCTGGTTTCCAGGTGCAACAGGTGATTAAGAAGGCGAATGAAATTTTGTCCTTCATTGCTAGAAGGATGGAGTTTAAGACTAGGGAGGTTATGCTGCATTTGTATAAGGTGTTAGTGAGGCCACACCTGGAGTATTGTGTTCAGTTTTGGTCTCCTTACTTGAGAAAGGACATACTGGCACTGGAGGGTGTGCAGAGGAGATTCACTAGGTTAATCCCAGAGCTGAAGGGGTTGGATTACGAGGAGAGGTTGAGTAGACTGGGACTGTACTCGTTGGAATTTAGAAGGATGAGGGGGGATCTTATAGAAACATATAAAACTATGAAGGGAATAGATAGGATAGATGCGGGCAGGTTGTTTCCACTGGCGGGTGAAAGCAGAACTTGCTTCCACAATTCTGGATTGTTCTAGCTATTAACCCTTGCTTCACATTCTCACCCAGGCATATTCCTCTCCCCTCCCCCCTGAGAGGTCTATACTTACCTCTGTGACTCCAGGGGGATCCCCTCGACTGCCTTAAATCTGGTCAAACCGGTTGTGAAATCTGCCAACGTCACGTCATGTTGTCAAGGAATATTTAGTGAGTGGTGATCGCGCGGTGGGGTGTCCCCCACCCCCAGACAGTGTAACAACTTGAGCCCCCCATGTGCCGACCAGCGATGAGGACAGCAGCAGGGACGGGAGCCCTCGACCCGAAACCCAGGACATCCCAAAACTTGAGTCTGGCGGTTACCCTCATGTCCCCTCAGAGCTATCTCCAACACCCTCCACCATCCCAGAGACTCTCACCTTGGTTGGGCGCTTGAGAGAAGAGGCTCCTGGGACATGTGCTGGTGCTCACCACACAGCAGCTCCGGTACTGCAGTACCTGGAAAAGGAACCCCAGAGGGGGTGGATGGTTGGCGGGCTGGCCGACCCCAGGGACTAGCTGCTGCCCAGATGAGTTTCGGGCTTCTGGAATGGACGGTCCCATCGATTGTGGAGATGCAGTTGCAGAGCCAGGGACTACGTGAGGGGTTGTCGGTGAGAATTCTGCCGGCACAGTTGAAGGAGTCCAACTGCATGCAGGTGCAGGAGGTGGTGCCGACAATGTGTGCCAACCAGGCCAAAACCGCATGGATGGCGTCCACGGTGGAGGCATTGAGGGCGAGGGTTTGGCTATTGATCAGCACGTCCAAGGCCTGGGGCATCCTGAATCGGGGGCAGCACCGCTTTCGGAATGCTCTGCCGCCTCCAAAGTTTGCGCCGTATCGACGACCTCAGAACATTGCCTGAGGCCTACCCCCCGATGCTCCGCCCTCGACTGGCCGAGTTCCCGACGGCGTCGGTTGTGTGTAGTCTCATCCGTCAGGAACTTGGCGTGGCGGCTGCGGACTCAGTCCAGCGCCTCCACAGTCGGCGAAGGGCCAATCTGTGGGCAGGGTGGATTTTGCCAGGGGCTGGAGGCACTATTGGGGTGTGGTCTGGGGCGCGTGAGCCCCCGGCCAAAGGGAGGAGCACTATTTTGCAGGCCAGGTCCTCGAGCGGCGAGCGCCATATTGCACGGCACCGTCGCTGCCGGCCGTCACCGTGCGCATCCGCGGCCATGGACCCGGCAATTCTCCAGGCCATATCGGCAGCTAGAGCCGGTACTCGATGCTGCCTTGATGCTAGCCCCCAGCCAAACGCCATTGTTTCAGTCGTAAAATGCCCTGTTCACATTGTCGCAAAATCGGAGAATCCAGCCCATTATGCGGCCTCTCGTGCCCGCCTGGGCCCCATGTCCTGCCCATCTTCACCCCCCCCCCCCCCCCCCCCCCCCCGAACACCTGAATCGCATCTTCAGGTTGCCGAAGCACAGCCCTGATAAAACTATGGGCGTCCTTGTAGCAGCTCTCCACATTGGTCTGTGACCTCCAGACAGTTTTCATCAGCCATGACCGCAGTGGAAAACCCTGGTCACCCAGGGGAGCCAGTCCCCAGCTGAGGATGCCATCTCGAACATGTCAGGAATCGCTGAGTGTGCCAGGATGAAGGTGTTGTGCATACTGCCAGGGTATCGGGAGCAGACTTGCATGATGCACAACTGATGGTCACATATCAGCGGCACGTTCATCAAGTGGAACCCCTTTCGGTTTGTTTAGAGTGGCCTGTCATCTGCATGAGCTCGTAGGGTGACATGCAACGCTACGATCTCCCCCTGGACCCGGGGCATCTTGGCGATGGTGGCGAACCCCACTGCCCAGGCTTTGTGGTGCTGTGTCCGCATTGAAATAAATTGAAAGGGCAGCACGTATTGTGTCCAAGTTTGCAGATGACACTAAGATGAGTGGTAAAGCGAAAAGTGCAGAGGATACTGGAAGTCTGCAGAGGGATTTGGATAGGTTAAGTGAATGGGCTAGGGTCTGGCAGACGGAATACAATGTTGACAAATGTGATGTTATCCATTTTGGTAGGAATAACAGCAAACGGGATATTAGTTAAATGATAAAATATTAAAGCATGCTGCTGTGCAGAGAGACCTGGGTGTGCTAGTGCATGAGTCGCAAAAAGCTGGTTTCCAGGTGCAACAGGTGATTAAGAAGGCGAATGAAATTTTGTCCTTCATTGCTAGAAGGATGGAGTTTAAGACTAGGGAGGTTATGCTGCATTTGTATAAGGTGTTAGTGAGGCCACACCTGGAGTATTGTGTTCAGTTTTGGTCTCCTTACTTGAGAAAGGACATACTGGCACTGGAGGGTGTGCAGAGGAGATTCACTAGGTTAATCCCAGAGCTGAAGGGGTTGGATTACGAGGAGAGGTTGAGTAGACTGGGACTGTACTCGTTGGAATTTAGAAGGATGAGGGGGGATCTTATAGAAACATATAAAACTATGAAGGGAATAGATAGGATAGATGCGGGCAGGTTGTTTCCACTGGCGGGTGAAAGCAGAACTTGGGGGCATAGCCTCAAAATAAGGAGAAGTAGATTTAGGACGGAGTTTAGGAGGAACTTCTTCACCCAAAGGGTTGTGAATCTATGGAATTCCTTGCCCAGTGAAGCAGTAGAGGCTCCTTCATTAAATGTTTTTGCGATAAATATAGATAGTTTTTTGAAGACTAAAGGGATTAAGGATTATGGTGTTCGGGCCGGAAAGTGGAGCTGAATCAACAAAAGATCAGCCATGATCTCATTGAATGGTGGAGCAGGCTCGAGGAGCCAGATGGCCTACTCCTGCTCCTAGTTCTTATGTTCTTATGTAGCCCAGTGGTTAGCACAGTTGCTTCACAGCTCCAGGGTTTCAGGTTCGATTCCCGGCTTGGGTCACTGTCTTTGTAGAGTCTGCATGTTCTCCCCGCGTGTGCATGGGTTTCCTCTGGGTGCTCCGGTTTCCTCCCACAGTCCAAAGATGTGCAGGTTCGGTGGATTGACCATGATAAATTGAACTTGGTGTCCAAAAAGATTAGGTGGGGTTATTGGGTTACGGGGATAAAGGGCATAGGGTGGAGCCGGTGCTCTTTCCAAGGGCGGGTGCAGACTCGATGGGCTGAATGGCCTCCTTCTTCACTGTAAATTCTATGTGTTCTATGGGCATATAGGGCCTCTATGATGGTGCGGGTGCGCCTGTGCATCGAGCTCTGAGATCCCGGACCCCATTCAGTGCCTGGAAGGACCCCGTGGCGTAGAACCTCCCCCCTTCCCCCCGTCCTCTCCCCTCCCTGGCAGGGTCCCCCCACCCCAGCCAGCCCAACCAGTATCCTGGCAGCCTACAGTCACGTTTCTCCATGTCCTATCTTTTCTGTCTCCCTCATCATCCACCACGCCGGTTTCCCGATTTTTAAAAGCACAAGTGAACCGCGACGTCAGGAATTCAGCCCATCAGAGGTGGAGAGTCCACAGAGAATACTGGGTGGGCCCGCTAATAATATACAATATTGTACTTGCATTCTGGAATACATTATCGCTGCTGTTGAGGTGACCGAGAATTGCGATCTGGCATGAAATCGGTGCCAGCTCCTCGCCCCCTATTCTCCCACCCCCAGGGGGCTAGGAGTGGCGCCGCCTCAATCTCGCGTGCCAGGCCTTGGCGCCCGCATCAAAGCGGCGGCGCTTAAATGACGTAACCCACGCATGCGCAGAGTGCGTCCTTTAGAGACGCCGGCCCGCCCACCGGTAGGCACCGATCGCGGGCCAGACCCCTCCTGAGCACCCCCCTGGTGCTCGATCCTCCCCCCCCCCACCCCCCACAGGCCGCACACGCAGCGTTCGCGCGCTGTTCACGCCAGCAGCGACCAGGTGTGGCAGGCTGCTCGGCCCATCTGGGCAGGAGAATCGCCGCTCGCCGTTTCTCCGAGCGGCCTGTCGTAAAACTCGGCACGCCGTTTTGGGGGGTGGGTGGGAGAATCGCGTGCTGGTGCCAGAGCGGCCAGATCATCGACATGGACACCACCATTACACGTGGAAACACCACCCACCAGGTACGCGGCGCATACTCGTGCGACTCGACCAATGTAGTCTACCTCATACGCTGCAGGAAAGGATGTCCCGAAGCGTGGTACATTGGCGAGACCATGCAGACACTGCGACAACAAATAAACGGGCATCGTGCGACTATCAACAGGCAGGACTGTTCCCTTCCAGTTGGGGAACACTTCAGCAGTCAAGGACATTCAGCCTCTGATCTCCGGGTCAGCATTCTACAAGGAGGCCTTCAGGAGACGCGACAACGCAAAATTGCTGAGCAAAAACTTATAGCTAAGTTCCGCACGCATGAATGCGGACTCAACCGGGATCTGGGATTCATGTCGCATTACATTCGGCCCCCACCAACAAGCCTGGACTTGCAGAGGCCTACCGACTGAACTGGCTTGGGACAATTCACACCTCTTTAACCTGGAGTTACCTCTCTCTCTGCATCTTTGATGATTTGATTGCCTGCAGGTGCTCGCATTCCGGGGCATCTCTGACTGTGTCTATATAGTAAGAAGTCTTACAACACCAGGTTAAAGTCCAACAGGTTTGTTTCAAAAACGAGCTTTCGGAGCACGGCTCCTTCTTCAGGTGAATGCCTGTGTCTATATAAACATTTCTGGAACAAGCCTTTCCATTCACCTGAAGAAGGAGCCGTGCTCCGAAAGCTCGTGTTTGAAACAAACCTGTTGGACTTTAACCTGGTGTTGTAAGACTTCTTACTGAGATATATTCAGACATGTCTGTCTCTGTAAAAAACCACAAAAGAAGTCATCTGACTCTCTGGCATCCATTTTGTGAATGTGGGTCCATAACCCATGTTGCTTTTTAACAGTCAAGTATCCCATTAAACCTTATGAGCACATGACACAACAGTTTGGAGCCAATGAATTGCTCTTGCTTATGTTCTGCAAAATAGTTGAATTGCTCTTGCATTGTTTTCATTGTTGATCTGTGGGCAAATGGGGCAGCCTATTTCTAAATAACAGGCCCTCATATACAACAATGAGAAAATTGTTATTTCTTCTATTGTTTTTTGAGAGATAAATGGGGGTCAGTGCACCAATAAAAAATAATTGTTATTTGTTTCATTTTGTTTTACATTCTTCAAGAGCAGTCAAACAGGGTCATTATTTAATGTCTCAGTGGAAAGATATCCAGGGATGTTTTGGTGAAAGAGTGAAACTAGGTGCTTAAAGGGTGCTATTCTAATAAGACACATCTCTGTGAAAAGCTGGTTTCAGCATGGGCAGGCGAGACACTCCCTGGCCAGGCCGCTGCTCTAAAAAGGCAGAGTCCTGTCGGCGCCATCCATACCTGGTCGCAGCCGGCGGGAACTCTGCGCGCAGGGTCAGGGGGCGGCCTGTGGCAGGGGCACCGACCCCGGCGGGTCCTCCTATGGGGCCTGGCCCGCGATTGGGGCCCACCAAGTGGTGGGCCGGCCTCTCGCTCACCGGGCCTATTAACATCCGCCCCAGTCCCTGAACTTCCGCGCCATGTTGCGTTGGGGCCACGCGTTGAGGGAGGCCACCACTGCGCATGCCTGGATCCCGCGCCGCCCAGTTCGCGTCGGGATGGGAGGCTGGAGCGGCAGAACCGCCCTAATGCCATGCTGGCCTCCTGTAGGGGCCAGAATCGGTACTCCCAGCGGCCCATCACAACAGCATTTCCGACGACGTGGACACTCTGCCGCCGAATGGGGGAATCCCGCCCGGGATTTTGGTGCTAATTGCTGATTACCTTAATGGAGACGCTAAACAGACAGCTGCAGACTAAACATTCAATTTTCATGGAACAATGGAGGTGGCTTCTGTTTATGGTCTCTTTCCAGATGAATTCCACTAAGGTATCCTCTATTAAATCTGAAATATTCACCTTGGATACAAATATCGGATTAACCCATTAAAAAAAATCGAATTAAGTAACTAGTCCACAGATAACAAATTTTATTTAACTGAAGAGCTCCTTTGAGAGAATTTATCCATAAGTTATGACCAGATCTAAAACTTATGTTATTGCAGAGCTCTGTCCAGAGTTAATAAAAAGTTAAAAAAACAAACTCGCCCAGGTCCTCAGGCGTCATGTTGGAGGAAGTCCAGCACACTGTGCCCACTGGATGGAAACAGTTCACCTCCAGCAGCTGCTCGTGCTCCGCCTGGCTTCATCCTCCCGATTGTCCAAGGGGAGCTGCAAGCAAGATCGGCATGATCAAACACTTCCTTTCTCCTGGAGACTCCTGTTAGGAAGAGTAAACAGTACTTATTCTTTTAGCTGAAATCGCCAGAGAATTTTCTGAATAAATGTTGTTCGAGTATTAGTGAAATCTCGTCAGTGCCTTTGTCCTCCAGCAGCGAAAGTTGATATACCTTTACGCAGTGTTCTGAATCATCAATGATTTATTCTCTACCGGTCAGCTGGTCACGATTAGGAGAGGTTCATAAGTCAAGCACTAGTCACCAAAATGTCATGTAGCCTCGTTAATAAGCTCCAGCCGGCAATTTAAATAGCAAACAAGCCCTCAACAAACGCCCTTTATTAAAATGGCATTGTGAAATAAAGGCAGGCGTTTCACTCCACACCCTGCCCTTAGCCACCTGGGACGCCCATGAGCTCCTAATGTAGTTGCCAACAACCACCTCCGGTACCTCAGTCAATGCAGCACTCCCTTCTGTACTGCAGGGAACAATAATTCTCATTCAGACTTCAAGTTCTAGCATTAGAGTTTGAACCCATAACCCTTTGGCTCAGAGAGTTACCACTGAGTCAAGCTCACATGACTGGAGTATATGTGCCCTCTTGATTGTTCCCTCTCCAGCAATTAATCTACTTGACTAGAACAAGATTACTTTGGATTTTAGTACTCTCATAAGTTGGCTGTCATGTCTTTAAATAAATGAGGTGTGATTCTCTGTCCAAATATCGCTGTCCATTGCTTTGCCATGATCTGATCATTTATGTCTTATTCCCCATTTATTTCATGATTTGTCTGTTGTCTTGGACAAAAAGAAAGTGGTAGAGGGTGAAGCTATATATATATATATATATAATGTGTGTCAATGTGTCAAAAATAGGGATAAATTTCCAAGCAAGTGTTTCAATCAGATAAAATCAAAATATCTGAACTCGATGACATTCATTCAGGATTTCATGGATCTATTGCAGAAGTTCCCAGAAGCGATCAGATCACATGTCCCACAGATATGCAGCCTCACAATTCTGAAAGAGATCAGCTCATACTGGTCGTTGTGGAGTGTCTGGGAAGCAGTGCTTAATGAAGGTACTGGTATGAGTCATGCTGACCAAAAAACACACAGTTGGAAAGGCATCATGAGACTCTCGTGGAGATGTTGATGCAGTTTGCCGACATCCTTCTCCTGTTAAGCTCTGAATCAACACATAAACCACCCTTTTGGTTAAGATCAAGCATTGGATCAAGTGTGAGATTAGGTGTCATGTCTGTTCTTGTCAGTTCGGTTCTAGTATGTCTCTTTGGTGGAAACCATAAGTCGAACTCTCCGTCGGCGAGATCCTCCACTCCGCCGGCAGTGCACCCATGCCCATGGGTTTCCCAAAAACGTGAGCTGGCCCCAATGGGAAACCCCATTGGCCAATTGCAGGAACAGAGATTCCCACTGCTTAAAGGGGTGCACCATGCCAAAAAACGGGCCTGGCAGACTGGAGAATCAAAGAAAAGTACAGCACAGGAACAGACCTTGCAGCCCTCCAAGCCTGCGCCGACCATGCTGCCCGTCTAACCTAAAAACTTCCGGGGTCCGTATCCCTCTATTCCCATCTTATTCATGTATTTGTCAAGATGCTCCTTAAATGTCGCTATCGTCCCTGCTTCCGTCATCTCCTCCAGCAGCGAGTTCTAGGCACCCACTACCTTCTGTGTAAAACACTTGCCTCGTACATCTCCTCTAAAACTTGCCCCCTAGTAATTGGCCCCTCTACCCTGGGAAAAAGTCCCTGACTATCCACTCTGTCTATGCTCCTCATAATTTTGTGGACCTCTGTCAGGTCGCCCCTCAACCTCCTTCGTTCCAGTGAGAACAAACCAAGTTTATTGAATCTCTCTCGCCCCATGAATTGGCTTCAATTAGAACTTGAATTGTTTTTTGGAGCAAGTAAGGAGATGGAGGAGGTGCTTGCTCCATACACTCTGAGCATTGGCTTTGTAACTCAGCTGCATGGATAATGACTATTCATCCTGGAGGGACAATCTCTCTTGGATAAACATGTCTCTCTCCACAACCCTTATTCCTGGATGCAAAACTTTGCACACTCTGGCTATACCGTAGCCGACAGGAGTCCAATCTATGTTGTGAGTTGTGTTACAAATGCCAGATAAGGACCCAACTGTCCCAATAGCTACTGGCTATAACTGTCCAGTGTCCAGATCACCAACGGAACATACAGCAGCCTTGCTTGGGAGCATTGCCTTCATCATCCCACACTTTTCTTTTTTTATAAATTGAGAGTACCCAATTCACCTTTTCCAATTAAGGGGCAATTTAGCGTGGCCAATCCACCTACCTTGCACATCCTTGGCTTGCAGGGGTGAAACCCACGCAAACACGGGGAGAATGTGCAAACCCCACATGTGGGGCAAAATTCTCCGACCCCACGCAGGGTCGGAGAATTGGCGGGAAGCGGCGTTATTTCCGCTCCCGCAGGTTTTCGAATTCTCCCGCCGGTAAAAAACCGGCGTTGTGCAAATCCCGCCGGCAGCCTGTGAAAACAGCTGGCGCCGGCGGGATTTCATTTTTTTTGCACTGACCTTAAATCTCCGGCCCGGATGGGCCGAAGTCCCGCCGACGTGGCCACAGGTCACGTCGGCGAAAATCACAGTTGGTTTAAAACGGCGCCAACCATTGATGATGGTTGACGCCGTTCAGTGTCGGGGGTGGGTTGCGGCATCGGGGGGGGGGGGGTTGCGGCCATCGGGGGAGTGAGTTGCGGCATCGGGGGGGGTGGGTTGCGGCCATCGGGGGAGTGGGTTGCAGCCATCGGGGGGGTGGGTTGCAGCCATCGGGGGGGTGGGTTGCGGCCATCGGGGGGGTGGGTTGCGGCACGGGGGGTTGGGTTGCGGCATCGGGGGGGTGGGTTGCGGCATCGGGGGAGTGGGTTGCGGCATCGGGGGAGTGGGTTGCGGCATCGGGGTGTTGTGGCATCGGAGGGGTGGGTTGCGGCCATCGGGGCCTGGGTTGCGGCCATCGGGGGAGTGGGTTGCGGCATCGGGGTGTTGCGGCATCGGGGGGGTGGGTTGCGGCCATCGGGGGGTTGCGGCATCGGGGGGGGTGGGTTGCGGCATCGGGGGAGTGGGTTGCGGCATCGGGGAGGTGGGTTGCGGCATCGGGGGGGTGTGGGGGCAGCGGCGGGCAGAGAGGGGGGGCGACGGATGCCCGGGGCCAACGCACCGTCGCCCCCCCCCTCTGTACGCCGCTGCCCCCTACCCCAACCACCCCCCCCTCACCACCCCTACCTCCCTCCAACGCCCCTACCCCCCTCCCCACCACCCCTACCCCCCTCCAACGCCGCCCCCCATCTCTCGCAATGCCGCAACCCCCCCCCCTTAACGCCGGGTCCCCCCCCTCAACGCCGGGTCCCCCCCCCTCAACGCCGGGTCCCCCCCTCAACGCCGGGTCTCCCCCCCCCCCCCCCAACGCCGGTACCCACACCCCCCCCTCCTTCCTCCGTCCCCCCCCTTCTTCCTCCGTCCCCCCCTTCCTTCCTCCATCCCCCCCTTCCTTCCCCCCCTTCCTTCCTCCGTCTCCCCCTTCCTTCCTCCTCCCCCCTTCCTTCCTCCGTCCCCCCCTTCCTTCCTCCGTCCCCCCCCCTTCCTTCCTCCGTCCCCCCCTTCCTTCCCCCCCTTCCTTCCTCCTCCCCCCCTTCCTTCCTCCGCCCCCCCTTCCTTCCTGCTCCCCCCCTTCCTTCCTCCGTCCCCCCCCCTTCCTTCCTCCGTCCCCCCCCTTCCTTCCTCCGTCCCCCCCCTTCCTTCCTCCGTCCCCCCCCCTCCTTCCTCCGTCCCCCCCTTCCTTCCTCCGTCCCCTCCTTCCTTCCTCCGTCCCCCCCTTCCTGCCTCCCCCCCTTCCTTCCTTCCCCCTTCCTTCCTCCGTCCCCCCCCTTCCTTCCTCCTTCCCCCCCTTCCTTCCTCCCCCTATTCCTTCCTCCCCCTTTCCTTCCTCCCCCCTTCCTTCCTCCGTCCCCCCCACCCTTCCTTCCTCCCCCCCTTCCTTCCTCCGTCCCCCCCCTTCCTTCCTCCCCCCTTCCTTCCTCCGTTAGTGGGGGGGGGGGGTGCGGCGTTAGTGGGGGGTGGGGGGTGGGGGGTGGGGCGGGTGCGGCGTTGGAGGGGGGTAGGGGTGGTGAAGGGGGTAGGGGTGGTGAGGGGAGGGGGTTGGTGTAGGGGCAGCGGCGTGCAGAGGAGGGGGGCGACGGATGCCCGGGGCCAACGCACCGTCGCCCCCCCTCTGCACGCAACTGCCCCTACCCCAACCCCCTCCCCTCACCACCCCTACCCCCTTCACCACCCCTACCCCCCTCCAACGCCGCACCCCCACACCCCCACCCCCACCCCCCACTAACGCCGCACCCCCCCCCCCCCACTAACGGAGGAAGGAAGGGGGGGGGAGGAGAGGAGAGAGGGAGGGGGGGGAGAGAGGAGAGAGTGGGGGGGGGAGAGGAGAGAGGGAGGGGGGGAGAGGAGAGAGGGAGGGGGGGAGGAGAGAGGGAGGGGGGGAGGAGAGAGGGAGGGGGGAGGAGAGAGGGAGGGGGGAGGAGGAGAGGGGGGGGAGGAGGAGAGAGGGGGGGTGTGGGTACCGGCCTTCAGAGGGAGGGGGACGGGGTGTGGGTACCGGCATTGAGGGGGGGGGGCCCGGCGTTGAGGGGGGGGACCCGGCGTTGGGGGAGGGGGGGGGACCCGGCATTGGGAGAGGGGGGGGGGACCCGGCGTTGGGGGAGGGGGGGGGGACCCCGGCGTTGGTGGGGGGGGGGGGACCCGGCGTTGGGGGGGGGGGGGACCCGGCGTTGTGGGGGGGGACCCGGCGTTGAGGGGGGGGGGAGAGACCCGGCGTTGGAGGGGGGTAGGTGTGGTGGGGAGGGGGGTAGGGGTGGTGGGGAGGGAGGTAGGGGTGGTGGGGAGGGAGGTAGGGGTGGTGGGGAGGGAGGTAGGGGTGGTGGGGAGGGAGGTAGGGGTGGTGAGGGGGGGGTTGAGGTAGGGGTGGTGAGGGGGGGGGTTGGGGTAGGGGGCAGCGGCGTACAGAGGGGGGGGGCAACGGTGCGTTGGCCCCGGGCATCCGTCGCCCCCCCTCTCTGCCCGCCGCTGCCCCAAACCCCCCCCCCAAATGCCGGAACCCTCCCCCCCCCAAATACTAGAACACCCCCCCCCCCCCATGCCGGAACACACCCACCCCCCCATGCCGGAACCCTCCCCCCCCCCCAAATGCCGGAACCCTCCCCCCCCCCAAATGCCGGAACACACCACCAACCCCCCCCCCCCCCAAATGCCGGAACACACCACCACCCCCCCCCCCAAATGCCGGAACACACCACCAACCCCCCCCCCAAATGCCGGAACACACCACCAAACCCCCCCCCCCCCCAAAATGCCGGAACACACCACCAACCCCCCCAAAATGCCGGAACACACCAACCCCCCCCCCAAATGCCGGAACACACCACCCCCCAAATGCCGGGTCTGTCTCTCTCCTCCACCTCCTCCAAAAAACGTCGGATCTCACCACTTCCGCAGCTGGTGAAACTGACGCGTATCGCGTCAGTCAGCTGCTGGCCCCTCCGGGACCGGAGATTGCCAGCTTAAAAGAAGGCCCGGACGCCAGAGTCATGCGCACCGATTTTTTTCGCAGGCAACCCGCGTTACGAAGGCCTACGGAGAATCCAGCCCGGAGAGTGAGCCAGAGCCGGCATTGAGCCTGAGACCTCGGCGCCATGAGGCAGCACTGCTAACCACTGCGCCACCGTGCTGCCCCTGATGTGTTGGCTAGTGTAGACATGAGAGATGAACAGACACTTCCAACACTGATGAAGGTTCAACTCAATTTTATTAACTACTTCTAACTAACTGACACACGATGACTGTGGGTCTAAATGATGCTAACTTAAACTAGAGACCGAAGCCTTGTCCGAACCAATTGATTCTCTCAGCACGTGTTGTGAGTCTGTGCTGGGCTGGATGAGTTCATGTTACACTCAGAGGCAGCACCCAGAATGAGCGGGAACCGTGGTGCCCTCTGCCTTCATAGTGTGTGTATTCTAACTGGTGATTGGCTGCAGTGTTTGTAAATGTTGATTGGTCCCTGTGATTTCCAAAAACCATAACCGTCTTCCTTTGTGTATGCTATACAATATGATGTTCCTGGGACTATGAGTACAATCTATGAACTCGAAATAAATCAAGGTGAACAGATTGGGCTGCAAATTTGGAGAAATAACTTGTCGGTTTTAATTGCTGACCCCCGAGAGAAATTTTCTATAATTCTGGCATTTTCCCTATGGCCCTCTGGAGGATTTTAACTTCAGTTATAATTAAACAAATGATGCATGCTCTGCAATGTTCATTTCTCACCCCAGGCTTTTGTATGATGCTGCATCTTGTTTAGCAGAGCAACTTTGATCAACACTCCTGTATCTGATGCATTAAAACCAAAGGTTTAATCTGATGTTTCATATTTAGGCACAGTAAACGGTAGCCGGCTTACAAAATGTTACATAGAACATAGAACAGTACAGCACAGAACAGGCCCTTCGGCCCTCAATGTTGTGCCGAGCAATGATCACCCTACTCAAACCCACGTATCCACCCTATACCCGTAACCCAACAACCCCCCCTTAACCTTACTTTTTTTTTGTTGCAGCATTTTTGGCGCAAACACTAAAATAATGCATGGATTAACATCTGATTTTTCTTTTTGTTGAATCAAATGAACCACTGCGAGCTCTGCACCTGCAGCAGGCGACTTTACACATTAATTTCTGGGTTCGCAATTCTTAGCTGAAATGCAGCTGCAATTATAACAATTTGCCTTAAACAGTGGTTTAAAATTGTACAATTTAAATCACAAAAAGCACTTTGATACGAATGTGGAATGAATGGCAATTCAGTTTTTAATTGCCACATCACCAAACAAAACAAGCTTTGTCTATTTTAAGCTTTGAACATAAAGCAAATCATGGGTACCATTCCAATTGATCAGAATGCTGTCTGGGCGAACACACCTCCCATCATCAATCAGAATTGTTCTCAAGAATAAAAGATACAACAAACAAGGAGAGTGTAAACAATATTAAACAGGTAGAATTTAAATGTACTCGTGATTTAAGTTGTAGTAGTCTGAAATGTGTTGTAAAATGTGCAATTTATTGATTGAGAGGGTAGGTTTAAGGGTGGGGACGGGTAGGAAGGAAGGGGGGGTCATCTGCCTAAAGGGGGGCCCTCCCACGATTGACAAAGGGCAGCTCCCAAAGAGCGACCAAGCCCTCTCCCTATCTACCCAGCCCTTAAACATTTGAGTGAACAAAATCACGCATCCCACTGCCACTCCTGTCCAGCTGTCCGTGCCAAACATACCGTGGCATGGGCAACATACTATCAAAGTCAATTAACTTGATGAGCAACCTAATTGGCTCTTAATTATTCATTTAAACATGGCAGACAGGCTGCCGGCTGAGATCAGCCCATGCCTGCTTCCTGACCACTGTATTATAGGGGTGAGTTCAGAGGTTGGAAAGGTGGCCTTCACATCTTACTGGCCAAAACCATGGGAAACACGCCTGCTGGGGATGCATAATAATCTGATTTGCACTCCCTTGTGGTACTCAGGATGTGCTGCATTTTGTTGTTTCGTTGGCAGCACTCTTGCCTCAGAAACATGACGATTTTGGGTTCAAGTCCTAGTCCAGGGCTTCAACATAAAAATCAAGGCTGATGCTCCAATGCAGTACTGAGGGATTGCTGCATTGTCAGTGGTACTGCCTTTGGATGAGACATTGAAACGAGGACCCACCTGTCAGCTCAGGAGGATTTATAAGATCCTGTGGTACTACTTGTAAACAAAGGGGGTTGTCTAATATTTTATACTACAATTAACATCGCAAAAAAAAGGGGCGCGATTCTCCGACCCCCACGCCAGGTGGGAGTATCGCGGGAGAGCTGGGTGATTCCCGCCACACCGCCCTGGCACCCCCACGCGATTCTCCCACCCCCCTAAAACGGCGTGTCGCGTTTTACGACAGGCCGCTCGGAGAATCGCCACTCGCCGTTTCTAACGGTCGAGCGGCGATTCTCCGGCCCGGACGGGCCGAGCGGCCTGCCCAATCCGACCGGTTCACGCTGGCGCCAACCACACCTGGTCGCTGCCAGCGTGAACAGCGCGTGAACGCTGCGTGTGCGGCCTGTGGGGGGGGGGGGGGGGGAGGATCGAGCACCAGTGGGGTGCTCAGTGGAGGTCTGGCCCGCGATCGGTGCCCACCGATCGGCAGGCCGGCGTCTCTAAAAGACGCACTCTTTTCCCTCCGCCGCCCCTCAAAATCAATGCTCCATTATTGCGGGGTGCCCGTGAGGAGGACGGCAACCGCGCCTGCGCAGGTGACGTCATTTAGGCGCCGCCGGCCGCGTCATTCAGGCGGCACCGCTTTGACGCGGGCGCCAAGGCCTGGCGCATGAATTTGGCGCCAAGGCCTGGCGCGCGGAGCCGCTCCTAGCCCCCTGGGGGTGGGAGAATAGGGGGCGAGGAGCGGCCTCCGACGCCGGAGTGAAGCACTCCGGTTTTCATTCCGGCGTCGGCACTTAGTCTCCCATTGGGAGAATCGTGCCCAAGATCTGAACATTACTATTTGTGGAAACTTGTTTTGCACAAGATGGTTGATTTGTTTCTTACGTTAGAACACTCACCACACATCAAAAACATGGGCCGGGATTCTCCCCTACCCGGCTAGGCGGGGGGTCCCGGCGTGTTGGAGTCGCTTGGACCACTCCGGCGTCAGGCCGCCCCAAAGGTGTGGAAGTCTCCGCACCTTTCAGGGCCAAGCCCTCACATTGAGGAGCTAGGCCCGCGCCGGAATGGTTCCCACTCCGCCGGCTGGTGTGAACGGCATTTGGGGCCACGCCACCCGGGGCCGAAAGGACTTCGCCGGCCGGCGTAAGTCTGCGCATGCGCCGGAGCGTCAGCGGCTGCTGATGACATACCGGTGCATGCGCAGGGTAGGGGGTCTCTTCCGCCTCCGCCATGGTGAAGACCATGGCGAAGGCGGAAGAAAAAGAGTGCCCCCATGGCACAGGCCCGCCCGCCGATCGGGCCAGGCCCCGTGGGGGCACCCCTTGGGGTCAAATCGCACCGCGACCCCCCCCCCCAGGACCCCGGCGCCTGCCCGCGCCGCCAATCCCGCCGGTCAGGTAGGTGGTTTAATTCTACCCTGGCGGGAGAGGCCTATCAGCGGCGGGACTTCGGCCAATTGTGAGTCGGAGAATCGGCGTGGGGGGACCGCCGACCCGGCCGGGGGACCCGCTGACTGGCGTGGCGCGATTCCCGCCCCTGCCGAATCTCGGGGGGGGCGGAGAATTTGCAACACGGTGGGGCGGGATTGGCGCCAGCCCCGGGCGATTCTCCGACCTGGCGGGGGTCGGAGAATCCCGCCCATGCAGTTTTGATGTGTGTAAAGTTCTTTTGAAAATCACTGTTAGTGATTGGTTCTACTGCCGGTCTTTGCTTCTTCGCTGTTCCAGTGCAGTCCTTCAGATGACCAGTCCTTCAGGACTGGTTTAGCTCAGTGGGCTAGACAGCTGGTTTGTCATGCAGAACAAGGCTAGCAGTGTGGGTTCAATTCCCAGACCAGCTTCCCCGAACAAGCACCGGAATGTGGTGTCTCGGGGCTTTTCACAGTAAAACTTCATACTTGTGACAATAAAAGGTTACTATTACTATTACTATGAGATATTAACCTAAAGTGCCGTTTCTTTGATCAGGATGGAAAAGATCCCATGGCATGTGTTGAAAATATTTTGAGACTCAAGCTTAGATTTTCACCATGTCGGAGAGACAGCCATAGCATCCTGTCAAAAATAGCACAAGGGGCACAGAGCTGGAAGTCTCGCCCCCAAACATCATTCCTGTTGGCGCTGGAATGAGCTCGGGCCAGGATTCAAGCACATTTTCCAGAAGCAGCTGCCCATAGAAACCAGCAGCCACCTCCACTCATGTTTGATTTTGGTGCATGAGTTGTCCAAAACCCAAAGTGAGCAGATTAGACCTGGTAGAAGCAGATCTTAACACTGTGGGTTCATTTGCACAGCCAGGGTACTCATTTGGAGAGATGAGTAATCTTTTGGATATGGCCCAGGGACACCTTTGTGGGAGGTCAGGTCCCATTCAGGAATTACAAGGTGCCTTTGGGATTGGCTGTAAAAATGGTGTTAACTTATTGGAACTGTCAAAACAACTGTCAAAAGTGCTTCTTCGATTGCACAACCATCCACTATCACAGTAGGGTGCCTGTCATTTCACAGCTCCATTGACAGCTTCTTGTGGTTGTGGACTCTTTGAAGTGTGACTGAATTCCAACGGTTGTTTTGAAAAGGGTTTAATCAACTAAATGAAATGTTTGTTGTTATAAGGGATAATGTAGTTGAAGGTATATAAATGTCATAAATGTTTTTCTTTATGTGAATGAGAGTGTTTTTTTTAAGTTTGCAATAGACACTTAGATATTTATTTAATCTCAGCCTGGGTCCTGATGTCCGCATATGGCGGACACTGGGGAAGTTGCCTTGGTAAGTGTAAGGACAAAGAGTGGTGAGTGGGGGAGGGCATTTGTTGGCATTAAGTTGGCATTAGGGTTATATACATTGGGGTGGTTGGGGGCATACCTTTGAGGGCATGAGGGGCTATGAGGCATTTACAGAGGGGAATAGGGTGACAAGTGGGAGTGGGCAGAGGACAGATCGGCATGAAGGGTATAGAGGGCTGTGTGATGGATGGGGGTATGATATAGGAGCATGGTGAGGGGTGAGGGCTGGAGGCATATGCCTTTTTTTTCTTGAAACATTGCAGGTGCACCAAGATAGAGCTTCACCCATCTCACCTCCGCACCCACCATCCTTGAAGCAGAGGCGTTGCGCAGGAGATTTAATAGAGATGTTCAAAAGCAGGAATGTACATTCAAAATAAAGAGAGTCTGTTTCCAGTTGAAAGGGTTGGCAGCAAGATAAAATTAAGGTCACATGAGAAACTAGATGTGAAACTGAAAATGTGATCTAGAATTCACTGGCTGAAAGGATAGTAAAAATATGGTGAAGAGTAACATTCAAAGGAGATTTGGATAATTCTAGAAGTGGGGGAAAAAAGTGAAAGGATCATGGGGAAAGTGCCAGTTGGTGGGATTAATTGGATAGTTCTATTAATGAGCTGACACAGACATGATGGCCTAAATGTGCACCATATAATTATAATAATAATAATCTTTATTCATGTCACAAGTAGGTCTGCATTAGCACTGCAATGAAGTTAGTGTGAAAATCCCCTAGTCGTCGCATTCTGGCGCCTGTTCAGGTACACAGAGGAAGAATCCAGATGTCCAATTCACCAAACAGCACGGGCGCGATTCTCCGCTCCCCACGGCAGGTGGGAGAATCGTGGGAGGGCACCCAGACAAATTTCATGCCCCCCTGGCGCCCTCCGCGATTCCCCCCCCCCCCCGGCTCAGAAGAATCGCCGCTCGCCATTTTTCACGGCGAACGGCGATTCTCCGACCCGGATGGGCTGAGCGGCCTGCCGTTCGTGACCATTTCACGACGGCGGCAACCACACCTGGTCACTGCCGTTGTGAAAAGGGTTAGATATGCCCGTTTGGGGCTTGTGGGGGGAGTACAGGGGAAAGAGCACCACGACTGTGCTCGGGAGGGGACAGGCCCATGATTGGTGCCCACCGATCGTCAGGCCGGCGTCCAAATCGGACGCACTATTTCCCCTCCGCCACCCCGCAAGATCAAGCCGCCATGTCTTGCGGGGCGGCTGAGGGGAAAGACGGCCACCGCACAAGCGTGGGTTCGTGTCGTCAGCGTCATGACATCAGCCGTGCATGAGCGGGTTGGAGCCGGCCAACCTGCGCATGCGCGGCTTACGTCATTAGGCGCGCCGGCGGCATCATTCTTGGTTCGACGCCCCCACGGCCGAGAGTTACGGAGCGCCGCTCCTAGCCCCGCCGGGAGGGGAGAATAGGGGGCAAGGAGCGGCCTCCGAGACTGTCGTGAAACTTGGCCGAGTTCACGATGGCCCTCCCGATTTTTCTCAGGAGCGGAGAATTCCGCCCCACATCTTTCGAGACTTGTAGGAGGAAACCAGAGCACCCGGAGGAAACCCACGCAGACACGGGGATAATGTGTAAACTCTGCACAGATAGTGACTCAAGCCACAGTAAGCGTGCTTCAAAAATGCTAAGTCAGGCATGCAGCACTTTAGGAAGTTCTAAGGTGATGAAAGGCACTACATGAATCCAGGGCCAGGATTTTTCTGAAAATATGGTGATTTCCTGTCCCGCCATCTGAAAAATCGATGGGAAACTCATCCCTGCCTATGTTGCCTGCCCCACAGCCATTTCAAGCTCGAATTAGCGGAAATTGACTGCAGGTATGAGTTTTACCCCTCACTCGGGAGGAGGTCCCAGCTTTGAGAACTTCCGTCCAATCAGATTGGCCGTCAGCTCTGTAGTCCCTGCAGTGACAGATGCTGAGTGTATGAAAAGGAAATTCCTGAAAATGTTGAAGCCTCTGTTCTGAGACTGGACAGAATGGTTATTTTTCAGCTTCCCAGATTGGTGATGGTTGGGAGGGCCTGAATGGGATGGATCGTGGATGATTAGGTTGGAGGAGAGACTGGAGGTGTTGGGGGTGGGCACCCAGTGCCCACCAGACGTTAAGGGTGGGGAACACCCAAAGGTAGAAGGGGATCTCTGATGGAGGTGCCCCCTCCTTAAACAACACCAACCACCTTCTTCCCACCCAAGACCTAAACCCAATCAGGTTTCCCCAACACCCCAGAAAGTCTTCCCACTCGCCTAAAAATTGAGGTTGGGTGGGAAACTGCCTTTAAGTGGCCACTTAAGCGCCTCAGTTAGGGAAAGGGTAGTGATCTATCTATTGTGAAAATATTGCAGTGGGTGGGCGAAAACGCATTGGAAAGTGAAATTGTCCTATTTCAACTTCTCACCACCATACCCCCACCTAAAACCAGTGGGGCAGTGAGCGCTGAAATGCAGGCACAAACTATTGTGTTTACATAATTTAAGTGAGGTTAGTATTATGCTCTTCCTGATGAAACAGATACTCACCGGGTTCTTGCAATAAGTTACTTGTTAATCTGTTCCAACAATGTGCTTTATTTCCAAACCGCTATAAATATCCTCTACTGCAATAGTATTGTATTTTCACCTAACACACCAGGCATCTCCTATTTCCTTAGAATCATAGAATCCCTACAGTGCAGAAGGGGGCCATTCGGCCCTTCGAGTTTGCACCGGGTCTTTGAGTGCGGCTGAAGTCAGTTCTGATTTTTACAACTAGCCTTTGCTGGTGGGTTAGCAAGCCCCCTCCCAGCGCCCCCCTCCGCCCCACATCACGACCACTACCACAGCTGGCTGTGTGACCCTCACCAACACACTGAAATTACACAGAGTGCTGTTTAATCATGTGAGAAAAGGCATCCGTAAATTCAGCGAATTTCGCCTGATTGACGACCCTGTGCAATTTTGGGACTAATCCGCCCAAAGTTTCAGGTCGGCAGCCTTTCATCAAAACTGGGAGATGTTACAGCTTTTAAAGAAACAAAGAAGCAGGGGAAGGGAAGAACGGTGATAGGTTGGAAGGCTTTAGAAAAGGCAGAGAATATTACCTTCCATTGCAGGGCTTTTGACTTGTGTTTCTTTCTCCTCAGTTGAGAATTATCCAACCACTGTGGTCGGCAGGGCCCTCAGTTTTATTCATTTCATCGTCTGCCCCTCTGTTCTCACCTCTGTCCCTCTATTTCACCCCCACACAGTGGCGTGCAGAGGGGGGGTGGCGATGGTGCATTGGCCCCGGGCATCTATTGGATGCGGGCATCCAATCAGAGAAGGAAATTTTTTTTTTTTTTTTTTTAATTTAGATTACCCAATTTTTTTTTCAATTAAGGGGCAATTTAGCGTGGCCAATCCACCTACTCTGCGCATTTTTTTGGGTTGTGGGAGCGAAACCCACGCAGACACGGGGAGAATGTGCAAGCTCCACACGGACAGTGACCCAGAGCCGGGATCGAACCTGGGACCTCAGTTCCGTGAGGCGGTTGTGCTAACCACTAGGCCACCGTGCTGCCCCAGAGAAGGAAATAAGATAGTAATTTTAAAATTTCAGCGGTGATACATCAATTTTTGGAGGCTCACCGCACTGCAGAAGCAGTTGTTAGCCCTTTATTCCTGCGTTTCCTCGAGTCATAACTTGTCTTTTCTTCAGCTTTTTGTGCATCTAGATTAGTTCTTTTACCTACTCAGGTCAGTGAATAGCTCTAGAACGGGTGCAACTACGTTTTTTATAGGTTTTTTGGTGATATTTAATGAAATATTTACATGGGATGTAGTAAGAGTGAAGCCTGGATGATCAGAGGACTGCTATGGCATTTAATCTCGGAATAGGAGACATTATTCCTTAACATGCTAATACTCGAATACAGATACCACTAATTTGCAAGTCTATGATATAAATTGCACAAAATTATCAGTGGAGAATCAGTGTGAAATAATTTGATACGAAGGAACAAAGAAATGAAATATGGTTTATCCGTCTGCAACTGACCGATTGTTTACCATTTTCTTGCCATTTTCTCATGCGTCTTACGGTTTTTGAGATAGAAAATGAAATGTTACGAGTATTTCGTGTACAACCGAGTGGAGCACAGAACAGGAAAAAAAAGAGGGCCAGAGTCGAAGAAGAGTCCCATCAAAGAGGGGCATTAGATGCATGGATAAAAAGAAGTAAAGAAGAAGTAGGAGAACCTGGAGAAGTAAAAGATGATGTGGATGCAGAGAAGGATTTTTCTGATACGGATTCAGCTCAGTCAGAACATAATACTCTCTCTCCTCAGTCTCGTTGTCAGGATGATGATCCATGTGAAGAAAATAAAGAAGATTTTAGCATATTTTTGCAAAGAAGCAATTTTGGTTGTTTGAAGAAACCGTAGTTCGACTCCATCATTCAACTACGATAGATGCTGAACTTCAACAGCAAATGTCTGCTGAAAAGAAAAGATGGAAAGCTATAACTGAACGGATTGTCGAGGTTATATCCTTTCTGACAAAACAGAATCTGGCCTATCGTGGACATCGAGGAGAAGGAATATCTGGGTTATCAGAGCCAGGGGAGACAGTCAGTGAAAATACAGGAAACTTTCTAGCAACAATCAGACTTTTGGCCAAATATGATGACATCTTAGCAAAACACTTGCAGAGAGGGAAAGAAAAACCAAAAAGTGTCACTTACTTGTCCAACAGAATTCAAAACGAAATAATCAATCTTCTTGGTGAAACTGTCAAGAAAAATATAATTTCTGAAATTAAGGACGCAAAATATTTTAGCATAATGCTGGATTCAACTCCAGATATTGCCCATGAAGATCAGGTTTCTGAAATTCTGCGTTACGTTCATATTGATGAAAACAGAAAAGTAGAAATAAAGGAGACATTTCTGGGATTTTTTCAAGTCAACAAGAAAGATGCAGTCAGCCTGGTAAATAAAATTCAGGAAAAATGGGAAGAAGACAAAATTTCAATGAATGACTGTCGTGGTCAAGCATATGATAACGCAGCAGTTATGGCTGGAGTGAGAGGAGGTGTTCAACAAAAAATTCTTGAAGTTAACCCAAAAGCTGTATTTGTGAACTGCGAGAACCACAGCCCCAATTTGGCCTGTGTCCATGCAAGTGAGGTGCAACCTGTTGTTGTTACATTTTTTGGCATTCTAGAAAAACTCTTTACTTTTTTTTCTTCATCTACTTCTCGTTGGGAAGTGTTAAAATCATTTGTCACTCGGACTGTGAAAAGACAGTGTGACACAAGATGGAGTTCCAGCCATGATGCTGTGCAAGTAATCCACGAAGAGTGTGACAACGTTATTGCAAGCCTTCAACACCTGCTGGAAGGAGAATTTTCAAGGGAAACTAAATCTGATTCAGGATCGCTACTGAACTCTATTCAACAGTTCCCGTTTATAGCTTTATTAAATTTTTGGTACTCAGTTTTATCATCAGTGGAGAAAGTCTCAAAACGTTTGCAGGATCCGAAAATGGGGTTCCATGAAGCTTCTTGTGATCTGAGAGGACTTATTCATATCTTGAATTTGAAGAATGACGAAATTCTCCACAATGCAATAGATTTAGCCAATGAATATTGTGAAAATTGGGGAATACCAATTGCACGAACAAGGAGAAGAAGAATAATGCCTGGAGAGTCAGCAAGAGATAGTGGACTGACTGCACAAGAAGAAATGAATAGAGTAATGGTAGAGATTGTGAACAGATTATAAACTGAAATTGAAGACCGCAGTGTCCGTCTTCAAAGACTCAGTGACCGATTTTCTTTTCTTCTGAACTTGAATTCAGTAGTGATTGAAGATGAACAAGAAAGAGGGAAATTAAAAAAGGAATGTTCAGACTTTGCAAATTATTATGACAATAATTTGGTTGCAATTCAGTTATATGACAAAATTATTGATTTTGTGATGCTCCTTCGAGCTGGAGGGAATAGAGTTCCCCCTGATCCTAAAGATGCTCTGGAGTCTTTACTGCAGTATGGGAGGGATGTCTTTCCGACACTGTGTGTTTCATACAGATTACTGCTTACAATCGCATTTTCAGTCGCAAGCTGTGAAAGGTCATTTTCAAAACTGAAATTAATAAAAACATATCTGAGGTCTTCTATGTCACAGGAGCGACTGACCAACCTGGCTTTAATAAGCATTGAAAAAGAATTTCTCACAGCTGATGTAAAAAGTGAAGTAGTTCAGGTGTTTTGTGACAGGAGGTATCATTTGGGGAAAAGAACTTAATAAATTTGATTGATTTATATTAAAATCGAATAAAGCGTTTATTTCATGTTTATATACTCACAATGTTTTCCTTTCTCATAATATTTCTCAGTATATTAGGCCTTATACTTGAGTCTTTGGGGCATACAATCAAGATTTGCCCCGGGCATCACCAGACCTCTGCACGCCACTGCCCCCACAATTGGGTTCCCCTTGCCACCGCATTCCACTCCATCAGCTCTCGCATTCACGACCAAGGGAACAAAATGGGGCCTTCCTTTTTTTTGTAACTGGTTTTGATTTTACCCCCCTGATTTACAATATTTATTTTGCTTTTAGATCTGACAGTTGTTCTTCATTCTGCCATTTGTTGCTCCTCGGGCCACATCTTTTGTGTCTTTCCCGTCCCATTACCACACGTTTTTGTCTCACATTCCATATTTCTGGCATTCACATTTCATTCCTTTTTGCTCAAGTTAGTGGGTTACTTCTTCGGCCAGAATTTTTGACCTCACCACCCCATGGCAGGCTTGTCCATGGCGGAGGCAGTTTGCCACCAGCAGGAATGCAATGCCAATTGACATGACTCGCCCGTTACCCAGTGACGGGGTTCAACATGAGCAGGAAGGCAAGAAGAGGCAGAAATCCCACCATTAAACAACAGCCTGACATAGAAACATAGGACTGGATTTACTGCTCCTTCCTTGGTGAGTTTGATGGTGGGGAGCATATTAAATCCAGCAATCCATGCTTGTACTGTCTGACGGTGGAGCAATTGAGGCCTTTGAGTTGGCAATTAATGCCTGCTGAAAATCCTCAGGCACCGGAATGTAGCAACTAGGGGCTTTTCACAGTAACTTAATTTGAAGCCTACTTGTGACAATAAGTGATTTTTATTTTCATTTTCATCCTGTCACCACCAGCGTTAAACCAATGGAGCGAGAGGCCCTTGCCAAGTGGTCAGGCTAACAGATGTCCTAGTTGGTGGGAGCAGGGAGGGTTCTATCCCTAACAGGGACCATTGGCGAGTCTCCCAGAGTGCCTGCCCTCCCCCACCCCATTGAATCAAAACATAGTTTCAGCCCAGAAGGAGGTTATTCATCACAACATGTCTGTGCAAGCTTTCTTCAAGTGTGAATCACTTAGTCCCACTTCCCTTCCTTTTCCCCAGAGCTCTGCATGTGTTTCCACTTCAGATGATTCTCCTGTTCTCTTCTTTTCAAGGCCTCAATTAAATCTACTTCAAACGCACTCTCAGTCAGAGCACTCCAGTTTCTAACCAGGCGCTTCAGGAAAAACAACCATTGCTTGTTTTGCTGATCAAAGTTCTCTGTGCCCTTTGGTTCTCAATGAGAACAACTTCTCCCGATCTACTCTGTTCAGATTCCTCATAATTTTGAAAACCTCTTACCAAATCGCCTCTCAATCTTCTTTCCTCCAACAGCCCAAGATTCTCCCATCTCTCCGTACAACTCAAGTTCCTCCTCAATCCTGGAACCATTTATTGCCTTCATGCTCTTCCAGAAGTATAGTGCCCAGAATTGGACACAATCTTCCAGTTGGACCCAACAAAGGGTTTATACCTTTGCTTTCATCATAACTTTCTGGATTTTGTAATTGATGTCCTTATGAAGCCCAGGATTGTATATGCTTAAATAACCACTTTCTCAGCCTGTCACTATCAATGATTTGTGCACATAAACCCACAGGTCCCTCTGCTCCTGCACCATTTTTAGAATTGTATCTTTTATTTTGTATTATTTCTTCCCATTGTTCCTACTCAAATGATTACTTTGCAATTCTCTGCATCACCTACCCCAGCCAAAGTATGCCCCAAATATAGGGATCATACCATCCAACTTTTCACTTACTAATATCCAGGCATAATTACTATCACAAAGATCTCAAACAAATCTTGCAATGCCCGTTATCTTCAAAGGTACATTGTGAAGCTAGCTTAGTCGCATTTGTTCATTGTTGCTAACCACATGGCTGGAAGAATGGACTATTTGGTTTGAGTAATCCTGCATCTCAACTGCAGCCTCCATCTCTCGTTTGCAATTTTATAAGCACTTTATGCATTCTGTTAGTGAACTTGAGAAGATAACAGTGAGCTTGAGCTATGGTATTCCAGATCTATAGTGACTGAGACCATCACTTGCATTGGTGTCCATGTGGTGCAGGTTGTCTGTAAATTAGATTCTAACAGATGGCACAACTCCATCATTTGGATAGTCAGAAGCTTTTTCCCAGGGTGGAAGAGTCAATGACTAGGGGACATACATTTAAGGTGCGAGGGGTAAAGTTTAGAGGAGATGTTCGAGGGAAGTTATTTACACAGAGGATAGTGTGTGCATGGAACCCGCTGCCGGAGGGGGTGGTGGAAGCAGGTACGATAATGACGTTTAAGCAGCGTCTTGACAAATGCTTGAATAACATGGGAGTAAAGGGATTTGAGCGCCAGAAGTGTAAAAGGTTAAAGGTTAGATGGGCAGCATGGTCGGGGCAGGTGTGGAGGGCCAAAGGGCCTGTTCCTGTGCTGTATTTTTCTTTGCTCTTTGATATTGTCTTTCTGGTAAAGTAAAACTCATAGCTTTCCATTGTCATTCCTAGGCGGATGTGTGTGCCTATATACATGGTTTCATGGGCAAGAATATATGAGGACACTTGGCATCTCATGTGAGAGAAAATATAAATGACACCACAGTCCCAGACACTACCTTTCTCTTTGAGAGAGACCTGACTGGTGATGATTTAACCTGTGTCACCATACTTCAGGCGAGGGGCAAGGTTGAAAAGGCAGGACCTTCATGAATAACTTCAGCCGGGACAGGAATTGAACTTGTGGTGTTCGCATCACGCCACAACACCAGCTATCCAGCCAAGTGAGTTAACCCACCCCCTCATGTAAGAGAGTCATAGCATTTAATATAGGTGCATATGGAGACCAACAAATGCAACCAATAATCACAGGAATTTTAGAAACTCTTCTTTACATTTTATTCCCTCCACCAAAATCACAATATGTGCCAGTTAACCCAAAGGAAATCTCATGTCCTGATTTGTAGCAATCAAACATATAGCCAAGCAAATAAAACAAAGGAAAAGGCATACATTCCAACATTCACTAATCTAGCTACGAATCCATAATCAAATATACTCCCGTGTAAAGTCTGACACATCAAGAATTAAATAGTTGTCAGAAGTGCTCAATGTTCCTGACCAATGTATGAGTTAAGTGCATACTGCATTACCTGGGAGGAATGGGGAATTCTTTTCAACATTAATTAGCATGCAATAACATCAATTATCAATTTTTAATTAAGCAGAACATTTTATACAAATACTCTTTAGTCTGAAAAGGGAGAGGTGTATCATATTTTTGGACAAGATCCAGCAAAATAGATGTTCTGCTTTATATTCCAAATTGTACATTTGATGATAGTGATCATGGTGACTGGAAGTTAAGCCCATGGATCTTCAGCAGAACATTGCCAAAATCTATCTCCCAAAACGACCAAAGATGCATCTGTTCCATTTCAATATCACAAAATGTAGACTCATATTGTCCAAAAAGGTTGGAGAGGGGTTACTAGGTTACGGTGTAGCCACCGAAGTTGGCCATTCCCTCAACACAAAATGGAGGAATGGAAAGCTTGCAGGGTAAAATGGACAAAGTTTGCAGCACAAGCAGGCTGCAACAAGCCACTGTGTATTCTGTCTGCTAAGAGAGCAGACAGCACCGAAACGAACATTTCGCATACTAATGAGGCAATCTCCGGGACAGTTAGCATAGTAATGGAACGATCCCAGGGACAAAGGACACAAATAGTGAAGTGATTGCAACATTGTATGGGAAGCCAGACACCCCGGCACCAGCGGGGTTCGAAGACAAAGCACCTGAAGGCCCGCCCAGTAGCCGAGGGACAGCCTCAGTATTGGGGGGATTCAAACAAATCGATTGGGAGGAGGCCCAATCGATCCCCAGCAGATAGAGGGTCCGCCCAAAAGGGCGCAAAGCCCTGGAACCTATAAAAGACAGGTCCCAAAATCAGTTTGTTCTTCTTGACTAGCCCTCCACTCTTGACTAGCCCTCTCGACCAGCCTTTACCGAAGAAGACCTTGACCGAGAGAGAGGAGAGGTTCGGACAACAGCCACCAGCAAGTAAGTGTCTCACAACGATCGCTACCAGAGATAGACACTCCTGACCCCTTTTAACCCGTACCAACCTGAAGTCTGCAGACCCAGTGCCGAGCAAGAGGCCTTGTCCCCTGATCCGGCAGTTCCTTATTCAGATAAGTATTGGTCTATTTCGTGGTAGGAATAGTTTAGTCATCTTAGCGTGTGCATGAGTAGATTATAATTGTATTATAATAAACTCATTTGTTTGAACTTACTAATTGGTGTATGGTTTTATTGCTTTGAACTTGACCTTGAAACTTGTGGTGGTATCTTAACGACACCTGGCGACTCCAGAGCTAAGTAATGAAACAGAGCCAAATTGAGTGTTAAGCACACTCACCCAGAACAAGCAACAACGGAGTAAGAGTGGAGGTGTGGGCTTAAGTAGAGTGCTCTTTCCAAGGGCTGGTGCAGGTTCAATGGGCTATATAGTCTCCTTCTGCACTGTAAATTCTATGGTTAGTCTCATAAAGGGAAGATGCCGCCCTAAGAGCAGTGGCATGTCCTTTTGGTGCACCCCCCCCCCCCCCCAACCCCACTGGTAAGAATAGCAGGAAGTACACAGACGGGTATTGGGCCAGGTCACCTGGTGGGTCGTGAATTGATTTTTTCCGCCCACTGTTCGTTGGCAGTGTCAATGGTCTGCGCGCCATCTTGAATCCTCAGTCTAACGCATCAATCTCACTCTCTCCCCAGCCCACCTGTCTGCCAGAGACTGTTACAGATGTCTGACAACCTAAGGACCAAGGCTGGCAGCCTCAAGAAGAAGGAAGCACCCTGCTTCATCCTCAGGCCCACGAGCCCTTGTTAGAGTAGTACCCATGCACAGATATATCCTATATCCCAGGGGTGACTCCAGGAAACATACCACACACACATCTCCAGCCTGAAAGACCGTTGTAGACCAGGTCAGTGCAGCTGCACCGCCAACCAGTGCATGAAGAAAATTAATTATTACATCTGCTTCACCAGGGTAAGTTGCCCTTTAATTGCCTCTCATCATGGCATCATGCTCGGGGCAGCACGGTGGCACAGTGGGTTAGCCCTGCAGCCTCGCAGTGCTGAGGTCCCAGGTCCGATTCTGGCTCTGGGTCACTGTCTGTGTGGAGTTAGTACATTCACCCCGTGTTTGTGTGGGTTTCGCCCCCACAATCGAAAAATGTGCAGGGTAGGTGGATTGCATTTCACCCAACCTCTTCCCCATCCATTCTCATCCCATGCATTTCTTTCACCTTCATACAGGCCAAGCTGGCACATGGGTATTTTCATTCAAAGCCAGATCAATTGCTGTGGTACAACAAGATGGTGGTTCTTCACTTTTATTTCCAAACACAATTTGCCTCTTCCTCTCTCACTGTCCATGTGACAGATATATACAACTGGAACCTCACAATGTGAAGTTGAGCTTCCTCCTGTTGTTCTCCAGCCTCCCCCAATAATATTGGATCCCATTACTAACTTTCTCTCCGGGTATCACCATGCCCCATGTGGAACTCTACCCACCCCGTCTACATAATCACCTATCGATGTAAACACCCCCCCCCCCTCTTGCCCTGACGCCCTCCTCCTCCACAAGACAGGTCCACATAGCTCCCCACATCCTCTATCATTAATAATAATAATCTTTTTTATTGTCACTAGTAGCCTTACATTAACACCGCAATTAAGTTACTGTGAAAATCCCCTCGTCGCCACATTATGGTGCCCGTTCGGGTACACAGAGGGGGAATTCAGAATGTCCAATTCACCTAACAAGCACATCTTTTGGGACTTGTGGGAGGAAACAGGAGCACCCGGAGGAAACCCACGCAGGCATGGGGAAAGCGTGCAGACTCCGCACAGACAGTGAGCCAAGTGGGCATTGAACCTGGGACCCTGGCGCTGTGAAGGAACAGTGTGAACCACTGTGCTACCGTGCCGCCCAATTATGTGTTTCCAATCTACAGACCACAGATTCCTCCAGTTATCATCACCTTTGCAGCTGCACAGGCCTAGACAGCGACGACAAATATAAACAGGAATGCTGCAAAAGTTCAGCAGGTCCGGCAACATCTATGGAGAGAGAAATTACAAGTCCGGATGACTCTCCTTTAGAGACAGCCAAACCCAGAGACAGCGACTGTGAGACAGATTTGCACAGTGAGCTGTGCCCCCCCCCCCCCCCCCACCTCGCCCCACGCCCCCACCCCACACACACACACTATTCCGTATTCTGCCTGCATCCCCTTCCAGTCATAAAGTGGTATCCCTTGGACCTCCTTGTTTGTCAGCATTTCAAGTACACTTGTCAGGCTCTAAAGTTACATCCCTCAGTCTACCCTCTGTTCCTCATCCTCCTCCACCCCTTTGCCCTCTGCCTTCCATCGTGCCCCCTTCTGCTCTCACAGCTGTAACATAAGCTTTCTTCTCTGTTGTCCCCCTTCTCCCCTCACAACCCTTCCTTCCCCATTGCCTTCCTTGCGTTCATCATTCACCCACCCCCACAAAGTGTTTGCACAGTTTTCATCCCCCCTTGCATCCCTTATGTTTGTCATCCACACTCTGCCTTAACACCCCACCGCTAATTTCCAAAGTAGAGTTCTGCCTGAGTACCACTGCACTTGTGGACAGCAGTGTGAGCCACTGGGAGCAGTAGACTCCTGCACTCCCCAATCCCGACTACAATACTGGTGAGTGAAAGTGGAAACCTGCAAGAGTACCTCAGCACAGTCATATTCTCCTCGACCAGGTCGGCAAGAGCAGGATGAGACCAACGCTACAGCCCCAGGAGCGTGGTAGAATCATAGAATTTACAGTGCAGAAGGAGGCCATTCGGCCCATCGAGCCTGCACTGGCTCTTGGAAAGAGCACCCTACCCAAGGTCCACACCTCCACCCTATCCCTATAGCCCAGTAACCCCACCTGACACTAAGGGCAATTTTGGACACTAAGGGGCAATTTATCATGGCCAATCCACCTAACCTGCACATCTTTGGACTGTGGGAGGAAACCAGAGCACCCGGAGGAAACCCACGCAGACTCCGCACAGACTGCGACCCAAGGCAGGAATCGAACCTGGGACCCTGGAGCTGTGAAGCAATTGTGCTAACCACAATGCTACCGTGCTGCCCTATATTGCAACAAGACCGCACCAGTATTATGGAGCATGGGCCATTTACGTTGCACTCACCTCTAAGTCATGAGCGACCTGAGACCTGACTTGTGCGCGACACTTCATTTCAAACAGATTTGATGTTGACATAATGACAGATGGAAGGTGTGAGGAGATTCTGGTGAGTAGCTGTTTTAATGAGCATTCACGAGATCATAATTAATGCGAATGGGCAGCAGGATAATCCCCCCACCATTAACCCTTTGTTAGAGTGCTTGCAAACTGTTTATGCTGGGGGTGGGGTTCTGACTTTTTGCTGCCGCCATACTCTCCGCTTGCCCACCATGAAACCCGAGATGGATGGGAGGGAGAATTCCACCCATACTTTGTAAATCACTGGGGGACGAGATTCCCTGGTTCCCCCGCCATTTGGTATTTGACGGCGCACCATTCGCTGGCTGCGGGTTCTCTTCTGCGGTTTGTCAGTGGGTTTTTCCATTGAAGACACTCCACGCCGTCGAGAAACCCGTGGGTGGGTATGCACTGCCAGTGGGAAATGGGAATCCCAACGGTCGGAGAATTCCGGCCAGTACCTTTTCACTGGACACCTCCATGATGACACCCAGGAATTGAACTATGACTAAATCTATGGACCACAAATTTCTAAGACATGAAGCTGGTAAATTAACACTGCTCAGGAATAAATCATATAATTATGGTAATTTGCCAACTTCTTGAAAAATGTCAAAGGAGGATGTTTTCCTGGATTAGCCCTCGATTTAAAATTGATCTTTGAAACACAGCTGGCCAATTCTTACATGGATTATTTTTATCATGGCACCAAGTTCAGTTCACCCTCCCATCTTATATTAAAACGACTCGCTCCCTGAAATTATGTAGAAAACTATAAGCTCGGGCTTGGACACTCCCAGCCACAGAGGCACTAGAACGTATTGACTGGACAGCTAGTTCGTGATGCAGAGCGAAGCCAGCAACGTGGGTTCAAGTCCTGTACCGGTTGAGGTTATTTATGAAGACCCCACCTTCTCAACCTTGACCCTCACCTGAGGTGTGGTGATCCTCAGGTTAAATCACCACCAGTCGGCCCCCCCCTCAAAGGGGAAAGCAGCCTATGGTCACCTGGGACTATGGCGCTTTCACCTTTTTTACAACGTATCATTAGCCCTGCTAACCACACAGACATGACTCATAACATCAACTAAGACCCACCTGTTAATTCTGACCACAATCCCGACATATTAACCATCGAGTCAGTTTAGAATTTCTGGGGGAGACTTGAATCATTGATCTACCTCAAATATTCAAAAAATGCGTCTAAAAATTCTATAAAACTTGCATGAAAGAGCGTACAATCACTGGCCTTAACTTTGTGAGTGTTGTGACTATCAATAAATAATCTAATAAATAGTCTAACAAAGAGAAAATTCATCATTTTGGTTATTTCTCATTTTTCATGAGAGTTAGCCTGTGGTTCACTGATAACAAGCTTTACATCTGAATTAAAATATTGTGGATTAAATTCCCATTTGGGACTTCAGTATGCCAGTTAGGTGAACTGGCAGCAACAAGAGAAGCTGTAATTATGCTGGTGCTATTTTTTTTAAGCAGTATTAAATGTGGACAGAAAAGATCCCAGTGCACGACTTGAAGAAGAACAGTTCTCCTGGCCAACGTTCATCACTCAATTCGTCCTATTAAAAAAATTTGTACTTATTGCATTACAAAAGTGATTCAATTAACAATCTAGTCTGTTCCCTCTGGCCGGCATGGTGACACAGTGGTTAGCACTGCCCCTCTCAGCACCAGGGACCCGGATTCCAACCTTGGGTGACGATCTGTGTGGACTTAATATGTTTTCCATGTGTCTGCATCGGTATCCTCCCACAGTCCAAAGATGTGCACGCTAGGGGGATTGGCCATGCTAAATGTCTCCTTAGTGTCCAAAGATGGGCAGGTTGGGTGGGGTTACAGGGTTGCGGGGATAAGGTGGGGGAGTGGGCCTCGGTGAGTTGTTTATTCGGAGTGTCAGTGCAGACTTGATGGGCTGAATGGCTTTCTTCTGCACTGCAGACGTTCTGTGGGATTGTATGGACTATTATGGGTAAGATAGAACTGTACATTCTTTCTTTCTCAACAGGGAGATCAATCGGGGGATCCTCAAGAGATGAACACACCTTTGATCTACTTCTTGGAAGAGCATCTCTAAAATTGTATTCAACAACAAAGCTTAAGAGCTCTTTTCTGCAGCTTGTTCCCACATTTGCTTATTAAGAACAGAGATACCCTTTATCGAACAGCTGCAGATATAAAGAGCAGCAACTACCTGTAAATCCTGCCACCTTGGGACTATTCTAAGCAAGCACCACATTTTCTGGTCGATTACATTTTGATTAACAGAATAGTTTTCTCCTCATTTGCAACCCTAAATTAAATTTAACAGATCCGTGCACAAACATATCACCACTACATGGATCATGGATCAGAGGCAGTGACGGATATGATACTCTCGCTGAGGGATGTGGTCCAGTCTCTGCGCTCCATGGGTTGAAGGCATCAAGACTCTGGTTGAGACGAGATCGGGCCTCCTGGACTGACAGCGCCAGGTGACAGTGGAGTTCTGGAGCTCGTTCTGACTCCTCTCTGTCCCATGGAGTAGCCAAGGGGCCATCGAGCACGCCTACCCCTCCATCTGCCATCCAGACGCTTCCTGGGCTCCTGAAACATAGAGTCCCAGCCATAGTGCAGGTGCAGTCAGAGACCCAGGGACTACAGGAGGGGTGACGGCGGACATCCAGCACCTGCATGCTCTGCGCAGGTGGAGGACTCCATGCGTGTGTTGGAGCAGGGGGTGGTGCCGGTCATGCGTCCCCATGACTGCACGGGTTTCGCCACCGCAACCCAAAGACGTGCAGGTTAGGTGGATTGGCCACACTAAATTTCCCCTTAATTGGAAAAAAATAATTGGGTACTCTAAATATATTTTTAAAAAGAAATCTCCTGCGAAGAGAAACAATGAAGCAACAATTTCAATCGCGGGCAACACAAGAGATATGGCAATACAACAAAAAGGCGCCGGGTAACAAAGAGAATGTCAGATCAAAAATCAGACTCGGTGTTGTGCTGAGTTTTACAATTGGTACTTGATAAAAACAGAGAGGAAAAGTTGCAACTTAATAGTATGAATAAACAAAACGCGACAGGATATTGTACAATTGACCTTGTGCTCGGAACTTTTGTTTTGAAAAAATTATTTTCCCTCTCTTCTACCTCCACTAGACGTGAGTTGATAATGCTGTTTTAATAACACTCATGAACAGGCACAGAGCAATGCGACAGGACCTGGAATGTCAAATAGTTTGCGCTAAAATTTATAACCCAGGAGACAAAATTAATAGCAGCTCATGAGAAACAAACACAGAATTGCCATTAAACAAAAAGATGTTCTTCATGTGGCAAATGCATGAGGCAGCAATGCAATGGCATTGCTTGTCTATGAGAAATTTGTCTGGAAGCAGAGAAGATAAATCAATGTTTCTCGGAATTCTGGACGCTAGTTCTACTGAACATGTTTATCTGGGACATGAATCCATTTTTTCTCCAGGCAGATACTGACAGGCCCACAATGTGTTTCAAGCATTTTCTATTTCAAATTTCTAACTACTATATTATGCTTTGTTTTATCTCTTCAGTTATATATACATCGAGGATCAGGAAAATGCACACCATGAATAAAACTGGGCCTACTCATTTATCAAAACCAAAAGTTGTCCCCAGTTAAAATATCAATAAACAGTGTTTTCTGTTAGACAGTGTGACAATTCAGACGATTTGTTTGCACTTAAATCTTGTGAAGAATAATAAATTTGATGAATATTGAAGGATATGTGCAGTTGATCTGAAAACAATCTTCCACATTTCCAGAAATGTGCACAAATAACTTATCTCTGTGCTCCACAACTGAATGACAAATGTAATTTGTATCTCACCGTTACCTTGCAGAAGGCTCAAGGTGACCTGTCTTGAAAGGTTGCCGCAATTTGACTGCAGGTTTCTGTCAAGTTCAGTTTTAAAGCTTTTAGTAGGCTGCAATATAAACTGACTATAAGTTATGGCTGTAAAAATGTTATTAATATTCTCTGATTCTGGGTGGCACAGTTTAGCTCACTGGGCTAAATCACTGGCTTTTAAAGCAGACCAAGCAGGCCAGCAGCACGGTTCGATTCCTGTACCAGCCTCTCCGAACAGGTGCCGGAATGTGGCAACTAGGGGCTTTTCACAGTAACTTCATTGAAGCCTACGCGTGACAATAAGTCATTTTCATTTCATTTCATTTTCATTTTTTATTTAAAAAAATATGCTCTTTGTTAGCTCCCATTGTATCTGCCTTTCTACTTCTAAAAAGAATACAATCATTACAGGCAGTAAGGTGGCACAGTGGTTAGCACTGCTGCCTCACAGCGCCAGGGACCCAGGTTCGATTCCGACCTTGGGTAACTTTCTGTGTGGAGTTTGCACGTTCTCCCCATGTCTGCATGGGTTTCCTCCGGGTGCTCTGGTTTCCTCCGTAAGTCTAAAGATACGCAGGTTAGCTGAATTGGACATGGTAAATTATCCCTTTGTGTGCAAAAACTCTTCTGTGGGGTTACTGTGTTACACGAATAGGGCACGGGTGTGAGCCTAGGTAAGGTGAAGGGTTGGTGCAGACCCGATGGTCTGAATGGCCTCCTTTAGCACTGTAGTGATTCTTCTAATTCTTTTTCTATATGTTGGACAATTTCTGCAGGAATCTTGAGAATGACACTTTTATTGTATTAAAGGAGTTGTATTGTCTGTGTTCGCATAGCCCCTGCAAATTGTTTGTATGAGGTGTGACTATTCATCTGTTCATTAGAAACATTGGTGTCATGATATGCACTCATGCACATAATGAGATACAGACAGGCAGTGACAGACAATCAACATGCAGGACAGAACACAAGCAATCACCAGGCAGAACACTAGAAGGTGGTTTCCCACTGTAAAACACACGAGGCATCAGCACTCTGCCTCTTTCCGCAGGTGACAACTGCAGTGACAGTCAGGGTGTATATATCAGTTAGCACCTTCTACACGTGGCTCAGAGTTAGTCTGGTCTAGTTAGTTAGAGTAAGCATGCTTAGTTTAGTAGAGTGTCAACCCACAGCAAGCTGTTTGCACTGCTCAAGAAGTTCAATAAAACATATTGAACTAACGTCAAAGTTTGGTGTCTATTTTCAAGTACAACTGCATCCAGCTGCAGTCCGGGTTACCCCAGGGTGAATAACACGACATGGTACCAGTAGTCTACTTTATCTAAGTGGTTTACCTTGAGTGATTCAGTGATGACCAGCAAGTGCCTTCCAGCGACATGGAGAAGATCCAGGCCCCTCCACAGCTACGGATCTCCGGCAATCTCGGCGCCAACTGGCGGGTATTCAAGCAGAGGATCCTTCTCTACATTGAGGCCTCAGTTCTCGAGGATGTGTCCGATGCCAGAAAAATCACGCTGCTCCTATCAACTGCGGGGGACCAAGCCATCCAAATTTTCAACTTGCTCACTTTTACCAATGGTGAGGACAAGGCCAAATTTGAGACTGTTTTAGCTAAATTCGACAGTCACTGTGAAGTCGAAATGAACAAGAGCTTTGAGCGCTATATCTTCCAGCAACACCTTCAGGGTAAGGATGAACCTTTCCAATCCTTTCGAACTCATCTCCATATATTAGCGCAGTCCTGAAACTATAGTGACAACGCTGATTCCATCATCAGGGATCAGGTCGTGTTTGAGGTCCACTCCCACTCTTTGCGGGAGCAGCTCCTCAAAATTAAAAACATGACCCTGCCAGTTGCAATCGAGACGTATAAAGTGCATGAACAGGCGAGGAATCGGTACTTCTGTTTCAAATCGGCAGAACATAAACAACTTGCCTCCCACGAGGCAGAGAGTGTACAGGCCATAGCCCGGTTGCGGCGCCTTAGTAGCGATGAAGGCAGCCATTTTGCGTGCTTTTCCCGGGGTCCCAAGCATGCGCACCACGAATGGGAGAACGAAGCGGCCGAAGACCATACTGCGCAGGTACGAACTTCGGCTGACTGCACTGCGCATGTGCGACGACGCACGGAGCGTAACAACGTCAACGTCATGACGTGCCTGAACTGCGGCACCGCCCACTTAAAGCGGCAATATCCTGCAAAGGGCAGGCGATGTTTAAATTGCGGGAAGCCTGGACATTATGCAGCCACCGGGCAAGGGCCAGCGATCCCAATTCCAACGCAAACGTGTTCGATGTGTACAGAAAGGTTTACTGGATTCTGATCCTGGTAGCACTACGGATCCAGAGGACGACTGCCTGGAGTCCCCCTATCGTGTGGGCATCATCACAACATGTGAATATGCCTCCTCAAATTCAGCAAGACGCCTATCTATCCTCAATGTGGATTCCGCGGGTGAATGACATGCTGTCATACACGTTAACCAATGCAGCATCCAGTTCAAGCTGGACACTGGTGCTTCTGCCAATCTCATCACTCAAGCTGATTTTGACCGCATTAAAAAGCAACCAAAAATCCTTCCGCCAGCCTGCCAGCTGTTTGATTATAATGGCAATGGCATCATTGCACTAGGATCTTGTCATCTGTTTGTCTCCAACAAGACCATCAATGTCACACTGCAATTAGAAATCGTCAAGCCTGCAAGACATCCCTGCTTGGTGCCTATGCACGCAAGCTACTCAACCTCGTACAGTGAGTCCATGCCATGTCCGCTTCCAATGTGGATCTTCAGGCTGACATTGATGACATCCTGGCGCCATACCCGGATGTGTTTAGTGGAATGGGTGTGCTGCTATACTGCGACAAGATCTTACTCAGGCCTGATGCCACACCTGTGATCCATGCACCACGCCGGGTGCCGGCTCCTCTGAAGGAACATTTAAAGGCGCAGCTGCAGGAGCTCCAAGACTAGGGTATAATCTCTAAAGTGACGGAACCGACTGACTGGGTCAGCTCGATGGTCTGTGTGAATAAGCCCTCAGGAGAGTTGCGGATATGCATAGATCCCAAAGATCTTAACCGGAACATAATGCGAGAACACTACCCGATCCCGAAGCGTGAGGAACTGACCAGTGAGATGCCAGACGCCAAATTCTTCACGAAGCTAGATGCATCATGTCGTTTCTGGCAGATACAACTGGACAAGGCCAGCAGGAAGCTCTGCACGTTCAGTACACCTTTCGGAAGGTACTATTATAACCGCATGCCATTCGGCATTGTTTCAGCATCTGAAATCTTCCACAGGATCATGGAAGAGATGATGAAAGGCATTGAGGATGTGCGTGTCTACGTAGATGATGTAATCATATGGTCCACGACCCCTGAGGAACACATATCTCCTCTCAAACAGGTCTTTCGATGTGTCCATGCAAACGGCCTCAAGTTGAACAAGGCCAAGTGCTCCTTTGGCATGTCAACCATCAAGTTCTTGGGCAACCAGATATCCCAGCAGGGTGTATAACCAGATTCAGACAAAGTCAAGGCCATTAACGCCATGGAGACCCCGGAAGACAAAAAGGCGGTACTACGCTTCATAGGTATGGTAAACTTCTTGGGAAAGTTCATTCCCAACCTCACATCACACACCACGTCTCTCAGGCATCTGGTGAAGAAGTCCACTGCATTCCAGTGGCTACCCACACATCAAGCAGAGTGGCTCGAGCTAAAGGCAAAGCTCACCACTGCTCTGGTACTATCGTTTTTTGACCCAGACATGGAGATAAAAATTTCCACGGATGCCAGCCATGAAGGCATTGGTGCGGTGCTCCTCCAGAAAGATGACTCCTCGTCCTGGGCTCCAGTGGCCTATGCACCAAGGGCCATGACTCCTACTGAACAGAGGTATGCTCAGATAGAAAAAGTGTTTCTGGGCCTCCTAACCGGCATTGTAAAGTTCCATGACTATGTCTACGTTCTACCAACCTTCACAGTGGAGACTGACCACAGAACCTTGGTCCATATCATTCATGAGGACTTGAATTACCTGACCCCCAGGCTTCAGCGCATTCTCCTTCGACTCCGCAGGTACAATTTTGAGTTAATATACACACCAGGCAAGGAGTTAATAATTGCGGATGCCCTGTCACGCTCCATCACCTCGCCCTGTGAACAGGTTGACTTCATCCGCCAGATTGAGGCACAGGTGCAGCTGTGTGCCAGCAACCTCCCGGCCTCAGATGAAAGAGTGATCAGCATTTGCGAAGAGACTGCCAAAGACCCTCTTCTGCAGCGTGTAATGCACCACCTTGCAAATGGCTGGCAAAAAGGGCAATGCCCTCAGTTCTTTAATGTCAAGGACGACATGACAGTCGTCGAGAGGATCCTCCTCAAGCTGGATCGTATAGTTATTCCTCACAGCCTGCAGAGCTTAGTTCTCAAACAAATCCATGAGAGACACCTCGGTGTCGAAAAGTGTAGGCGCAGGGCCTGGCATGCTGTCTATTGAGCTGGAATCAACCAGGACATATCCAGCATGGTCCTCGATTGTGCGACCTGCCAGCGCTTCCAGCCTGCTGAGGCGAAAGAAACGCTCCAGTAACACGAGATTGTGACCTCTCCGTGGTCCAAGGTGGGAATCGACCTTTTTCATGCCAATGGGCGTGACTATGTGCCCATCATAGATTACTTCTCAAATTACCCGGAAGTTGTGATGCTGTCAGACCTCCCATCAAGCACAGTCATCAAGACCTGCAAGGAGACATTTGCCAGGCATGGTATTCCACTCACTGTCATGAGTGACAATGGTCCCTGCTTCCACAGCCAAGAGTGGTCCAATTTTGCCAACTCGTACCAATTCAAACACATTACCTCAAGTCCACACTCCCCGCAGTCCAACGGAAATGTTGAGAAAAGGGCCCATATAGTGACGCAACTGCTCTGCAAGGCTGTGAACTCTGCTTCTGACTTCAACCTTGCGCTGCTGGCGTAAAGGGCAACCCCTCTGTCCACCGGTATGTCTACGGCACAACTGCTCATGAATAAAGACCTGCGAACAACTGTTTCGGCCATACACTTACCAGACTTGGATCACCTCCCAGTGCTGCAAAAGGTGCAGCAACTAAGGAACCGTCAAAAGCTGCCGTACGATCCTCATGCTACCGAGTTGCCTGTGCTATCTCCAGAAGATGCTGTTCGCATCAAGCTACCTGATGGAGGCTGGTCAGCCCCAGCTGTTGTTGTTCGACAGGCTGCTCCCAGATCGTTTGTGGTTCGTATGGCTGATGGCTCCATTGTCAGGTGCAACAGAAGGGTGCTACGCAAACTTGCCTGCCCACCACCAAAACTCACCTTTCAAGATGTTGGTATGCCTCCTCCGGACACCTCTCACCATGAGGCCACCAATCTGGCAGCAATCCCTCTTGTCAAGGTGCCGTCGTCCCCATGTCCACCTCTCAGGCGGTCGACAAGGATCCAACGCCAGCCCCAAAGATTGGACTTATAGACATTTGTCTTGTAAATATTGTTCTATATCTCCATGCTAGACACCTCTCATGTACAAATTCATTCACTCACCATCTAATGTAAATAATTATACATGTACATACAGTTAATATGCTCTAAGCAACCAACAATTTATTTTAAAAAGGGAGGATGTCATGATATGCACTCATGCACATAATGAGATACAGACAGGCAGTGACAGACACCCAGTACAGCCAATCAACACACAGAACAGAACACAAGCAATCACTAGACAGAACACTAGAGGGCGGTTTCCCACTACAAAACACACGAGGCATCAGCACTCTGCCTTTTTCCACTGGTGACAACTGTAGTGACAGTCAGGGTGTATACATTAGTTAGCACTTTCTACACATGGCTCAGAGCTAGTCTGGTCTGGTTAGTTATAGTTAGCACACTTAGATTAGTAGAGTGTCAACCCACAGCAAGCTGTGTGCACTGCTTAAGAAGTTCAATAAAACGTATTGAACTAACATCAAAGTTTGGAGTCTACTTTCAAGTACAACTGCATCTAATTGCATTCTGTGTTACCCCAGGGTGGATAACACGACAATCAGAACAGGAGTAGGTCAAGTAGCTTCTCAAGCCTGTTCTGCCATTGATTGAGAGCATGGTTAATCTGTGACCTGACTCCGTATAGCCACCTTTGCCCTATATCCCTTAATATTTTTAAAGTGGGGAACTAACAAAAATGGTTAATTACAACGATTTATTCGGGGCAAACAATATTTATCATCCATTGAGGGATCTTAGAGAAGTTTTCTGAACTGAGTGTTTTAGAAAAGTTAAGGAATATTCCACACTCAGGGCAAAGACATTATCCAGCAACATGCTGATGTGGCAAAGGTCACAGGCACCTGCAGGACCCACATCAGTAACTTGTTTTTTACAGTCTGCAACATTTTTTCGACCATCTAACGTAGCAGACACAGCTCATAGTGCCGCGCTGGTTAACAACAAGGGAAGAGATTAGAGAGGAGGCAGAGAGGGATAAATTCTTTTATAATTTTAGCGTACCCAATTCATTTTTTCCAATTAAGGGACAATTTAGCATGGCCAATCCACCTACCCTGCACATCTTTTGGGTTGTGGGGGCAAAACCCACGCAAACACGGGGCAAATGTGCAAACTGCACACAGAGAGTGACCCAGAGCCGGGATCAAACCCGGGACCTCGGCGCCGTGAGGATGCAACTTGTTTAATGCAAAGGTCTGAACCAGACAATGTTCAAATGTAAATCATGCCTTGCCTACGCACCTTCAAGCATTGTTTGATTTCTCAACCAGGCAGTCGGCTCTAGAGACCCTTCTCTGAGGTTGTGCTCTCCCATAAGTTAGCTAATAATCAATCACTCTGATCCTGGGTCTCCTGAGATTATTTTGCACAATAATCTGCTCCATAACAAGATTGATGGATTTTTTTGACCAAATTTAAATTTAAAATGTTTTTAAATAGGTTTTTTCCAATTAAGGGGTGATGTGTTGAGCAAGCTGGGTCTATGTGGACTGCGCTTGATGCAGTGTCGAGAGAGACAGGCTTCCAACACTTGATGAGATGCAACACAATTTTATTGAACATGGAACTATATTACATGCTTAACTGTGGGTTGACACTGCTGACTTGACTGGAGACCTGAGGCTAGCCTGACCAGACTAACTGACTACCACATGGTGTTTGCACTAGCTGCTGCTCACGAGCTCTGACTGTCTCAGAGGCTGGATCCCAAGAGAGCGGGAAAACTGGTGCCCTCTGGCTTTATAGTGGTGGTGTCCTGTCTGGTGATTGGCTGCTGTGTTCTGTGTGCTCACTGGTCATCCTGTGTGTCAATCACTGCCTGTCTGCACTCCATCATATACATGGATGTATATTATGACAAGGGTCAATTTAACTTGGCCAATCCACCTACCCAGCACATCATTGGGTTGTGGGGGTGTGACCCACGGAGACAGAGGGAGAACGATCAAACTCCGCAAGGACATTGACCCGGGGCAAGGATTGAACCCTGGTCTTCAGCGCCGTCAGGCAGCAGTGGTAATTACTGCGCCACCGTGCCGCCCTTCAAATTTAATAATCGATTGACCATCAATTATCATTTACAGAGAGAGTTGCAAATTTCTACCACTCTTTGTATGTGCAAATGTTTTCTAATTTCACTCCTGAAAAGTTTGGTTCTAATTGTTAGACTATTTCCCTATTCCTAAACTCTCCAACTCAGCAACCTAGTTTATTTCTATCTACCCCAAATGTTCCCTTTAGTATTTTGAATATTACTATCAAACTACCCATTTACTTTCTAAATTATAGGTTATACAATCCTATCTAACCCTTGGATTTAAATGTCATTCTGCATTCCCTCCATGCCAACACATTTTTCCGAAGGTGTGGTGCCCAGAACTGCGCACAATGCTCCAGATGTGGTATAACCAAACTTTGGGCTTAATTCTCCAACCCCCCACCGGGTCGGAGAATCGCTGGTGGGCACCGCGAATAGCGCCACGCCGCCCCGATGCCGGGACGCAATTCTCTGCAGAGCAGAGAATCGGCACCACTGAGGCCGGCGAGGTCGGAGCGGCGCTGACCATATGCGCATGCGCCAACTCTCCGGCCCGGATGTGCCGAGCGGCCATCAACAAAATGCTGAGCTCTGCCGGCGCAGTTCCAACATCCTATGAGCCGGCGGGACCTCGGCGTTGAAGGGTCCAGGGGAGGCCTGTGGCGGGGTGGGGGGGGGCGGATCCGACCCCGGGGGGAGTCTCCATAGTGGCCTGGCCCATGATCGGGCCCCACCAACCGGCGGGCCGGCATCTCTGTCTGGGGGCCTCCTTTCCTCCACGCCGGCTCCTGTAGCCCTGCGCCATTTGGTGTTGGGGCCGGCGCGGGGAAGAAGGCCACTGCGCATGTGCTAGTTGGCACCGGGCCAACTGCGCATGCATGGACCCCGCAGCACCAGGTTCACGCAGGGATCAGCAGCTCGAGCGGCATGGGCCGCTCCAGCACCGTGCTACCCCACTGTGGCCCGGAGAATCGGGTCTCAGAACGGGCATCGACGCCAGTGTAAAACATTCCTGTTTTTACGCTGGCGTCGGCACTTAGCCGCCCGATGGAAGAACCCGCGGATTACCTCTACCCCCTTGTGGTGGATTATAACCCCAACTCCTTTCCTTCACAACGCGCCCAATGAAACATCAGTTGAGGGCTATTAAGTTCCAGGGTGGGTTTGAGGCTGTCATTCTGCCCAATAAGTGTTGCAAGGTGGGATGCCCAACCTCTGGGGTCTTTGGCCGTTCCTGAAATAAGGTTATGGCCAGTAGCTTAAAGGGTCCCTTGACACAGGACGGCATCACAGGACCTTGCAAATGCATGATCGCTTCAATCTTCCCAGCATAATTTATCACTGAGTGGTTTGCAGGCTTCTAAGGTTTTGTTTTGAGTTCTGCTCTCTCCAAACTTTGGTACTAATAAGAGGTGCAATTCTATTTTAACCTGAGCAAGTTGACTACTTAATTGCATGGATAAGTTGTCAAGGTGTTGCATATTTTCCTCCTCAGATGCCTGCACCACTGGAGCAAGGGGAGAGGTGGGAGAAAAGAGTCAAACCTCGCTCTAAGTTCAACAAGAGCCCTCCTATGTGTAGTCTCTGACTGAGCTGATGCCTACCCCTGGTAAGGGGAGGAAGCACAGCCAGAAACATACAGCCTGGGAGGAGGTGGCTGAGGAGGTCTGCAGAGCTGAGCTCATCAGAAGGAAATGGTCTCAATGCCAGAAAGGACTGAATGACCTAATGAGGGTGACCAGTGTGAGTAAAGCCTCACTATGTGCAATCCTGTGCCAGTGTGCTGGAAATACATGCTCACTAATACAGGAGGAAAGTCAGTTTGACTGGACCTCCAAGGCAGAATGTTTCAACAAGGGCACAGTTGTCTTAGATGATGTCATTGTGCATTTAAAGCTTTGATCCAATTGTGGGGTCAGTGGTTGGCAGGACGAGCAGCCTGGCATGTACTTAGCTAATCAGGTTACAAAAATAACGTGAAACTGTTAATGAGTGCACTCTTACACATCTTTTCAGGAGAAGTGACACCACCATGCCCGTCCCTTTCAGATACTTTATTGCCCTGGGAGATAGCCAGGAACAAAATATAGCACTCAGCAGACTGATCAACAGTCAAGGAAAGGCCTCTAACTCAGATGACTTTAAAATGGATGATCTGCTGAGTCAAATACCACTCGCAGCCGCAACAGATCTAGTAACTGTTAATCTGAGATTTTTAACAAGCTGCCCCTTAAAAAACACAGGAAGCACACAAGGACTGAGTCTAAATTAAAGGCATATTATGGCAGTAAATCGCATCTTAAATACACTATTAATTGATTTTTAAATAACGCGATTGGGGTTCCCATTTTAAATCACGCCAACCTGCTATATTCCATGAATGAATATTTAAAAAGTAATTATCATATCTTTATCATGAGAGTCAGGGTAGTGAATCCAACAAATCCAAAAATCTAATGTGTGATTTCACTGAGGTTCCATAACTAATTTCTTATATATACAGGTGGGACCTCAATTGTAAGTAAATCTGCCCACTTTCTTTCCCAAACTAAGCTGTATAACTGTAAATTTTAGGTGAGGTTCATCCTTCTTTGAATCTTAAGAAAGTCAGGCTGCGAGCCTCATGATCAAAGTTTTCACCGTTCACTTGAGTGTGTTTCAAGATGAGGGAGTTGATTATAATGCAGTTTGAGCTTGGCTAGCTTTTAAAAAAAAAATCAGTAGACTGTGGTTTCGGACCAAAAAAATAGGGTGCGGGTGATCTTATCAGTCATTACACTGTGGTAGCTTTTGTGATAGTTTTCAACACTGTGTTATCAATGTTGTACCTGGTGGTGAGGTTTGTGACTTTCGGAGTGAATACTTCTTATCAGAAATTAGCCTTGTGATTCGATGATGAAGCAAGCCCTTTCATTTGGGGAGGTGTGACCATGCGATGTGAACGGTAACAACCTTTTAGAAAAATGAGCCCTTTATTCATAACTCTTCTAACTTTATATCCCCTCATTATGGCTGAATTTCTACATACTTTCAATTATAATCCTTGCGATATAAAGGTCAGCATGCCATCATTCTTTTTAATTATTTTCAATATTTGTTAATTATATTTTAATTGTCTACCTACCTGGAACATCATGACTCTTCGGACTTCCGCTGCTTCTAGCTGGTCACCATTTAGTAAGAATCCTATTCTATCCATTTTAATCATCTCCTTTACATTGGTGAAACCAAATTTATAGGGAGTCATCACTTTACGAAACATCTCTGTTCTAACCACAAGCATAATCCTGACTTGCCTGTTGTTTGTTATTTAAATTTTCCATCTCACCCACACCCTGACCTCTCTGTATGTGGCCTCTTACTCTGTTCCAATTAAGTTCATTTGAAACTTGAGGAACACCTTTTGACTTGGCGCAGTACAACATTCCCAAACTCAACATGGAGACTGGAATTTTCCAAAGTTTATTCCGGCCCTGGTTTGTACAGCATCTCGGACCTGTGTCCTCATGTCTGGTAGTTAGCATCAAATCCAACTCACATGATGATTCAAAAGCTCAGAATATATCAAACTTTTACTTGAACACAATTTTTAATTTATTCGTCCATCAGATAAATAAGACCATAAGACATAGGAGTAGAATTAGGCCACTTCGCCCATCGAGTCTGTTCCGCCATTCAATCATGGCTGAGACTTTTTTCATTCCCATTCTGCAGAACCCAGATCCGCTTATTAATCAAGATGATAGAATGCCTGGCAAGGTCACCTTCTTGAACCTCTGCAGTCTGTTGACTTCTATCTTTATTCCTATTAATAACCACAATATGTGAGTGCTTTCCATGTATTGGACAAATGACCACACAAGTATTTTAGTACAATTATAGTTTATTATCAAACATAGGATTGGTCCCATATTTAATAACTTACACGCTACTACACATTAGACAATATCTAGCAGTTTGAATTACCTTTACTTAACTTCCAAGTGACTGGCTCTGTGCAGGTTAGATATCTGGTTCCTCACGTGCGGCGGCTGGAGGTTGTCTCATGCGTCTGAGCTGAGTGTCATCTTTCAGGTGGAGATTCCGGGTCCTTGAACTTGGCTGGTTGATTTGCTGCAGTTGGTACACAGAAGCTGGTCCCAAAAGAGACAGAATGTTTGTTGCGCAGATCTTTCCTGCTCTTTTGGGCGGTTCCAGGGAGGGATCCAATGGATCGATAGGATTTCAATCACCCTGATCGATTCTGGCCAATTAGGGGTGGGTACCTTCATGGCTGGGTGGGTCTTAGTTGTCAGTGTCCAAGGCACATAGGCACTCCCAAATAAGGTGAGGCGCCCTTGAGTCTGTTACTAATGTTAAGTATCAATGTGAAGCCATTGTGCTGGGGAGACCGGTGAGCGGCCTCTAGCAGGTGCAAGGTTTTGCATAAGTCTAAGTTTGTTGTTTGCAATCCACACAGGCTGTGTCCTGTCTGTGTCCCATACTGACCACAATTCCCATCATCCTTTGCGGGTGTCCATTTTAGATGGCCACAGGTCTATGTAGTGTGGGTACACCCATAATGTTATTGGGGAGGTGATGGAATCATCAATTCACCAGACACGTGTTTCTGATATGAATCTAGGCTTTAATTGACTTACTTCAGAGCCAGCCTGTTACCCGTTGATGAACTCTTAGTGAACTCAGGCTGACTCTGGACAAGGGTATTTATACAGCAGCACTAGGGGGAGGAGTCGTGGGCGTAGCCAAGGGTGGAGCCCAGTACAAGTTCCTGAGTACTCCCAGAGCTACTCCCCCTAGTGGTAGGATAGTGCTAATGCGCTTACAAAGACAGTGTGAATTATCATATATATATATTACATTCACCCCCTGCAAAAAAATCAAGTCCGGCGGGGGTGGTGGCCTACAACGTCAGTCTGTCCGGTGGTCGAATTGTCCGCTGTGATCTGCGGAGCACCGGGGTTGCAGCCTCTTGCGGTGGCTAGACGGGTGTTGTGTGCTGGGGTACGATGGCAGACTCCAGGGAGGGTTGTATCCGAGCTTCATACTCTCCTGGTTCGACCGGAGACTGGGGGCGTTGGGGCTGGCCGGCATGGGTGCGCGGAACTTGTGGAGCGAGCTCATGGACTCGGGAGCGCGAGGGGGCGGCAGCATGGGGTGTAGGGTGAGAGGTCCTTCTGTGGGGGTAGAGGGGGCGCTGGATTCGGCGGGTGCCAGATCCCTGAGGGATACCATGTCCTGACGGCCGTCAGGGAACTCGACAAATGCGTACTGGGGGCACCTTTTCAACAAGGGGGTCGGTTTTGTGCATCCTGACGTGTTTCCTCAGCAGTACGGGGCCCGGCATCCTCAGCCATGCCGGAAGTGAGACCCCCGTGGTAGTGCCCCTGGAAAAAATGAAGAGCCTCTCGTGAGGGGTCTGATCGGTCGCTGTGCACAAAAGGGACCTAATAGCGTGGAGCGCGTCTGGGAGGACTTCCTGCCACTGGGAGACTTGGAGCTTTCTAGACCGGAGGATCAGTGGGACGGTCTTCCAGACCGTCGCGTTCTCCCTCTCCACCTGCCCGTTCTCCCTGGGGTTGTAGCTGGTAGTCCTGCTCGAGGCAATGCCCTTGTCGAGCAGGAACTGACGCAGCTCGTCGCTCATGAAGGATGAACCCCCGTCGCTGTGTACGTTGCTGGGGAAACCAAACAGGGTGAAGATGCTATGCAGGGCCCTAATGACTGTGTGGGAGGTCATGTCGGGGCACGGGATAGTGAATGGGAAACGGGAGAACTCGTCTACGGCGTTTAAAAAGTAAACGTTCTTGTTAGTTGAGAGAAGTGGCCCTTTGAAATCAATCGCGAAGCGTTCAAAGGGCCTAGAAGCCTTGACCAGGTGGGCCCTGTCTGGTCTATAGAAGTGCAGTTTGCACTCCGCACAGATCGGGCAGTCCTTGGTGACCGCTTTTACCTCCTCGTTGGAGAAAGGCTGGTTTCGGGCCCTGATGTAGTGGGCGAGCCGGGTGACCCCCGGGTGGCAGAGGTCATTGTGGATGACTTTTGATCGGTCGATCTGCACGCTGGCGCATGTCCCGCGGGATAGGGCATCCGGAGGCTCGTTGAGCTTCCCGGGTCGATATTTAATATCGTAATTGTAGGTGGAGAGTTCGATCCTCCACCTCAGAATTTTGTCATTTTTAATTTTGCCCCTTTGCGAGTTGTCGAACATGAAGGCAACCGATCTTTGGTCAGTGATGACGGTGAACCTCCTACCTGCGAGGTAGTGCCTCCAGTGACGGATACCCTCCACAATGGCTTGTGCTTCTTTCTCGACTGAAGAGTGTCGGAGTTCTGAAGCAGAGAGGCTACGGGAGAAAAATGCGACTGGTCTCCCTGCCTGATTTAACGTGGCTGCAAGAGCTACCTCTGAGACGTCGCTTTCTACCTGAAATGGAGTGGATTCATCCACCGCCCGCATGACCGCTTTGGCGATGTCCTCCTTGATGCCGTCGAAGGCCTGGCGTGCCTCGGCTGACAGGGGAAATCATGTGGCCCTAAAGAGTGGGCGGGCTTTGTCCGCATATTGAGGGACCCACTGGGCGCAGTAGGAAAAGAAGCCCAAGCACCGTTTGAGGGCCTTGGGGCAATGGGGGAGGGGGAGTTCTAAGAGGGGCGCATACGGTCCGGGTCTGGGCCCAGAACTCCATTTGCCACGACATAGCCGAGGATTAGTCTGGTTGTGCGGAAAACACATTTCTCCTTGTTGTACGTGAGATCAGTTTCTGTGCCGTCTGGAGAAAATGGTGGAGGTTGGCGTCGTGGCCCTGCTGGTCATAGCCGCAGATGGTGTAGCCATGCTGGCCACGCAAAATGGACACTGAGCCAAACTAAAATGGAAGGCTGCTGGGAAACAGACAGTTCAGCCAGAACAGCAGTCTGCAAAGAGCAGTTTGCATTCTGCAGCAGCAGAAACCAGTTTGGGCTCAGGTGAAAAGACCTTAGCTAGGTGCAAATGGCAAAACGCTTTGCATGCTAATGAGGCCATCAGACTTGAACACCCACACAATAGATACATTTGGTTCTGAATGGACACATTCCAATCAAGACCCAGACATCGAGGCACCAGAAACCTCCAAACAAAAGGACATAAGAAACGCCCCCTCCATCACGGAGACCCCCTCGCATTGGGGAATTAATCCAGTATCGATAAGAAATTGATCCAATAGGTAGAGCCCGCCCGAGAAGAGGGAAGGACAACGGAACCCCTATAAAAGATAGGGACCTCGTGTTGTCCGGTCTGTTAAACCTGTGCTCCGGCCCCGACTGACACCTGGTATCCTGACTCCAGCCGTTGAGCACCAGCCGCCGAAACCGTAAGTTCAACGCTCGCTACGCGATCCAAGCCCGCTAGACTCCCAAGTGCCAGAACGCTTGCTGAAGGCTGCAGACAAAACCAGGACGAAGGCCTCGTTCTCTGACCTTGCCTGTTCCTGTTAGATAAGTATTCTGTTTGCTTATGTTTAGTTGTAGCTTAGTCTCTTAGTGTGTGCATGAGTATTTATTATTAACTGTATAATAAATATTGATCGTTTGAACTTGACTAATCGGTGTATCGTCTTTATTACTTTGAACTTGACCTTGGAATACTTGTGACGTTGCCTATACGGCAGCTGGCGACTCCAGAGCTAAATAATTACATAGAACAGAGCCTAGCAGTGTTAAGCACACGTCGAACTCGGAGGCGTGTTAATACACTCCAATAAACGCGTTTTACGCCCATAGTAAAACGTGCAACATTTAGTGGCGACATCCGCCGGGACCCTGTTGTAAGTGGAAACACCACAGTGTCCAGGACCCTGAAATTTGAATTAGAACTCCAAATTGCAGAGAAAGAAAGAGATCACAGGTATTCAAGGTGTTCAAAATAATAAGCGAAATTCGGAAGTGTGTTTAGTGCATGCGTACTAACAGGGCTGTAAGGTAAAACTGAAAGCTTTTTGTTGCGACAAACTTTCGGTAGTTTTGTGATCGGAAAATAGCGTAAGCCGTACCCTTTTCTCAAAACACCACCCCAGCAACCCCCTGTTCCAAATTATAAAAAGAGAGTCAGAGGAAATGGCCATGCAGGCAATGGAACGTCTGATGGATCCAGCAAAGTTTGTGGTCGCAGCGACCAGCAGCAGTAGCAGAGTAGGCCAGTGTCCCACGTGGGAGCTGGAACTCCGCAAATATCTGCAGGGAAAGGGATGGCCCCTTTGGAAAGAGTTTTGTGCAAATGAGGAGACAGGTCCCGGAAGTATAGGTCATACTTGGTGGGAGAACCTCTCTCAGATACACAAAAAGAGTTTAGGTAAAGCACGCAAGCCGATGGCGATTGTGTCCTGCTTGGCACAGTTGCGAGGCGCAGAGGAGGTCATCAGGACGCTCCGGGCAGATTTAGAGGAAAGGAACCGATTGAGTAAGGTCGATGTCAGGGACATCGAGAAAGAAAACCTGGATCTTAAAGGGAAGTTGGCAGAGAAGGGTAGAGAGGTGGATGATGCCAAGAGGGCTCACCAGTCTTGTCTAGCTCATCTGAACAGTTCCCAGACCCAGTATGAGAAAGCCTATCAGGACGTGCAACGTGCCGTTCTGATAAGACAGGAATCGGAAAAGCAGGTGGAGGCATTGCAGAGGCAATGTTCCGATCTCAAAGCAGCTTTGAGAGCACTCCATGCTGCAACAACCGAACAAAGACAAAGCACAGTTGACCACGCGAAATGCAGGAAACAGATTGCGGAATTGCAATCTCTGCTTTCGGTGCAGAATGGCTTCCAAAGCACCTTTGGAGCTCAGTTAGATGGGGAAAACGCCCCAGATTGGCAGGAATTAAGCGAGACAGCGCAGCGTTATGTTCAGGGAACATGTGCGCCCGCAGCTCAGCAGAAACGACAGGCACCCCAACCCCCCACAGCTCAGATCATAACCGCACCCATGAATCCCGTAACCACACAGAGGAAAGCCGAATCAGAAGGCACCCCAGACATAACTTACACCACCCCTTTAACAGTAACCCAGCTAAGGGACGCTTGTGAAAAGATCACTCCGTTCCTCCCCACCGCAGACCCCCACCAGTTCTTCGCTAAAGTAAAACAGCAGGCTACCATGTACGGCCTGGATGAGAGAGAGCAGGTTAAGCTCACCGTGTTGAGCTTAGACCAGAGTGTAGTGGCAGCCCTCCCCGACCCACAAAACGTGGCAGGAGGCAGCCTAGAGGAGATGCACACTGCCATTTTAGATGCCATCGGGTACAATAGAGGTGACCCCGTAGAAGGCTTGAATAAGTGCAGGCAGAAGAGATCCGAACACCCCACAGCATTCGCAGGAAGGCTGTGGATTCACTTCAGCGCAGTTTTCGGACAGCTAGATAGAGCGCATTTAACCCGCGAAAACATGGTTAAGTGGACGCGCACAATTATCTCACACGCAACAGAAGCAGGACAGAGCGCTTGCAATAATTACGACCCCTCAGAGGAGGCCCATAACGAAAAATGGGTCCTGAAAAGATTGTCCCGCGCTTGGGAGCAATCGCTTCAGGCAAAAGGGAAGGTTAGATCCCCAGAAGAGGCTCAGGCTGCAGCAGATATCCAAGCAGTCAGAGAGCACCAGCAGCCCGCATGGGTAAATGAAGGCAAGAACACCCCTCAACAGAAAGGACAGGAATGCTATAACTGTGGACAGTTAGGGCATTGGGCAAAAGAGTGCCAAGCACCCCAGCGATCTCAGAGAGGCCAGCAGACAGGCACTCTGAACCGCAACAAAGCAAAACCAATCCACAATGTAGCAGTACAGTCAGGACCCACCAATGTGGACGAGACGAACTGACGGTGTTCGGGCTCCCCCACTTGGGTCTGTGACACACTATGGGACTCATCAGGGAGGCCCGTAGTCACGGCAAAAGTCAAAGGGAAGCCCATAGAGTTACTGTGGGACACAGGAGGATCCCGCACCACCATTAACTCCACAACCACGGCACACGCAGACACGTGGCCGACCACCTCCACCATCACACTTAGCGGGTTCACCGGACACTCGCAGCAGGGACATATCACAGCACCCGTAGCGATCCAGCTAGGGAACATTAGCACAAGGCACCCCGTAGTTTTAGTAAATCTTCCCCGGACAGCAGAGCACATCCTGGGGATAGATTTTATGAACGCTCACAGCTTGTCGTTCGACCCAGTGAACCAGTGTGTCTGGCGAATGGCTAGATCAGACAGAGCACCAGCCACCCTCACAGTAGGAGACTACGCTAATCGGATTAGCGCAGTGGGAGAGTACTCATTCGACCTGACTACACTCCACACCGACAGACAAATTAAGGCCCTACTAAACAAACACAGGACAGCATTTGCAAGTCACCGTCATGACTGTGGCAGAATGACTGGACAAGTTCATGTTACCGGACAGGACCCCCGACCGCAAAAGCAGTATAGATTTCCCCTCGAGGCAGAGGTGGAAATAGAAAAGGTTATAGGCAGCTTGTTGGACCAAGGTGTACTGAGAACGGTAGCCTCCACCAACAATGCCCCTATTTGGCCAGTGAGGAAGCCCGATGGATCATGGCGTCTGACCATCGATTATCGGGAACTCAACAAAGTAACCCCCGCAGTAGCCCCAACGGTAGCTACTAGTCCCGAGACCATGCTCAAGCAGGGTCTCAACGCCAAGTACTTCACGGTATTGGACATCAGTAATGGATTCTGGTCAATACCATTGGCAAAAGCGTGCCAATACAAATTCGCATTCACTTTTAAAACGCAGCAGTACACGTGGACATGCCTCCCACAAGGATTCCACAATTCACCCTCCATTTTCCACCGGCAGCTGGCAAGTGGATTAGAAAAATTTTCCCGACCCGAATGTCTGGTACAGTATGTAGACGACCTACTACTGCAGACAGACACAAAGGCAGAGCACATTTCGCTTCTGGCCGAACTCCTGGAACTCTTAACTGAAATTGGCTGTAAAGTTAACCCGAAAAAGGCCCAAATATTGGAAAGTAAAGTGATGTATTTGGGATCAGTCATCACGCACGGCAAACGCGAGATCGAATTCAAAAGAATTGATTCGATCGTCAAATTGCCCCTTCCCCAAAATGTATCAGCCCTCCGGTCGTTTTTAGGACTGGTTGGCTATTGTCGGAACCACATCGACGGATTCGCGACAAAAGCCGCCCCACTTTCAGACCTCCTTAAGAAAGGAGCCCCCTGGGAATGGCTTCCGCAGCATACAGAGGCTGTGGAAGAGTTGAAACGAGCCCTTAGTGCAACACCCGCGCTGCTAGTCCCCGACCAACTTTCACCGTACGCAATCGAGGTAGCTAGCACAGATCTAACCCTCTCGGCCGTGTTGCTTCAGGAACGGCACGAGCAACTAAGACCAGTGGCTTATGCCTCCCGACTGCTAGACCCGGTAGAACAAGGATTTTCAGCCTGTGAGAGGCACCTCCTTGCTGTCTTCTGGGCAGTGCAGTATTTCTCATACATCACCGGACTAAACCCCATCACCATTCTAACCGAACATACACCCACACAGCTACTACTAGACGGTCGACTGAAGGACGGTTCAGTTAGCCAGATTAGGGCAGCTAGGTGGACCCTACTTTTACAAGGACGGGACATTACAGTAAAACGGACACGCACCCACACATACTTAGCCGACAACCTCCAATACCCCGGACAGCCCCATGACTGTGAAATTGTAGCTCCCCTGCATAACACAGGACCCTTTTTAGCAAAAACACCCCCCAGGAAGATAGGGAACCCAAAACAAAGCCCCCAGCCCACAGACACGTGTGGACCCTTGAGGATTTATGTAGACGGTTCCTCCACAGTTTTAAATGGTGAGCGTATCACAGGATGCGGCATCTATGTAGAGGACGCGCAGGGGCGCGCTCTCGAAGAGATAGCTCTTAAATTACCAGGTCACTTAGGCGCGCAGGCAGCAGAGCTAGCAGCCATAGCGTACATAGTGGACCACCCCGATTCTTTCCCCAGCCCAGCAGACATATATTCAGACAGCTTATATGTCTGTAATAGCTTGACAGATTTTCTACCCCTGTGGAGGACACGAGGTTTTGTCTCCGCAGACGGAAAACCCCTTCCATCAGCCCCCTTACTCCAGCATATCTTAGCAAAAGCGAAGGACAGGACCTTCGGCATAATAAAAGTTCGAAGCCACCATAGGTCATCACCCCCTGGGAATGTAAAAGCCGACGCGTTGGCTAAGGCAGGTTCCAGGAGAGGACACTTATGGACCCCCCCAGCTAGCGCACCAGCTAGCGCCCCTGTGAGCGCAGTCCAAGTCTCACAGACTGATATTAAAGACCTCGTGGCAGCACAAAAACAGGACGGAGACCTCAGGGAGGTTTTCAAGGGAAACTTTGTGCCTGCTTACGAGCACTTTAAACACGCACTGACCACACATGAGGGTGTGATCATTAAGGACCAACTTTATGTGGTCCCACAGCAGGACAGGAATCAGATGATTGCCTTGTTCCATGACGGACACGGGCATCAGGGAATTGATGCAACAACGAGGCACCTCAGGCAACTCTGTTGGTGGCCTAATCTCAGGAATGATGTAACGCACTACATAGAGAATTGCCTGATTTGTGCTCAGAATAACCCGGAGCGGTACTCTAAGAAAGCACAACTTCGGCATACTCGCCCAGTTAACGGCCCTTGGACAAACCTCCAGATCGACTTTATAGGTCCATTGCCCCCTTGCAGGAATGGCTATAAATACGTTCTGGTGGTGATAGATACCTTTACCAAGTGGGTAGAGGCATTTCCCTCACGAACAAACACAGCTAAGACAGCTGCAAAGATCCTGACCCACCACATCTTCACGAGATGGGGTTTACCCCGAAGTATCGATTCGGACCAGGGATCTCACTTTACAGGACGGGTCATGAGGAACGTCCTGACAATATTCGGAATCAAACAGAACTTCCATATTGCGTATCATTCACAGTCCAGCGGGATTGTGGAGCGCATGAATCGGACCCTAAAAACTACCCTCAGAAAAATGGTACAAGAGAATAATTCCACATGGGATTCAGTGCTCCCATTTGCACTTATGTTCATAAGGAACACTGTCTCCACATCGACAGGACACACACCACACACACTCATGACCGGACGCCCTATGAAAGGTACAGAATTCCTTTTAGGACTGGACATGACAAGCCCCGAAGTGACGGCCCTCACACATGAAAAGGCAGTTAAAGAACTAGTTGAGACTGTGAGGTCTGCACAGCTCGCAGCCGCAGTCCAGCTAGGGAAACGCCGACAGCAACGGACTGCCTGTTTCAATAAGACCGTACACACCACAGAATTCCAGGTTGGGCAACAGGTAATGTTATCTGTTTATAACCCCAGCAGTTTTTTGGCTCCAAAATATTCCGGTCCCTACTCAATTTCGGACAAAATTAGCCCCTCCGTTTACAGGATCAAATATCCTAATGGGAAGACCGCGTGGTTCCATATAAACCAGTTAAAGGCATATGGAACACAGGCCAACCATGCTCACCATGTCCTGCTGGATGCAGCAGAACACTTCACCCCGCCCACCAGAGACACTTTTCCACCATCCCCCTCACAGACCAGTTCATCAACGGACTCGCCCACGACTCCGCCCACAGACCACTACAGACCACGCCCCGACACGCCCACAAGCTGCCACAGCAGAGACAGTAGGACAGACACTGCCTCTGAAGACAGCGACACCACACAGCCATACAGCCCACACTGCACCAACTACGACCCCGACTCCAGTGACCCCATGGAAGTCACCTACCTCAAATATCCAGAACCACCACCCGACCCCGACTACCCCGACAACACACTCGACACTACACAATGGCACAGGGACAATGCCTACAGACTTGTCCGCAATGATGAAAGTGACCCCCGGTCACACAACTCCAAAATAGCATGCCTGATCCACACAAGGGTGTGGGATCCGGGAGAGCAGGACGACACGGTGTCTGACTCCCGACACGGCAACCCCTTTGTGACCCTGTTCACAGAGGCAGAATCAAAGTGAGGTGTCCAGATGATGTAAGATAGGAATCGTTTGAGGGAAACGATGTCCTTTCTGATGGAACCTGCACGTATGTTTGTCTTCGTTTTATGTTTGTTTGTTTTCAGCAATGTAAATGTTTCAGTTGGAGGATGGACATCTTCTTTTCAGCTGAAAAGATTGTGACCACCTCACATACACGTTAGCTTGTCTGCCGAAACTTTTGAGAACTTCGGTTTGATTGGAGATCCTTTCCAAAGTTGTAAGGCCACACGCCAAATAGCTTGTCCGCAGATATCTCTGAGAACTTCAGTGATGTCCTCAGTTGGAGCATCTTGGCTCCCTTGGTTTTTTAGGTGCCCCTCTATTCGGCGAAATAGAGGCTGCAAGTCATGGTAAACACATTCGTACCCGTTTCCTCCAGGTTACTCAGGCAGTGGACAAACGGCACTGAGGACCCGCCCTGTCTGAGAACCAACCCTTGGTCAGCCAAGCTCGGGTATGGCACAGCACGCCCTACCCGGGGATTCCATCCAACTCGTACCCGTAGCGGCCCATACGCAACTCATTCGGATGTTTAGTTCCAAGTTTGTTTTCATTTTAGGTTAGGTAGCCCTTCGGCCACCATCCCACATGCTATTTACATCCGGAAACATTCGGATGGTAAATCAGCAAAGCCTGCGAGACGGCTCGCAGAAGGAAGGATTGTTAGGTGTATGCTGGTCTTTAAATTCGCTTTTTGAAAAAAAATGAGGGGAGTCACAGGGTGTGACTTAGCCAGTCATTTTAAAGGGTCAATTGGGTTTTGAAAGACAGATGCACTAACAAGTAAAGGTCTTAAACTGTGTATTGACAGATACTGTGCTTGATCCCAAAGGTTTCAAAGGACGAGACAGAGGTCGAAGCCAGGATTGTCAATACCGGAGGAAGAAGGAAGAGAAAGAAGAAGAACAGCAAAATGATGGAAGCCCACTTATTACTGTTTAATGTCATATGTATATGTGTGGAAACAAGACACGTTTCCCCCACAACCCCCACCGTAAATGTTAGTACAACAAACCCCCAGTGCTCAGCTCTGATCAGCGAGGTTCAGACCTGGTGTACTAAATTCATGACGTGGTACTCCATGTCCTACATAATCGAATCACTGTTGGTGATCGCGATCCTCATCATCCTAGTGCAGACCCTCAGGTTGAGGAAATGGAAGAGGAGAGCCTCTCGTTCCAGCACCTCACCCATCTATAGAGTGCAATCCCCCATCTTCGGATTCCACCAAACCCCTCAACCCCTCACTGATTACAACACTCTGTAAATAAAATTCAGCCATGTATTATATTGTTCCATACTCGACTGCCGAGTTGGGAAGTGTGATGTTGTGGTGTGAATGGTTAAGATTTTAGAGTGATTAAATGTTTAAGTTAAGGTTAAGGTTAATAGTGATAGGTAGAGGTTCCCAATTGTAGTAATGCATGTCCCTTTGACATAGGGCCAAGTAGAAATGTTAGTTAAAATTTTTTTTCTCTTCTTCCCATAGTTTAGAACAGAGTAGAACAGGAACTGGCAAGAGGTCAGAACACAAGGAAGGCAAAGTACATAGGTGATCCTTCACAATAGTATGATTGTGAGGATCACAAGGAGGGAATGTAGCCATGCTGGCCACGCAAAATGGACACTGAGCCAAACTAAAATGGAAGGCTGCTGGGAAACAGACAGTTCAGCCAGAACAGCAGTCTGCAAAGAGCAGTTTGCATTCTGCAGCAGCAGAAACCAGTTTGGGCTCAGGTGAAAAGACCTTAGCTAGGTGCAAATGGCAAAACGCTTTGCATGCTAATGAGGCCATCAGACTTGAACACCCACACAATAGATACATTTGGTTCTGAATGGACACATTCCAATCAAGACCCAGACATCGAGGCACCAGAAACCTCCAAACAAAAGGACATAAGAAACGCCCCCTCCATCACGGAGACCCCCTCGCATTGGGGAATTAATCCAGTATCGATAAGAAATTGATCCAATAGGTAGAGCCCGCCCGAGAAGAGGGAAGGACAACGGAACCCCTATAAAAGATAGGGACCTCGTGTTGTCCGGTCTGTTAAACCTGTGCTCCGGCCCCGACTGACACCTGGTATCCTGACTCCAGCCGTTGAGCACCAGCCGCCGAAACCGTAAGTTCAACGCTCGCTACGCGATCCAAGCCCGCTAGACTCCCAAGTGCCAGAACGCTTGCTGAAGGCTGCAGACAAAACCAGGACGAAGGCCTCGTTCTCTGACCTTGCCTGTTCCTGTTAGATAAGTATTCTGTTTGCTTATGTTTAGTTGTAGCTTAGTCTCTTAGTGTGTGCATGAGTATTTATTATTAACTGTATAATAAATATTGATCGTTTGAACTTGACTAATCGGTGTATCGTCTTTATTACTTTGAACTTGACCTTGGAATACTTGTGACGTTGCCTATACGGCAGCTGGCGACTCCAGAGCTAAATAATTACATAGAACAGAGCCTAGCAGTGTTAAGCACACGTCGAACTCGGAGGCGTGTTAATACACTCCAATAAACGCGTTTTACGCCCATAGTAAAACGTGCAACAATGGTGACATTGTCTAAGTACGGAAACGTGGCCCGCAGCCCGTACTGATCCACCATTCGGTCCATTGCTCGTTGGAACACCGAGACCCCATTAATGACGCCGAAAGGGACCCGGAGGAAATGGAAGAGGCGGCCATCGGCCTTGAATGCCGTGTAGTGGCGGTCCTCCGGGCGGATTGGGAGCTGGTGGTATGCAGACTTCAGATCTACCGTGGAAAAGAGCTGGCACTGGGCGATCTGATTTACCGTGTCTGCAATCCTGGGGAGGGGATACGCGTCGAGGAGCGTAAATCTATTTATGGTCTGACTGTAGTCGACCAGCATACGGAATATTTCCCCGGTCTTAACAACCACCATCTGAGCTCTCCAGGGACTATTGCTGGCCTCTTTAACCCCCACACTGAGTAGCCTTCGGACCTCTGCTCTGACAAATACCCTACCCTGCAGGCTATACAGCCTGCTACGAGTGGCTACGGGTTTACAGTCCTTTGTGAGATTGGCGAAGAGAGGAGGGGGGGAATTCGAAGCGTAGTGAGGCTGCAGATCGTGAGTGGGGGCAGGGGCACTCCGAAGCTGAGGGTGAGGCTCTTAAGGTTACATTGGAAGTCTAGGCCGAATAAGAGTGCCGCACAGAGTTCGGGCAAAACGTAGAGTTTGAATTTCGAGTAGCTAGCGCCTCGGATTGTGAGTGTTGCAGCGGTGCGCCCCTGGATCTGGACCGAATGGGAGCCTGAAGTGAGCGAGATAGTTTGCTGCACGGGGAAAACGGGGAGCGAACAGTATCTTACCAGGTCTGGATGTATGAAGCTCTCCGTGCTCCCGGAGCCGAAAAGGCATGGTGTTCTGCACCCGTTGATATGGACCTCTGCCATCGAGTTTCGTAGATTCTTAGGTCGTGATTGGTCCAGGGTGACCGCGCTGAGTTGCAGGTAGTCGGCGGCTCGATCAGCTGTGCTGAAGTGGCCCCGTGATGACTGCCCTCTGAGTTCATAGTCGAATTCTTCCGCAGAGTTATCCGAGCGCGGAGATGCCGATCGGGCCCGTGGATCGCACGTGGCGGGCGGCGAGGAAGATGGTGTCCAAGATGGCGGCCCCCATGAGTCGCACGTGGCCGGCCGCGTGGTGGAGGTTTTCCAAGATGGCGGCCCTCATGGATCGCACGTGGCTGGAGGGGGCAGAGTCGGGGCATAGGCCGCAGCCTGCGAGTGAGGGGAGCGATTACTTTGAGTAGCTGGGGAGCTGGAAGTCGGGGCCCTTTTAGCGAGGCACACTCTTGCGTAATGGCCTTTTCTCCGCAGCTGCTGCAGGTCGCGTTGCGGGCCGGGCAGTGCTGCCGCGGGTGCTGGTTCTGGCCGTAGAAATGGCAGGCTGGAGCAGCATAGTGGCTGGCTGGAGCAGCATAGTGGCTGGCTGGGGCAGCATAGTGGCTGGCTGGAGCAGCATAGTGGCTGGCTGGAGCAGCATAGTGGCTGGCTGGGGCAGCATGGTGGCTGGCTGGGGCAGCATAGTGGCTGGCTGGGGCAGCATAGTGGCTGGCTGGAGCAGCATAGTGGCTGGCTGGGGCAGCATGGTGGCTGGGCGGCCGCGCAGCACAAGCCTGGGGGAGTCGCTGGTCGGGGGCCCATGATTGGGTCGCGGGGTCCACTGGGAACGAGTTAAGGCTGCGGATGGAGACCGCCATCGTGGTGGCAGCTTCCACAGTTGTTTACAAGCCCTGGGCCCCCTTTTCCAGCAGTCGTTGGCGCGCATAGTTAGACCTGAGGCCCGCTAAAAAAACATTGCGTACAGCAAGTTCCCTGTGTTCAGCCGCGGTAACTGCTTGATAATTACAGTCATTGGACAAATTATTGAGTTCCCTTAGAAATTTGGCGAGTGATTCTGTAGGCCGCTGGCGGCGAGTCGTGAACACATGGCGAGTGTAAACTTCATTACTAGGCCTTACATAAATTTTATTGAGAACTGCTAGCGCCGCAGTATATGAACTGGCTGAGTTTAGTTGCGTAGAGATTCTGTGGCTCACCCTCGCGTGCAGTGGACTTATCTTCTGATCCTCTGTTGTTTCAGCTGTGCTCGCTTCTGCCAGGTAGGCCTTGAAGCACCGCAGCCAGTGGGAGAAGATTTCTTTAGCCTCTGCATCCTGCGTGTTGAGTTCCAGGCGTCCAGGCTTGAGGGCCGATTCCATAATCGATCTTTACTGTTCTTAAGTCGATTAAATTGATGGAACCAGCAATTCACCAGACACGTGTTTCTGATATGAATCTAGGCTTTAATCGACTTACTTCAGAGCCAGCCTGTTACCCGTTGATGAACTCAGGCTGACTCTGGACAAGGGTATTTATACAGCAGCACTAGGGGGAGGGGTCATGGGCGGAGCCAAGGGTGGGGTCTAGTACAAGTTCCTGAGTACTCCCAGAGCTACTCCCCTAGTGGTAGGATAGCGCTACTGCGCTTACAAAGACAGTGTGAATTATCATATATATATATATTACATTCACCACAGGAGGGAGATCCAGGACTTTGATCCACCGACAGGGAAGGAATCAACGACATAGTTACAAGTCAGGATGATCTGTGACTCGGAAGGAAACTTTTCTCATGCATCTGCTGCCCTTCTCCTTCTAGAATCTAGATGGTGGCAGTTTGGAAGATGCTTTCAAAGGAGCCGAACATGCTGAGATAAATAACAAAAATTAAACACTTTCTGTATAGTACAGTACACATAATGACACTTTTTGATCAAATCAACTAGGATTTATGGTTCCTTCAGTGACAGACAGCTGCTCTTTAGCCTCGCAACCCAATTCTTACTCTAACACTCTCTGATAACAAGCAGTGCCTGCAGAAAACACATATAATAGCACAGCCCTTTCTCTATCCAGTTCTTTGATATAACCTGCTTTGCCTGCCTCTGACACACTCCAGATACTGAACAGTTCTGAATCGCTTCTTGTGTGACCTGCTTCCAGGTATGATCAAACTGAATCTATTGAACTACAAAGTTAAAAAAGCAGATATCCCTTATGACTGCAAAAATAATTTTTTTTTTCAAGACAGTGTTACAAAAGGAGATCACGGGGTTCAAACTTTCAATGGTTTTCAAGGTGTTTAAGCCCTGCTCTGGTGAAAAGCTAATGGCTTGTTCGCAGCCAGCCTTTCAAACCTGAGCAATTGCTTTGAATTGCTTCAATTATTTGCTGAATTGTGAATTCTATAAATAAGGAGCCGTATGTTGTTCCCCCTCCAGAATCAAACCATTCAGCACAATTATCACTTGTACATTTGGCCTATTTCGAGCCCAGGTTTTGTTGGTTAAGTGGAGCTTTGGAAATCAGTGGGATGGCGGCTGGAAATGATAATCCTGCCTCCAAATCTAATGACCTGGTTGTTAGTTAACTCAGGAAGTTTACATTTTTTTCAAACTATTTTGGAATATTTAAAAAAAATCAAAAGTAAAATATCATACAGTAGAAACAGTTTCTGATATGTTGGTCAATCACTGTGCACAAGAACTTATACTGTGTTTGTATCCAATTTTCCCATTGTCAATTTATATGAACATTTCATAGAATTATAGTTATCATAGAATTTACAGTGCAGAAGGAGGCCCATCGAGTCTCTTGGAAAGAGCACCCTACCCAAGTTCAACACCGCCACCCTATCCCAATAACCCAGTAACCCCACCCAACACGAAGGGCAATTTTGGACACTAAGGGCAATTTATCATGGCCAACCCACCTAACCTGCACATCTTTGGACTGTGGGAGGAAACCGGAGCACCCGGAGGAAACCCACGGACACACGGGGAGGATGTGCAGACTCCACACAGACAGTGACCCAAGCCGGAATCGAACCTGGGACCCTGGAGCTGTGAAGCCATTGTGCTATCCACAAGGCTACCGTGCTGCCCTAAATTTCTTGGAAAAGTATTCTGAAAATACCATAGTGAGTGTGAAGGGGGAAGTAGGGACTTCAAACGTGATGCAGCCAATGCCTTATCCCATCTGCATCAATCAAGCAGACGGATATTGGCATGATTTGGGTCATGGTTTCTAAGTTTCAAATGATTCAACAATATTTCCATAATAAAATTCCTTGCCCATTGTTTAATGAACATCAGTAAAACACCCACTTTATAACTAAACAGCTGGAGGTCACATGACGCGGGCGCGGGGGGAGCTGCTTTTCACCGAATCATAGAATCGTAGAATCCCTGCTGTGCAGAAGGAGGCCATTTAGCACATTGAGTCTGCTCCGTTCCTTTGAAAGAGCACCCTACCTAGGTCCAATCCCCAATCTAGCCCTGTATCCCCACCCAACCTTTGGACACTAATTTATCATGGCCAATCCACCTAACCTGCACATCTTTGGATTGTGAGAGGAAACCGGAGCACCTAGAGCAAACCGAAACAGACATGGGGAGAACGTGCAAATTCCGCACAGAAAGTCACCCGAGGTTGGAATTGAACCAAAATCCCTTGCGCTGTGAGGCAGCAGTGCTAACCACTCTGCCATGATGCCGCTGTGAGCTCTGGCACCAATCGTTTATAATCCGTCATTTATCCTGATTGACTGACATTCATCGACCTAATCCTTGAACTAGTATTTATTGGTACATCTTTCGAAGACTTCAGGATTAGCTTTGGTAAGATTATGCTGAAAAATATCAAGCCGGATTCAGCGGGGGTGGAGCTGCCCTTTCAAGTGGGTGGTCTGATTCTCACTGAGGTCTCTCAACCTACCCACTCTCCGGGGTATTCTTGGAAGTTTTGAGTTAGTGACCAAAGGCTTGGTGTATTGCCCCAAAATCTCTGTGTGTTGCAAGACATCATTAAGAGGCTTTATGACATGGAGGAGAGAATCCTGAACATTGAGCATGATGATTCCTCTGCAGAGGAAATAATTAAATCCTTGGAAAACTGGCAGAGGTCCTGGAGGACTTGGAGAATAGAGGTCAGGGAAAGAATATCTGAATTGTCCGTGTGGAGGGTAAGACTCCAATTCAACTCTTTGAGGACTGAAATTTTCTCAAACTGGATGTGATGGCTGGGTATTTCAAATAATGCAGGACAAATCGTATCTGAGGCCAAGGGTTTTCGTCCCACACCCATATTAATTTGTTTCCATAACTTTAAAGATCAGCAGAACGTAAGGAGATAACAAGACATGGTGGGACCTGGCTCCATGAGGGAGTGAGGATTTCTTTTTTCCAGGCATTTTCAGCATCGGGGTTTAACATTTGGGCCTAGATAAAGTTCGAAAGCAACTCAGAGCAGTTGGAGTGAATTATGTTACCCTTTATCCTGCAACCCAAAATATTGTATCCGACAACTCAATCAAATCCTTCAATAATCCAACTACCGCCTTGGCCTTCATTGAATTCATAAAGGGAAAGTATTTGAAATGTTGGTTTGCAGCTCAAACTAACTAAAGTTCAAATCCAGGCTTTTTCCCTATCATGGGGCGGGTTTCATCCATTATGGGACTAAGTGTCCGCGCCGTCGTGAACGCCTTTGCGTTTTATGTCGGCGCGAAACGGGCGCTGGCAGTAGGGATTATACAGCGCTGGAACGGTTCATGCTGCTCCAGCCTGACATCCTGGTGTGGACTGGTGGCGGTGCCAACCTGCGCATGCGCAGTGGCGAAGCGCCAAACGGCGCATGCGCGGTAGACTCACGAAACGCTCTGACCCCGACGCAATGTGGCACGGGGGTTCTGGGGCTGGAAGCGCAACAAAATAGGCCCGGGGGAAGAGGCCGGCCCGCCGATCGGTGAGCCCCGATCATAGGCCAGATCGCATCGGAGCCCCCCCCCCTCCCCCACCGGTGAAGGAGCGCCTTTCCTTGCCTCGCAGACCGTCCCTGACCCTTCGCGCAGAGTTCCCGCTGGCAGCGAGCAGGGGTGAACGGCGCTGGCGGGACCCAGCCGTTTCCGCGGGGCTGCTCGGCCCATCCGGGCTGGAGAATCGGCGGCCCGGCCATGGATAGCGATTCTCCGCACCTCGGAGAATCGCATGCCGGCGTTAGGGCGGCGTGGCGCTGTTGCGGCGATTCTCCGGCCCGGCGCAGGGCTGGGAGAATCACGTCCATGGTTTTGTTGTCCGAATTTATCATCTTTTATCCTGTTTAAGGGAGTTGCTATTATATGAGCACTGATTTAATGTCTTCTGCTTTTCTGCATCTGCTTCAGCAAAACATAGAAAACTTTGTGGAAGTCACTAACAAAGATTGTAAATTCCTGAGGCACAACACTGAGGCAGGATTCTCCCCTACCCGGCGGGGCGGGCAGTACTGGCGCCGCGGATTGGCGTGTACCACTCTGACGTTGGGCCGCCCGGAAGGTGTAGAATCCTCTGCACCTTCAGGGGCTAGTCCAGTGCCGGCAGTGTTGGCACGTGCCAGTTGGCACGGAAGAGCTTGGTGCCGTGCCAATCGGCATCGAAGAGTCTCCGCTGGCCGGCGCGAGTTGGCGCATGCGCGTAAGCCCCAGTGTGTGCTGGCGTAATCCCAGCGCATGCGCAGGGGGGTTCTTCTCTACGAAGGCCAGCGCGGAGGTTGACAGCAGCCGGTGCGGAGGGAAAGCGTGCCCGCACGGCACAGGCCCGCCCTCGGATCGGGATTCTCCTAGCCCGCACCGGGTCAGAGAATTGCCGTTGACGTTGAAAATTCACGTGATGCCTGGACGGGTTTCTCCGGTGACTGGAGAATCAGCAGCAGTCACACACGCGCAGTTGATGTGTTGCCGGTCGGGGGCCGTTGAAAGCGGCCTCCGTGGTGATTCTCCGCAGTCGACCGGCCAAGACGGCCGGCCGAGTTCCCCGCCGAGTTCAGCCAGCGTGGTTCACATGTGGTACCACCTGGCGGGAGCAAGCACCCGCGGCAGCGGTGGCCGTCCTGGTGGGGGGAGCAGGGGAATCAAACTCTGGGAGGGGCCTCCACGACGGCCAGGCCCATGATCGGAGGCTATCTTCTTCTGCGCGGGCCCACTGTGTCGCTACGCCATGTTGCGCAACACCAGCGGGGAAATGGCCACCACGCGCATGCACGGACCCGCACTGGTAGTGCAGGACCCTGTATCGCCACCGAAGCTGTGTGCAGAACTCGGGCATCACGCTGGCCCCCTATGGGCCACTGAATCGCTGGGCCAAGAGGTCCATTGTTGCCGGCACGCAACACTCCGGTGTTTCGCCGGCCATGGTTGCAAAGGAGACACGTTTTGAGGCCCAGCAATAGGCAACTGCTGCAAACCCAGCTCTTTAATATTACACTCCAGGATAACATGCAGCGTTTACATAAAACATGCTTTGGAACACAGCCTTTGCTCTATCCAGCTCTTTGATTTGACATACATTGTTTATGGTTGCCTCTCTGAAACACTGCAGATGTCAAATAGTTCCGAATCACTTCTTGTATGACCTACTCCCAGGTATGATCAAACTGAATCTATTACACTGCAAACTTAAAGAATCTAGTACTCCCTTATGACAGTAAAAAAACCAAGGCAGCTTTTCAAAAGGAGATCACTGGGTTCAACTTTTCAATGGCTTTCAAGGTTTTTAAGCCCACTACGGGGAAAAGTTAGTGGCTTATATTCAGCCAGCCTTTCAAAGTTGAGGAATTGCTTTGAATTGCTTCAATTATTTCCTGAGCTGTGAATTTCACAAACAAGGAGCACCTTGCTGTTCCCCCCACCAAATCAAACAGTTCAGCACAGTTATCCATTGTACATTTGGCCTGTTTTAAACCCTGGTTGTGCTTGGTGACTGGAGCTTGGGAAATCAGCAGCATTCTGGCTGGATAATCGTTGCATTCAAAACCAAAGGTTGGTGTTTGTATTCATCAGATGTTTTAGGATAAATGAAATAATTTGAAAGACAAAAAGTCTTTAGTTTACGTGTATTTTTCAAATTGTGGAACCATTATTTCCTGATGTCTATGTTGTGGTTTTCATAGAAAAATACATTGAAAATAGAAGCTGGAACAGGCCATTTGGCCCTTCAAACCTGCTCCGCCATTCATTCTGATCATGGCTGATCATCAAGTTGAATACCCTGATCCCGCCTTCCCCACATATCCCTTCATCCCTTTAGCCCCAAGAGTTATCTCTGTTTCTTTCTTGAAATTACACAACGTTTTGCCCTCAACTACTTTCTTTGGCAGTGAATTCCACAGATTCACCATTCTCTGGGTGAAGAAATGTATCCTCACTTCAAAAGATATACCCCTTATTCTCAAATTATGTGCCCTAGATCTGCACTCACCACCATCGAGAACATTCTTTCTACAGCTACCCTGTCTAATCCTGTCAGAATTTTACAAATTTCCATGACTTCCCCTCTCACTCTTCTAAATGCCAATGAATATAACCCTAACCGATTTAGGCTCACCTCATATGACAGTCCCGTTGTTGAAGTGTGTTTCCCAGGGCACAGCACCTGCAATGAATGTTATAAAAACCACATGTATTTTTAAAAGCGCAATATGTTGCATACCAAAAATATTATCATAACTAGCAGTGAAATGTTTGCGAGGCATCATGGGGCCTAGCCAACTAACTTGGCAACATTCCTTGTAAGTACTGTCTTACACAGACATGCACAGAAAAGATGCATTTAGCAGAAATGCCCCTAATCAACAGCCCCCAGGCAGGTGCTCTTGTGGGATGCTGGCAATAGTACCAGCCTGTAACGAGATTAAGATAAGGGGAGCCATGTATGCATAAAACCCAAGGCCAGTCGATAACAATATCTGGAAGACGCCATGAGACCATGAGTAACCCCTAGTTGTCCATGAGATGGTCACGCCTTTCCCAGCTACCTTGTACACCAAACAGTTCCATTTCTTCTTCACGGCAAATTAGATCATAGGCGAAGACAAGCAGAAAATGATACTATTGACAGTTTGCGGGCCCCAAATGTAGAATTTGATGAGAAACCTCACACCCTGGGTGGTACCCAAATCAAAGATCTGTGACCAGATAGTGGGATTGGTTAAAGAACATTACAACCTAAGGCCCTCAATTATACTCCAATTATATAAATTATAAGTGAGGGACCACGAAGTGTCTGTCTCAGCCTTCATAGCCAGGCTTCACCAGCTTGCTGAGCACTGTGAGTTCGGGACCACGCTTAGTGACAGGTTGTATGACCAGTTGGTTTGTGGGATCTTAACCTTAATATCCAGAAGTGGTTTCTGGCGGAAACACCAATTACTGTTGAAAAAGCGATCGAGATAGCTCAGCCGATGGAGTGTGCCAAAAAAGGCGTCACTGAGCTCCAAAGCATGGCTGAAGGGGAGGTTAACCAAGTATGGGGCAGAATGGCCATAAGGTCTGTGGCAGGATCAACACGCACAGCTCAGAGCTAGACACAGTCTTTGGAACATGTCCGGAAACCAAGGAGTTGGAAGGAATTGGAACATCAATCTGAATCCAAAGTGAGCTGCCATTATTGCAGGTATGGGTGTTCAGTGTATGTTTCTGTTACAACTGAATGGGGCACATTGCCACATGAGGCAAAGTACCAATGCAAAAAAAAGCAGCAGCAGCATCAGTGCGCAGCTCCATTGAACATAGAGTGGAAAAGAACTCTGAAGAAGAGCAGGCAATGTATCGGTTGAATGCAATTCAATTGAATAAGACTGCTCTGATTGAAATTGTCTTAAGGTTAACTAGGAGACCCCATTAAAATGTAAGTTGATAGCAGTGCTCACGTGGGTGAGTAGACCTTCCAATATCTGTGCGCAGGAGCACAGCCTTTAAGCTTGAAGAGCACGCAAGCCAAGCTTTCAACATATACCGGGTAGATTTAGAACATCCATGGAACAGCCAAGGCCCTAGTGGTCTCGAAAAAGCAGAGGCCAATCTGCCTTGAGTTGTCATAGAAGGACATAGACCTATTTATTGGGAAAAGGCTGGTTACGGAAGATTAGACTCAAGTGGCTGGAAGGGCAGCAGGATAGCATAGTGGGTAGCATTAGTGCTTCACAGCTCCAGGGTCCCAGGTTCGATTCCCGGCTGGGTTACTGTCTGTGCGGAGTCTGCACGTTCTCCCCGTGTCTGCGTGGGTTTCCTCCGGATGCTCCGGTTTCCTCCCACAAGTCCCGAAAGATGTGCTATTAGGTAATTTGGAAATTCTAAATTCTCAGTGGACTCGAACAAGCGCCGGAATATGGTGACTCGGGGCTTTCCCCACTAACTTCATTGCAGTGTTAATGTAAGCATACTTGTGACAAAAAATATTATTATTATCTTCAAAATATATGAAGGTGTCCTCCAAGATGTCTTCAGGAGGTATGACGACGTCTTCCACAAAGAATTGGGCAGATTAAGAGCATAAAAGCCACGATATATCCCAATCTGGATTTGACACCCACGTTTATGAGAGCCATAGTAGTACCACACACATTGCTTCAGAAGGGCAAAACAGAGCTAAAGAGATTGGAAGAACGGGGTATAATCAATTTGTTTCCATTTTCAGAATGGGCGGCGCCACTAGACCTGTTCTTAAACCTGATCGGTCAATAAGAAGTTGTGGGGACGAGGAGCTGACAATAAATCAAATTGCCCAAGTCGATCGGTATCCGATTCCTCAAATTGAAGGGGCAGGATTTTTTGTTGCCCGATGCTGATATCGGGCAGAGAATCCCTTTTTATGAATCGGGGGCGGCGCCTGTTTTTGTATGCTCCATCCCAACCAAAACGGTGACATTGAGGAGAACGCTGCACGCCGTTGGGACGTTATTTGACGGCCCTTCCCCGGTGGGCCGAGTGCCGACGGCGCGGGGGACATATGCTCTCAGTTTTCAGGAATCCGGCGTGGGGGCTGCAGACTGTGTCGGGGGGACGGGGACGGGTGGAGAAGCCATGCTACTGGCCATGGGGGGCTACAGCGAGGGCTGGGGGGGACTGGTGGGGTGTTGCCATGGGGTGATGAGGGGATGTCCCAGCGGACACTATCTGGCAGGCCGGGTCCGCACACGGCTGGCGCCATGTTGTACAGCGCGACCGCTGCAGGTTGTCGCTATGCGCTTGCTCGGCCATGGACCCGTCAGTTCTTCGGCTGTTTATTTTGTGGAGGCCGGAATGTTTCTGTGGCCCGGCTGCTAGCCGCTCACCGGTTGGACCATCGGTGTAGGGATGGCACCAATTTTTTCTTCGGAAAACCAGACACATCGTCCGGACATAGCCTAAAAATTGGAGAATCCAGCCCAAGACCTCAACACCAAGCTGGCAGGGGAGCCTCACCTACTCAAAATTGGACTTTGCTACAATCAATACCCACAAAGGCCTTTTCCAAAAAACCAGACTGTTGTTTGGCATTGCTTCAGCCTGCACTCTCTTCCAGTGCATGATGGAAAATTTCCTCCAGGGAATTCCCCAGGTGATGGTTTATCATGATATTATGGCAGTCACTGGATTTTACCAGAATAACACATGACCAGCCTCGGTAATTACAAAAAGGTTGCGATTCAGGCGTCCACCCAAAATGCAAAAATGTACTTTTCAGGCTCAGATATTATGTATCTAGGATTTTGCGTTGTAGACACAGGTTTGCACCCATTGGAACAAAAGGTCAAGGCCAGACAAGACGTCCCTGCACCCAAAAATGTCAGCAAGCTTAAGTGCTTCCTTGGTATGATCAATTACTCTGTGAGATTGATTTTGAAACCAGCCACAACATTGGCACCATTACACCAGCTAAAAAGGAAGAATCAATGTGAAATGAAAATCGCTTATTGTCACAAGTAGGCTTCAAATGAAGTTACTGTGAAAAGCCCCTAGTCGCCACATTCCGGCGCCTGTTTGGGGAGGCTGTTACGGGAATTGAACCGTGCTGCTGGCCTGCCTTGGTCTGCTTTCAAAGCCAGCGATTTAGCCCTGTACTAAACAGCCCCATGTTGGGAATGGAAGGAGCATCAAAAGAAATCCTTCCAAGTCGTGAAGAAAGCATTGGAGTCATCAAACACCTTGGTGCATTTTAATCCGGGGAAACCAATCGTGCTGACATGTGATGAGTCCCCTTACGTTATAGGGGTCATGTTATCCCACAAAATGGTGGTGGATAGTTCGGAATTCCCTATCACTTTTACCTGAAGGACCCTTTCTGATTAGAACAAAACTACACCCAGATTGAGAAGGAGGGACTAACTTCTCAAGGGAGAATGTACAGACTCCGTACAGACAATGATCCAAGCGGAGAATTGAACGAGGGGCCCAAGTTCTGTCAAGCAACAGTGATACCCACTTTGCTACCATACTGCCCAAACTTATATTAGGTCTGAAGAAATTACACCAATCTATGCGTGATCGGCGGTTTGACATAGTGACTGACCACAAGCCATTACTGGGCCTGTTAAGGGAAGATAAGTCCATACAGCCATAGCGTCAGTGAGGGTACAACATTGGGCCCTACTGGTGGCGGTTTACAGCAATGTTTTTCAGCACTAGTGCCTGGGACGCAAATTTCTAATGTGAATGCATTAAGTCACCTGCCCCTACCCAAGAGCATTCTGCCACCACCAGTACGCCAAGAGATCATTCTAGCCCTAAAAGTCTGAGACACCCTGCCAGTGTCCATGGCGCACATCCACAGTTGGACCCAAAGAGACCCTAAATGATAGAGTCTGGCTGGCGTTACCAGATGAGGCCCAACTCCACTCGTCAAGATGAGATGACGTGTGAAGATGGCGAGATTCTGTGGGGATCAGATGGTCATCCTGCCTCAATCCTGGGGGCCCCTCCTTCAAGAGTTAAATCGCGCCCATCCGAGTCAAATAAAGATGATGCTGACGTGCAGTTACATCTGGTGGGCAGGAATGGGCAAAGCCACTGAAGAACTAATACAACAGGGCTACCTTTGCCAAATGCAGAAATCTTTGCTGTCTTCTGCCACCCATCACCCAGGGGAACAGCCAGATCGCCTGGGGACCAGGGTCCATCTTGGTTATGCAAGCCCATTCCTGAGTAATACCACAGCGTATTTTTGACGCTGGTCGATGTTAAAGCTCAGTTAAAGAGGTGTGGACCATTAGCTCGGTGGCCACAGGAGATGTCTTGCGTGGAGTGTTTGCCATTCATAGCTTCCTGAATTGATTGTTTCGGACAATTCATACGATGAAAAGGATGAAAATAAGGGGCCTAAAGGTAGCCATCCAGGAGAGCTTGCACCCGTGATATGCTCCTCCTGTGCTATGTGGCAAATCATGGAAGCTTCAGTTGTCCATAGTGGACACATATGCAGGATGAGTGCCCAACTTCAGCAACTGGCTCACTGCATATCGGAGCTGAAGCTGAGGGTGGAGATCGTGGGCAAGTCGTGGGCAGAACATTCACCGCAGGTGTGGATTCAACAGGCAGAAAGGGAATAGGTGACCGCCAGGCAGAGTAGAGGACGTCAGGTAGTGCAGGTGTCCCCTGTGGCCATATCCCCCTTTTCTAACAGATATATAATTTTGGATACTGTTGAGGGAGATAACATTGTAGGGTAAAGCAGTAGCAGTCACCTTCATGACACAATGGGTGGGCCTGCTGCACAAGAGGCAAATAAGAACATAAGGGTTATTGTGATAGAGGATTCAATTACAAGGGAACAACCAGGCATTTCTGGAGCCGTAAAAGAGACTCGAGGATAGTCTGTTGCCTCCCTGATGCCAGGGTCAGGGCTGTCACTGAACGGCTGCAGGGTATTCTGAAGGGAGAGGGCAAACAGACAAACATTGTGGTATACATTGGTACCAATGATAAAGGCAGAAAAAGGGGTGAGGTCCTGCAAGCAGAATGTAGGAAGCTCGGAAGAAGATTTAAAAACAGGACCCATAAGTTTGGGCAGTATGGTAGCAAAGTGGGTATCACTGTTGCTTGACAGAACTTGGGTCCCTCGTTCAATTCTCCGCTTGGATCATTGTCTGTACGGAGTCTGTACATTCTCCCTGTGTGTGCGTGGGTTTCCTCCGGTATTTTGGTTTCCTCCCACAAGTCCCAAAAGACGTGCTTGTTGGGGGAATTGGACGTTCTGAATTCTCCCTCTGTGTACCCGAACAGGCGCAAGAGTGTGCCGACTAGGGGATTTTCAAAGTAACTTCATTGCAATGCTAATGTAAGCCTACTTCTGACACGAATAAAGATTATTATTATTACTAATGAGTTTAGAAATAGAAGGTTAGTCCAGATGAATGGATGGCTAGGGAAATGGTGCAGGGGTTATAGATTTCAGCATTTTTGGGGATGGTGGGACCTGTACAAGGCGGACGGTGTGCACCTGAACTGAAATGGGACAAGTACCCTGACAGCAAGGTTTTGAAAATTACGGCATTAATGCAACTTCTTTCTTTACTTTCAGCTACATTTTACGACTGGTTGTAGGAATAGATTTTTATTCTTGTTAAATCACAAGTGGTCCATTGTGGGAGGTGGTGGTTCTACTATGTTTAGCTAATTAGCGTGTCTCTGAAATTACACTACAACTGACAGATATGCGGTCTCAGTGAGACTGTGTTGCTTTTTTCACACACACACACAGCCACAACTCAACTGTACAGAATGGTTTAACCATATAAGCATGGATAAAAATAGTATAATTTTGTCTCATACTTTGCCATATTTTTATTTAGGCTTTTAGATTCGGGGGCTGGATTCTCTGCACCCCGATGCTGAAATTGCGTCCGGCGCCAGGGCGGAGAATCCATTTCCGCACATGGAATCGAGACTGGCACCAGTTCCCTGATTCTCCAGCCTCCAAAAAGCGGCGTATTCAGAGAGTACACCCTATCTGCGGCCATTGCTGGAGGCCCGCCCCGCTATTCTCCGCCCCGACCAGCCGGTCCAAAGTCCCAATGCTGTGGATCTAATGTGCCCTGCCGTTTGGGATACCTGTGTGGCGGCTGCGGACTCAGTCTGAGGCCTGAGTCCGCCATGGAGCACGGCACGGCCACTGGAGGTCGCCGCCGTGCGCATGTGCGGTCACTGACCCGGAAGTGCTGGGGCCCATATCTGCAGCTAAAGCTGCTAGATTCATGATGCTAGCCCCATGCACGGATATGAATATGGGGCCTTTTCACCCAGTTTTTCTGGCGTGAAAGACCACACTTTTTACGACGGCCCAGGGTCTCCAAAGTCAAAGTGGAGATACAAATTGGGTATATTGTTAGGTCTTACATTGATAGTTTACGTTTTATAATGATGTTTCCTGGGCATATCATTAATACAAAATACGTGGGGCAGCACATGTGGCTAGCACTGTGGTTTCTCAGTACCAGGGTCCCAGGTTCAATTCCCCTGTGCGGAGTCTGCACATTCTCCCCGTGCCTGCATGGGTTTCCTCCGGGTGCTCCGGTTTCCTCCCACAGTCCAAAGACGTGCAGGTTAGGTGGATTGGCCATGATAAATTGCCCTTAGTGACCAAAAAAAGGTTAGGAGGGGTTATTGAGTTACGGGGATAGGGTGGAAGTAAGGGCTTAAGTGGGTTGGTGCTGACTCGATGGGCCGAATGTCCTCCTTCTGCACTGTATGTTCTATGTACAACTGAGCTGTTGCTTCCAAGGATGGAGCACGTTGTAGCCTTAAATCACATTCTGTTGGGCTATATGCCAACTCAACATGTTCATGTTCTTGTCTCGAGCAAAGCAACTACACCTTTCACATATCTTTGTTCTATCTAATGCAGGTCAGAACTTTTATTGTATCTGACTCAGTTACAAAACAGAGGATTATGCCTATCAGGATGATATTTCTATGGCTGATATGTGGTATATAGAGCTGCCAGCAATGAAAGGCAGAAAGAAGGAAAGTTAGCAAAGGAAAATCATTCTGCGATAATTACAGGCTGTTGGATAAAACACTACTTTCAATTTGATCGTCCAATGCAGGTACTGAGTGCCTCAGAATGAAATATAAAATAACCACCTGCAAAGCAAAGCTCCTGTTACTCTCAGCATCAAAGAACCATCATCTCCAACCTCAGCAAAGATCCACCCCATTGAACTAATGTGACCTTCCTACATTAGCAAATTCATTGGTTTTCTTCAGTGAGATCAACAAATTTGTGCCAATTAGTTTTGAATTGTGGCCAATTTTATGCTTAGTGCTTATGCCTACTTGGAAAATAGTTGAAACATTGCCCAGCCTCATTGAAGTCTACAGATACCAATTAGGCAGAGAGCACGTCAGGAGTAAGTGGGCAGCAAAGTGAAGTGGAAACAAGAGTGCAATTACACACTTTGAAAATGGTAATTTTCTGAGACTATTAATTCAGTGGTGAGTAACGGATAAGTAAGTAGTACAGAACAGAAATTTGGTTTGAACTTTAGTAATTGCAAATCTGTCTGAACCTAAATATCAGTCAACTGGAAGTTAGTCACACATCATTAAAAACTATATTTTTGACCTATCGAAACTGGTCAGCTCCTTGTAGTGGGCCATCTGTTAAATGCTCTCACAGCATCCATGGCGCGAAACACTGTAACCATGGGTGCTCATTTGGCTGCCATCTTGGGGTTTGTGGTTAGTGTTGACAAGAACTTTCACAACATCACGTAACTCGAGCACTGAAGCGGTTTTGGATAGGTAAATGAGTACAGGGATAGGATAAGGAGGTGGGCCTAGGTGGGGTATTCTTTCAGAGATTTGGTGATCACTTGATGGGCCGAATGACCTCCTTCATCACTATAGGGATGCTATGGATTAACTAGCAATAATTATATGTTAATGCTCATTTTGCAGGAATTGCTCACAATGACAACAGTGTAAGTGGTTCAAGGGTATCATAACTTTCGAAAGGGGAAGAAAGCATGCACGTCAAGTGTTAGGATTTGACATTGGTTGCCAGCATTTTAGGGGGTTGAGCAATGATGATAATATTGAAGATGGAAATGCAGCATACATGTCAATGCAAATATATTTCATTAGCTATCCCTCACCAGTGAGGATGATTGCCTTCCATGAGTCAGAGGATAGCTGATGAAGCCAATTTGCGATCTTCAGACTTTTTGACATGGAAAATACTTTTTGGCATGTGGGACACCTTGGGCAGGATTCTTCGACACCCCGCCCACAATGGGCTGAAGTCCTGCCCGTTCTATGCAGGTCCTGCCGACGTAAATTGTAGTTGGCCTCCTGGTAGGAGGGGTGGGTGCGGGTCGATCTGGCCTCGGGGGGGTGCCCCCATGGTGGCCTGGCCCGCGATCGGGGCCCACTGATCCGTGGGTGGGCCTGTGCCGTGGGGGCACTCTATTCCTCCAAGCCGACCGTGTAAGAATCCGCGATGGCTGACATGTAGGTGAAACCCCCCCCCTCCTGTGCTTGCGCGGGGATGATGTCAAGAGCCGCTAACGCTCCCGCGCATGCGCGGACCCGTGCCGGCCGGTGGAGTCCCTTCGGCCTCGGCTGGCATGGCGCCAAAGGCCTTCCATGCTGGCTGGCGGGACGCAAACCATTCCGGCGCCAGCCTAGCCCCTGAAGGTGTGGAGGATTCCGCACCTTTGGGGCGGCCCGACACCGGAGTGGTTCCCGCCACTCCACTGCGCCGTTTCTGCCCACCCCGTCGATTCCCGGAGAATCCCGCCCCTTGTTATTTGTTATCGATGTGTTCTTTTCGCTGCTTTTGCTTTGCCTCTCCATTTTGTTGTCTTTCAGTCACAAAATGCTGAAATCCTTCTCACAGACATCACCACCACCTGGTTCAATCCAAGACAATGGTCTCTCAGGAATTAATCTGAGTGTTGCATTTCTTCATGTCGGCTTTCAACACATCCTTGAAGAACTTCTCCTATCCTCCTCTGGTGCCTCTGGCTTGACTGAGTTAAGTTTGGGAGAAGACGGCTTGCTTTGGGAATCTTGTATCTGACTTCCAAACTGTATGACTCCAACCAAAGAAGCTGATGGCGGAGTAATGGTGTGATGTCTGCTTGTGATGTTGGTACGTCTGTCTCCTGGTTAATTTGCAAAATTTTCAGCAGGCAGCATTGATAGTATGACTCCAGCGGGTTGACGTGCTTCCTATACACTGACCATGATTCTGCCCTGTGCACGAAGGAAGAGACCACAAACACGTGCTCGGCCTGTGAATTGGTTATTTTAGTTTTGATATTGCGATCTTCAAACACTTTCGTCCTCAAGTGGCCAAAGAATTCAATAGCAGATTCAGGTGATACTTGATTTCTTTGTTAGTGCCATTCCTCTGTGAAAGATAACTCCTCAGGTGACGTGTGCCATATTTTCTCAACACTCATGGTGAATCCTAATCTGTGGGGCTGGGGTATTGGGATTTGGAGCTTGCTGATGGAAGGCTTTGCTCTTCTGAATGTTGAATGAAAGTCCCACCTTCCCATAAACCGCATAAAATACGTCAATGATTCTCTGGAGATCCATTTCCAACCCAACACTTACTGCAGCGTTATCAGCGTATTGGAGCTCAATGACTGAGGTTGGGGTAGTATTGATTTTTTACACTGCATTCATTTGAGATTAAATAGTTTCCTGTCCATTCAATAAATAAGCTGCACTCTAGCAAGGTTTTGTCTTTCGTCAGACAGATCATGCCAGCCAGGAAAATTGAAGAAAAAGAGTTGGAGTGATGACACAACCTTGTTTTACTCCTGTCATAATCTCAAAATGGGCTGTACTGGATCCATTATTGAGGATCACCACACATGATATCATCATGAAGCAGGCAGAGGATGCTCATTTGCAAATAGTCAACATTGGAGACACACCTCCTAAATTATAATACATTCTGATATAACCTCTTCCAAATGTCAGCATCACAGGCTAGCTCCGAATTCACACGATTGGTTCCAATTCTCCTCTTCATGCACTTCCAATGCTACTCAGCCCAGTTGCCACTTCTATAGACTGGAGACGGATCTCGTACAAGAACAAGATTGTTAATCAGCTAGTTTTGATTGGCAGCAAGGAGACTCGAGAATGCAAGAGGGTAGACAAGATAAAGGGGAAGAGAATATTAAGTGATGGGCACAGCATTCTTAGACTGCATTCAAGAGAGTCTTATAACCAGCATGTGCCAAGTCTGATAAAGGGGAAGACAATTCCAGATTTAGTCTTCGGAAAAGAACCTAGGCAAGTGGATGAAGTAGCAGTGGGTGACCATTTTGGAGATACTGACCATCATATGGTTAGATTTAGAATAATTAGGGAAGAGGATGAAGACAGAACAGGAGTAAAAGTTGTTAATCGGGGAATGGAAGATTTTACGAAACTGAGGTGATCTGGTGAAATTAGACTGATTCCAGCTACTTGAAGGAGAATCAGTGACGGACCAGTGGGAGACATTCAAAAACGAGATTCTAGCAGCACAGTCTGAACATGTCCCCACAAAGAAAAAGGGTGGTGCTGCCCAATCTAGAGTGCCTGATTATTCAGAAACATGCATGGTAAGGTGGAGCAGTCACACAAAACTTAATACATTAGAGGGGCCTGGAGGAGTGTAGGAAATACAGGGGTGAAGTAAAAAATGAAATCAGCAAAGAAAAGAGAGGATATGAAGAAATATTGGCAAGTAAAATCAAGGATGTTTTATCAGTACATTAAGAAAAAGAGGAAAACAAAAGAAAATGTAGGTCTATCAGAGATGTACAAGGTAACTTATGTGTTGATGGAGATGTGGGCAGAGTTCCTGATGAGTGCTTTGTCTATCTTCATTAAGGACAGAGATGCTGCCGACATTCTAATTCATGAGGAAGAGCGCAAAATATTAGACACACAAAGCAGAATGAGAGAGGAAGTACTGAAGATACTGACATCCTTAAAAGTGAATAAATCACCAGGGTGGGATACCCCAGGCAGTTGAAGGAAACCAGCAAGGAAATAGCGGACGCTCTGAGGATCATCTTTCAATCCTCACTAGATACTATCGATATACCAGAGGATTGGAGGTTTGCGAACATTGGGCTAAAAGAACGAGAGGGATAGGCCAAATAATTATAGGCCGATTAATCTGACGTCAGTGGTCGGAAAATTATTATGATCAATTGGGGCGGCACGGTAGCACAGTGATTAGCACTGTCGCTTCACAGCTCCAGAGTCCCAGTTTCGATTCCCGGCTTGGGTCACTGTCTGTGCAGAGTCTGCACATTCTCCTCGTGTCTGCGTGGGTTTCCTCTGTGTGCTCCGGTTTCCTCCCACGGTCCAAAGATGTGCAGGTTAGGTGGATTGGCTATGCGAAATTGCCTTTAGTGTCCAAAGGGGTTGGTTGGGGTTGCTAGGTTATGGGTATGCATTATGTGGGGGTGTGGGCTTAAGTGGGGTGCTCTTTCTAAGGGCTGGTGCAGACTCAATGGGCCAAATGGCCTCCTTCTGTCCTGTAAATTCTATGTCTATGTCTACTTCTGAGATATGGGATAGACTGTCACTTAGACAATTAATTAGGGGTAGTTTGCATGGTTTTGTTCAATAAAAATCATGTCTTACTAACTTAACTGAATTTTTTGAAGCAGTAACAAGGAGAATTGATGAGGGTAGGGCAGTGGATATTGTCGATGCCGACTTCAATAATGCATTTGACAATGTCCCAGATGCCAGACTGGTCAGAAAAGTAAAAAGCCATTGGATACCGGGGAATGGGGTATGTTGGATCCAAAATTGCCACAGCGACAGGAAACGAAAGCGAATGATTGACAGGTATTTAATCAAATGGAAAATAGTTTCCAGTGGTGTTCCACAGGAGTATAATGTTGGGTCTCTTGCTGTTTGTGTTATATCAGAATTACAGAATCACACAGCGCAAACGAGGCCCTTCGGTCCATTGAGTCCGCACTGACACGTGAAAAACATCTGACCTACCTATCTAGTCGTATTTACCAGCACTTGACCCATAGGCATGTTATGGCATGCCAAGTGCTCATCCAGGTACTATTTAAAGGATATGAGGCAACCCGCCCAGACCCCCCCCCCCTCCCCCCCCCCCCCCCCCCCAGGTAGTGCATTCCAGACCATCACCACCCTGAGGGTAATATGTTTTTCCTTACTTCCTCCCCAAACCTCCTGCCCATCAACTGGAACTTGTGTTCCCTTGTGACTGATCCTTCAACTAAGCATAAAAGTTGCTCCCTATCCACCCTGTCCTTGTCCTCATAATCTTTAACTCCGTGATCAGGTCATCCCTCAAACTTCTCTGCTCCAACGAAAACAACCTAAGCCTATCCAACCTTTCTTCATAATGCAAATGTTCCATCCAGACAACATCCTCGTGAATTTCCTCTGCACCCCCTCCAATACAATCTCATCACTTCCTGCAATGCGGTGTCCAGAACTGCACATAGTATTCCAGCTGTGGCCTCATCAAAGTTCAAGATAACTCCAACATAACCTCCTTGCTTTTGTAATCTGTGCAACGATTGAGAAAGTCCCATATGCTATTGATTATTAATCTTCCCTTTGGAGATCTATGGACAAATATGTCAAGGTCCCTTTGTTCCTCAGAATGTCCTACTGTCATGTCGTAGTTACAACACCCTGGGCTAGTGTGCAGTCAATTCCAGCCCCACTTTAGAACAGTACAGCACAGAACAGGCCCTTCGGCCCTCGATGTTGTGCCGAGCAATGATCACCCTACTCAAGCCAACGTATCCACCCTATACCAGTAACCCAACAACCCCCCCATTAACCTTATTTTTTTAGGACACTAAGGGCAATTTTACATGGCCAATCCACCTAACCCACACATCTTTGGACTGTGGGAGGAAACCGGAGCACCCGGAGGAAACCCACGCACACACGGGGAGGACGTGCAGACTCCGCACAGACAGTGACCCAGCCGGGAATCGAACCTGGGACCCTGGAGCTGTGAAGCATTTATGCTAACCACCATGCTACCGTGCTGCCCCAAACGTGACCCAGAATGGCACATAATTGAAATTTACAAATAATTCTCATAAAATGCCCAACGTCTTTGATCTGTGGCTGCTCAATAAATACAGTCACAAGGATTGTAAATTTTAAACACAATTAATTTCTATTAATAATGATAACAATAATTGAATATTTAGCAAATACAACTCAATAACTGTTTTCTAAGCACCTCCTCTTTAACTCGACCCACCATCGACACACACACAAGATAGACAAACACAGAGGGGAAAGAGGGGTGGAAAATAATACTTTCATTTATTGAATGAGGTATTGAATACAAAGACAGGGATGTTATACTGGAACTGTATAAAATGCTGGTTAGGCCACAGCTAGCGGTTAAGGTCCAGTTTTCGTCACCACATTACAGGACACTAAGGGCAATTTATTATAGTCAATACACTGAACCTGCACATCTTTGGACTGTGCGAGGAAACTGGAGCACCTGCAGGAAACCTACGCAGACACAGGGACAACGTACAGATTCCTCACAGATAGTGACCCAAGCTGGGAATCGAACCTTGGACCCTGGAACTGTGAAGCAACTGTGCTCACAACTGTGCTACCGTGCTGCTTACTGGATACTGGGAAGCAACTTCTCCATACCCTCACATTATGTGCCAAGTCTTCATTCGTAACACAGAATTTTCCATGACTTGGTTTTTCTATTAGTTACACTCTATGTGCCCCACAGAAATGGATTAATGAACAAGTTTTAAATATAGCATCTTATGCCCATTAGGCAGTTAACTGGAGGTTCAATTATTTACCATTTAGACTTTCTAATTTGCTGATTGATGTCTGTTAGTGAGAGTATATCTGAGACCCAATATGCTTTTTGTGAGCGTTCAGAATGGAAGGAGAAGCAATCTATAATTTCACACAATTAGTGGGTGGAATTTAATGTTTGAGTCGGGGTTTCATCCACTGGCTTGAACTAATGCAAACTCATTGTCCACCTGACAGAATTTTACAACAATCAGTCACATAGCTGGGCAGCGCCGGGTGTCGCATTGAATCGTGTGTGGAAATCATGCCCCTCAGAGTTGCCAGCCAATGAGAGACTAGCAACTTTCATAGTTATCAATCGTTTCAAACTTACATGTCTACAGTTCAAAACGCGTTCACATTGACCCATGTTATGGGAGAGGTGTTTTCAGAACCCCAAAATGTATCATGGAGTTCCACCAACCTCCCCCTTTAATGTATTGTTGCTTTTGAAGCACACAGTGTGTTCTCCAGGTGTGGTATTACAATTATGGACACGTGGGTTTTTAAACACAAAACAATGTTTATTCCATGAACTCAACTTAACCTTTTAAATAAGCATTCGATCACTGAACACCCCTTACTTCAAAGATAACCCGGAAAATAATGTAACACTATATAATCCCTCAAAATGTTCCTTCAAACCTCCAAAACACTTCACCTTTAATAACAATCAGCTTAAAGACATTACTATTATGAGTTTAAATCACCCAAATGATTCACAGATAGTTTTTCATGGCAGAGATCTCAGCAGATCCAGCTCACTGCAAAAACACAGACACACCCAAGCTCTTTTCCTCAAAACTGAAAACCAAAAACAGAAGTGAGCTTAGCTCAGCTCCCCCCACACTCTGACATCACTTCAGTAATATGAGCTCCTTCATTTCTTAAAGGTACATTGCTTAAACATCCATTTCTTAAAGGCACTCTCACATGACACCCACAGCTAGAATCCTCATCAAACTTTAAAAAATACTTTATTCTAAATTATTCTAACATACCGTACCTTAATGATGTGCGAGCAATTGCTATTAGATCAGTTGCGCTGCAAACTGAGCCATTGACACTCACTGAATTTATTTCTGAAGTTTTTAACATCTTACAACAACACTTGTCTAACTCCAGGCCAAGATCAGAAAAGCTGCTAAGTTTTTGACAAGTGCTCTCTCCATGTCTGGGACAAAGAAGATCAGAGAAGAGGTTAAAACCATATTGGGCTTATTTTTGAATGCAGTAACAAACAACATACAGAAAGAACAAAGAACAAAGAATCCAGCACAGGAACAGGCCCTTCAGCCTTCCAAGCCTCTGCCAGTCATGATACTAACATTGGCAAAACCCTCAGCACTTCCTTGTTCCATATCCCTCTATACCTATGCTATGCATGTATTTGTCAAGATGCCTTTTGAACGGCGTTAATGTATCTGCTTCCACAACCTTGCTTGGCAACGAGTTCTAGGCACCCACCACCTACTGTGTAAAAAACCTGCTTCGTACATCTCCTCTAAACCTTGCCCCATGGACTTTAAACCTATGCCACCTGGTGACTGAGCCCTCCACCCTGGGAAAGAGTGCCATCCACTCTATCCATGCCCCTCATAATCTTGTGGACCTCTATTAGGTCACCCCTCAACCTCCGTTCTAATGAAAACAGTCCGGGTCTATTCAGCCTTTCCGTATAGCGAACACTCTTCAGACCAGGCAACATCCTGGTAAACCTCTACTGCACCCTCTCCAAAGCATCCACATCCTTCTGGTAATGTGGCAACCAGATTTGTGCGCAATACTCCAAGTGCGGCCTTACCAAGGTTCCATACAACTGCAGCATGACTTGCCAGCTTTTATACTCGATGCCCCGTCCAATGAAGGCAAGAATTCCTTATGCTTTCTTGACTACCTTGTCCACTTATATTGCCACTTTCAAAGATTTGTGGACCTGCATGCCCAAATCTAGAACATAGAACATATAGAACAGTACAGCACAGAACAGGCCCTTTGGCCCTCGATGTTGTGCCGAGCAATGATCACCCTACTCAAACCCACGTATCCACCCTATACCCGTAACCCAACAGCTCCCCCCCTTAACCTTACTATTTATTAGGACACTACGGGCAATTTAGCATGGCCAATCCACCTAACCCGCACATCTTTGGACTGTGGGAGGAAACCGGAGCACCCGGAGGAAACCCACGCACAAAAGGGGAGGACGTGCAGACTCCACACAGACAGTGATCCAGCCGGGAATCGAACCTGGGACCCTGGAGCTGTGAAGCATTTATGCTAACCACCATGCTACCATGCTGCCCTAGATCTATCTGACTTTCTCTAGAGTTTTGTCATTTTTGGCATATTTCCCCTCTAAAAGCTAGTCAAACAATAACAATGTTATTCTGGAAGGAAGCAGACAGAAAATTGGAAGAGGACATAACCTTGACTGTTATTGGAAGTTCTGAAAATTCGGAAGACGGGCTGCAACATATCTTGTCGCAGAGAGCACAGTTGTACAACTAACTCTCTGAACCTGAGACTGTGAAACCATGTGCTCTTGATTATTAGCAGATCATTGGAATAGTCATGAGAACGCAATAGTAGTTGCAGGTAGTCCACCTTCCTTATTGCAAACACTCTGTGGATTCAGATGCAGTGCCTTCAGACTCGTCCTTTAACTTTTCTACACGTTGGGGTGAATTCTCCGCTTCCCCAGCCTTGTGTTCCTTGGTGGCATGCTGTAGCTCGCAGCAGGATTTTCGGTTCTCACTGCATTGGGGTTTCACATTCTGTCCACCCCACGCCACTGGGAAACTCACAGGAGGGGGTGTGCTGCCGGCAGAATGGAGAATCCGCTGGCAGAGAATTCACCACATGCTTTTTATACCATGGCTCTTTTTACTGCCAGCCCTTGTTTCCCCTGCCTTCCACTTTTGCTTTCGACATTTCTGTCTTTCATTTCTATTGTTCTTTCACTCACTTGTGTCTCCCCACTCAGATTCCCATCTCTCTGCCAGTCTAGTTTAAATTATCCACAACAGCACTAACAAATATGCCTGTGAGAATATAGATCCAAGTTCTGCTGGGGTGCAACCCATCGAGCTTGTAAAGGCCTATTTTCCCCAGAATCATTCCCAATGGCTCAGGAATCCAAATCTCTCTCTCCCACACTATCTCTGCAGCCATGCACTCAGCTGGTCTATTCTCCCATCGCTGCTCTCGCCACCCCATAGTACTGTAAGTAATCCTGAGGTTATGATTTTTACTTTATTTTTTAGCTCCCTATCTCAGCTTTCAGGGCCTCACCCTTCTTCTTATCTATGTCATTGGTCCCAGTGTGGACCAGTCCCTCCGGCTGTTCACTCTCCCCCTTCAGAATGTTCGGAGCAGTTCAGTGACATCTTTGAACCAAGCACCGGGCAGGAAACATATCATCTTGTGTCATGTCTGCAGCCACAGGAGCGTCCACCTGTTCCCCTTATAATGATATCTGCAATCACTATTGCCCTCCCCCCTTTTCAGCTGAGCCATATATGATGCCATGGACCGGATTCTTGCTGCATTCCCTTGAGCAATAACCTCCCCGAACAGAATCTAAAATGGAAAACCTCTTAGAGTAGGAGATGGTGTTCCGAAATGTTCCGGCGGGGGATCAGAGAATCCAGCTCCTTATTTTGGATATACGACATTACGTTTTGTATAAATTTAATTGCTAAATTTTCTTCTGATCTGATTTAAATACATTGTTTTAGATACATTTTCTGTCTATGATTAAGCTGAAGATTTGTAAGAAGACTCAATATATAATATAAAAACTCTTGGGAATGTGCCTAATCTTAAACTGTGTAAGTTTGAAGAACAAGCTTGTGATAAAACTACTCATTAATTAATTGTTGTTTAATTATAAACGGAGGTTCAATCTTAGTTTATGGGCTGGCGTCCAATTATTCATATGAGTTGATGAATCAAGGTCTCAGCTATCCTGATCTGTGTTTTCATGGTTATGCACATTCTAATTGTAATGATTTAACTTTTTTGTTATTAAACAACTGACGTGATTCCATTGAGTTAATCTGAATTTAAATGTAAAGACTTTTAAAAAGTAACGTAACACAGCTAAAGTAATATGTTACTAAAATGTGTATAATACCTGATTGATCAACGGTTAAATCTTTAATTATTATTGTCAGACTGCTTGATATGTTGATATTACTGGCACACATTTCTATACATTTTATCAGGGGGACATGCAGTCATTATGTTGAACCTAACAGAAGTTTTTAATGTTACAGTGTCATATATTTTGTTGAAAAAGGGGTATTAATGTAGTCTTTTGAAATAATTGATTCATTGAATGTCTTCAAAATGAATTGAGGTTCGCGACCTTAAAATCATCTGCACCTAGCTTATCTAATTTATTGTCTGCACAGAGATTTATAGAGGGCAGGATTGTCCATTTAGGGGACTAGGTTATCCCGACGGAATATAATCACTCTTGCTCTGCGCTGGCGCTGAATGCATCTTAGGTACCCACCTTTAAAGTTAACCTCAATGTTCATAAACATCTCGGAAAGAAGTGCTTTCACTTTCTAATCTCCTCAGCAGAAAGCACTTGACTTATTTTGATGTGGTGAGCACCAGTCAATCATAGTTAGATGTTTCCCAACATTGTGGTTAGGTTCACAGTAGGGTACTTGAGATTTGTTCAAGCATGAAGGGAGATTAAAATAAACAATCCAGACACCTGGCTGTATGGAACCTATTGCTTTGTCAATTACAGCCTACTAAAAGCTATTTCTCTTTGAAAGTGAACAGAACCCTCACAGATCAAAAGATCTGAGGGGGCTTAAATCCATGTGTTACATTTGGGCTTTATGTGAAGTAACAGCTGCTCATTTCAACACTTCAGTTTGAGCCAGCCTGTCTGTGAGGCTGTTAAGGGAAGAAGCAATGATTTTTTACTGTTCCTGCCATGGACTGCCTTTTACCTTCCAGCCAGGGGTGACTGTTCAGAGGGGGGTCTCTGAATAGGGATGTCTGATGGTGGTGTCTCTGATATGGGGATCTGATGGGGGTTAAATTAGAGGATCTGATCAGGGGGTCTAATGGGGGTTCTGATGGAGGTCTGATATGGGGATATGCTGGGAGGGTGCTGAGGATGGGCTGGAGGGTGGAGTGGGCAGGATTTGCTACCTGGGTGGAGGGGCCCCTCCACTGGACTTTGGGTGCACTTATGTTACTTTCTTTTGTCTATTCGTTCAGCTGGCTGTGCCAATATTTAAGAGTCAACCACATTACTGTGGGTCTGGAGTCATGTGTAGGCCATACCAGGTAAACGTGGCAGATTTCCTTCCCTAAAGTACATTAGTGAACCAAGTGGGTTTTTATGACATCTGACATGGTTGTCATTGGACTTTTAATTCCTTGGCCGGGATTCTCCCCTACCCGGCGGGGCGGGGGGTCCCGGCGGGTTGGAGTGGTGTCAACCACTCTGGCGTCAGGCCACCCCAAAGGTGCGGATTTCTCCGAACCTTTAGGGGCCAAGCCCTAACCTTGAGGGGCTAGGCCCACGCCGGAGTGGTTGTCGCCCTGCCGGCCGGCGGGAAAGGCCTTTTGGTACCACGCCCGTCGGGGCCAAAGGGACTTCGCCGACCGGCAGAAGTCCGCGCATGCACCGGAGCGTCAGCGGCTGCTGACATCATCCCCGCGCATGCGCAGGGGAGGGGGTCACTTCCGCGTCCGCCATCGTGAAGGCTATGGTGAACGCAGAAGGAAAAGAGTGCCCCACGGCACAGGCCCGCCCACCAATCGGTGGGCTCCGATCGTGGACCAGGCCACCGTGGGGGCACCCCCCGCGGCCAGAGCACCCCGGGCCCACCCCCCCCCCCCCCCACAGGACACCGGAGCCCGCCCGCACCACGTGGTCTTGCCGGTAAGGTAGGTGGTTTGATCCACGCCATTAGGGCCGGTATGACAGTGACGGCACTTCGGCCCATTGCGGGCCGAAGAATCGGCGGGGGGAGGGGCACGCCGACAGGGGCGGCGCGATTCCCACCCCCGCCGAATCTCTGGTGCCGGAGACTTCGGGAGACGGCGGGGGCGGGATTAACGCCGACCGCCGCCGATTCTCCCATCCGGCGGGGGGTCGGAGAATCCCGGCCCAGGTTTTTATTGAATTCATATTCCAACTAACCGAATGGTATTCAAACCCAGGCTCCCAGAGCTTAATCTGGTTGTCTGTATCACTAGTTCAGTAATAATACCACAATGCCACTGCCTCCCCATACATATTTAACTCCTTGATCCACCGATTCAGGTGCACGCTGGAAAATACTTGCACCAATCCATGGCTGCATGCTCCCTGACCGAGACGACAGGGGAATCGTGGAGGGAGGGAGAATCGGGCTACTAGCCAGATACATCTTCCCCCCTATGCGGTGCATGTGGCTCGCTGCTGCCGCTGATGTGAACTGGAGCATCAGAACGGCATCAGCGCCTGGCAAACACTTGATTTTCCGCTGCCCGCTACTGGCGGCGGCAGAGAAGCCACCCCAAAGTGATTACTGTCAGTAAATCACCTGTTATTTAAAAGATGGTTTCCCTTGGCCCAGTTACTTTAGTCAGTAAATATAAGGTGGTACCTTATCAGAAAGTAGCAAACTTCCAGTTCTGGCACAGAAAAACGGTGCAAACCTCAAGGAATTTTGAGCCTCTTTGCCAAAATAAAAGTGAGTGGTTTATGCTGTCACTCTGGAGAGGTGAAGCCTTTTAGCGGCAGGAACCGGTTCCATACAGATTGGGGGCCATATTTAAACAGCACCACAACCAGGACTGAAGTCTAATGTCCTCCAGGCCACATCATGGAGGTCTCAGGGATTCTCATCCCAACCTTCCCGAATTTCATCACCATCAGCCCCCTCCCCCACTGACGTTCATTGCCGGCATCCCCCCACAATGTCCGAGCTTCCCCTCCCCCACTCATCACAAATATACAACCCCCCCCCCCCCCCCCCCCCCCCCCCCCCCCGCTCACCCGGGGCTCCCACTAGGGCCCAGCCCTGGCACCCACCCTCCCCCACTGAACTGGGTGGAACTACCAGTTTTGCATAGCACTGATAAAGTGCTAACCTGTCAGTGCCAACCTGTCAGTGCCAACATGTGCCAGGGGGCAGTGTGACATGTCGTTCAATGCCCTGGGGCTTATGCTTACCTCTGTGCTCCCTGGAGGTATCCCTTTGACTGCCTCACACCTGGCCAAACCTACTGTAAATTATGTCACACCAGCATCCGGTGAATATTCCGTGAGAGGGGGGGGGAGGTCTGGAAATAATGTAATAAAATGAGGTTCCTAGGCTCCCATGGAATGATTTGCATTACTCCACGAGAGGGTAGGGGCAGGAATTCCAAATCATGATCACACTGGAGAGAACAGCCTTTGTCAATTCTCTCCAGATTTCGAGTCCATGCTGACTTTCTCATAGGCCGAGAGTATGCGCTCAAAATCTTCAAAGTCTTAAAATGTACAGAAATGTGTGCCAGTAATATTAATATTTCAAGCAGTATGTCAATAACAATCAAAGATTTAACCGTTGATCAATCAGAGAACTGTATTATTCACCTTTCAGTAACATATTACTTTAGCTGTGTTATGTTACTTTTTAAAAGTCTTTACATTTAAATTCAATTTTACTGAAATAGCCATCTAATCTTATCGATACATAGATACATAGAAGATAGGAGCAAGAGGATACCTTTTAGCCCTTCGAGCCTGCTCCGCCATTTATCACGATCATGGCTGATTATCCAACTCAATAACCTAATCCTGCTTTCTCCCCATAACCTTTGATCCCAAGTTCTATATCCAGCAGCTTCCTGTGCTAATGAATTGCATAAGGTCACCACTCTTTGGTGAAGAAATGTCTCCTCATCTCTTTCCAAAATGGTTTCCCCTGAATCCCCAGACTGTAACCCATGGTTCTGGACATACCCACCATTGGGAAAATCTTCTCTACATCTACCCTATCTAGTCATGTTAGAATTATATAAGTCTCTATGAGATCCTACCTCATTCTTCTGAACTCCAACAAGAACAATCCTAACTTAGCCAATCTCTCCTCATATGATAGTCTTAATGCATTCCATTGGTGTACTGCAGGCAGGAACACATGGCTGGTTTCACCTTTTGAAGGATTGTTTGGGTCTGTTGTATCAAAGTTGAGGGCACAATGGGCGCGATTCTCCGCAAATGCGGCGAGTCGTAAAGGCTGCCGTGAAACTGGCCATGCTTCACTGCAGCCTCGTGCCCCCTCCCGGGACCCGATTCTCCCCCCCCCCCGGGCGGGGCTAGCAGCGCGGCTCCGTGAAGCACGGCATCGCAGGCTTAGCAACCGTCGCTAAGCCCGAGCGGCAAGCGTCACGGCGGCTGACGCGCACGATGACGTCAGCCGCACATGCGCGGGTTGGACGACTACAACCCGCGCATGCGCGGATGACATCATCACGCATATGTGTCAAACCCGCGCATGCGCGGGCCGTCATGCCCCTCAGCCGCCCCGCGGACTGATCCTGCGGGGCGGCGGAGGAACAAATAGTGCGCGGGTATCGGACCCGCTGCCCGTGATCGATGTCCACTGATCGTAGGCACATGCCACCCTTGGCACGGCCGTGGTGCGGCCGTGCCAATCGGTGCCATGGTTGTCCGGGACGGCACTTTGCGGCCGTTTTCACGAACGGTGAGAGCAGGTGTGTTTACGTTCGTGAAAATGGGCGTAAAGGCCTGGGAACTCGGCCCATCGGCCTGGGGAGAATCGCTGTTCGCCGTAAAAAACGGCGAGCAGCGATTCGTGTCGTGGGGCAGCCGTGAGGGGGGGGGGAGAATAGCGGGAGGTCGGGAAAAATGTCGGGAAGGCCCTCCCGCTATTCTCCGACCCGTCGTGGGCAGCGGAGAATCGCACCCAAATATCTTTGACAACAGTAAGCAGTGCTGTCCACAGCCTGGTGCAAGGCTCGAGTTATGGCTGCAATGAGGATACACCTCGGAGACGTCCCATTCGGTGAACCAAACAAAACTGAAGTATTGTTCCTGAGTAAGATTAATGTTGAAGAAGTCATGACCTTTGCAGTCATGGCGTCTATAATCCTCCATCTTCTGGCAGCCGTTGCCCCCAAATTAAACAGACCACCAGGCAGTTCTATGGGATCACCTATGTCTGCGACCAAGCCAATTCTGAGGCAAACAACCATAATCGCACCAGTTACTTTTTTCTAGTTTACAACAAAGTTGTAAAACACATCAAAACAATCCAAAATTTAAGCAGCAGCCTAAAATGAGGAAACGAATACAGGCCTGGAAGCACTGCGTCATCTCCTTCAGCTATGAAGAGGACCCCTTGCTGCCAGTTATTGTCATGTTGTGAGTGAAGCTCTGAGGGGATTACAGATGTTGTTCTGGGCTCTAAATGCTCCTGTTGTGCATTCCTGCTACCCATTCACTTACTCATTCAACTACCTTTACAGCACGGTAGCGCAGTGGTTAGCACTGCTGCCTCGCAGCTCCAGGATCCCGGGTTCAATTCCAGCCTTGGGTGACTGTCTGTGTGGAGTTTGCACGTTCTCCCCATGTTTTGTGGGTTTCCTCCGATGCTCCGGTTTCCTCCTATAGCCCTAAGATGTGCAGAGTATGTGGATTGGACATGCTAAATTGCCGCTTAGTGTCCAAAAGGTTAAGTGGGGTTACTGGGTTACGGGGATAGGGTAGAGGCGTGGGTTTAAGTACGGTGCTCTTTCCAAGGGCTGGTGCAGACTCGATGGGCTGAATGGCTTCCTTCTGCACTGTAAATTCTATGATCTATAATAGTAATAGGGTGGGCAGCACACTTCCTGCCTCTCAAATTGATAGCTTGGTATGTCGGCTAATGTGCAAACATTGAGTGACTGTGCAACCAGGTTTCTGAGGCAAGAATCTATAATGCAAATGTTTGAGATAAAAATGAAAATAGCAAATGTAATATGCTATCTGACCGAGACGACAGGAGAATCGTGGACGGAGGGAGAATCGGGCAACCAGCCAGATAATCTGATGTTAATGGGTTCAGAGGACCCATTTACATCCTCCCCCTGTGCGGGGTATGGGGCTTGCTGCTGCCGCTGATGTGGACTGGAGCATCAGAACGGCATCAGCGCCCGGCAACGATCCAATTTTTAGCCCAACGCTCGATTTTCCGCTGCCCGCTACGAGCGGCGGCAGAGAATCCACCCCAAAGTGATTATTGTCAGTGAATCACCTGTTATTTCAAAGATGGTTTCCCTTGGCCCAGTTACTTTATTCAGTAAACATAAGGTGGAACCTTACCAAAATGTAGCAAACTGCCCGTTCTGGCACAGAAAAACGGTGCCAATCGCAAGGAATTTTGAGCCTCTTTGCCAAATAAAAACTGAGTGGCTTATGCTGTCACTCTGGTGAGGTGGAGCCTTTTAGCGGTAGGAACCAGTTCCATACAGAGTTTTGTTCTCTATCGATGTGCGGCGTCACTGGCAAGGCCAGCATTTATTGCTCATCTTTATTATTATTGTCCTTGGACTGTTTGGCTTGCTAGGCCATTTCAGATGAAGAGTCCACCGCAATATATTGTGGGCGCGATTCTCCGCAAATGCGGAGAGTCGTGAAGGCTGCCAGAAAACGGCCGTGTTTCACAGCAGCCTCCGCGCCCCCGTCTGGGACCCGATTCAGCTCCCCGTTCGGGGCTAGCATCGCGGCCCCGTGAACTACGGCATCGCGGGCTTAACGAATTTCGCTAAGCCTGCGCGCCAAAGTTAGCGACGGCTGACGCATATGATGACGTCAGCCGCGCATGCGCGGATTGGACGACTCCAACCCGCGCATGTGCGGATGACGTCATCCGCGCATATGCGTCAGACCCGCGCATGCGCGGTCCGTAATGCCCCTCAGCCGCCCCGCGGACTGATCCAGCGGGGCGGCATTGTAACAAAGAGTGCGCGGGGTAAGTACCCGCTGCCCGCGATCGGTGCCCACCGATCGAGGGCCCATGCCACCCTTGGCACGGCCGTGGTGCGGCCGTGCCAATCGGTGGCATGGTTGTGCAGAACGGCACTTTGGCGCCGTTTTCACAAACTTGTATAGCAGGTGTATTCAAATTCGTGAAAACGGCCGTAAAGGCCTTGGAAATCGGCCCATCGGCCAGGGGAGAATCGCTGCTCGCCGTAAAAAAATGGCAAGCAGCGATTCGTATCGGGGGGCGGGCGTGGGGGGGGGGTGGGTGGGGGGAGAATAGCAGGAGGGTGTCGGACCAGCGTCGCCGTAAAAATTTGCGCCGCCCGCTATTCTCGGCCCCGTCGTGAGTGCGGAGAATCGCGCCCTGTGGGTCTGGAACCCTATGTAGGTCAGACCAGGTAAAGACGGAAGGTTTCGTTGCCTCAAGAACAGTAGTGAACCAGATTTTTCTTGACAGCAATTGATGATAGTTGTCACAGTCACCATCCCTGAAACTAGCTGTACCATCCAGATTAATTAAATTAATTTAAATTCCACCAGCTACTATGGTGGGATTTGAACCTATGTCCCTCTGAAAATTTGCCCGGGCATCTAGATTATTACCCCAGTGTCATCACCAAAATGACAGTACCATCATGCCACTATCTCCCCCCAAAGATATGTAGGTATTAAATATCTGCGGAACATCAAATTTTCATATTTATATACACCGCTGATTATACTAGATCTCTTGTACTTCCGTTATATTGCATGATTAAGGACAAATCACACTGGAGCACATATCTTCTTATTAAAACTGCTGCTGCTTGTAACAATGCTAATCAGAAGATCTGCTGTCATGGTACGTCATGTCCGTCTATCAATATACCATCTTCATACATCCACTGTGGCATGTTTGCAACCACTCGGTGATGTGCATCATCTAACAAGACCCAGGTTGATCCCTCTTTCTGCTGTCCTCCAATCTGCCCGCGAGGACAGATCTCCGAACATTTTCTGCTACGATCAAATGCCCAGAATATTCTCATTTTCGTTTGTGGATGTCACCTTTTAGAATTCTCCTTGCTCTTGCCACTTATGCAGTCCAGTGAACAGTTCCCAGCCACGTGATAGTTTTCAGCCACTTTCAATTGATTTGGATCAAGCCCAAAAATGTCAGAACGTTTTACGAGTTCTTTCGAAATGTCAAACTTGCCAAAAATAAAGCTGCGTCGCAGAGTCTGAACTTTGCCGTGCAGTATCTAGTTCTAAACCCTGAACTGGAAATTGCTGCAAAATGTCACTTTAATCTCCCTGAATTTGTAAAAGGTCCAGGAAAGGTAAATCCTGACTAACAGATCATATGGAACAAAATGAAGCAGCATTTGCTCATTCTAAGAGGGAATAATAATCTTCAGGCCAAGTCTTCAGGTTAACTTGTGAATATTGCAATATTTAACTCAACAGCATCCTTGCCCCTCAAGGTGAATGAAGCGCAATCTGTCAAATTAGACTATTATGAAGGATTTGTACCCCAAACAATGATTCTGCGCATTGCACTCATACAAATTGCACAAGTTGTTAAAATGTTTAAAATAGTTTTGTGGAGCCTTGCTTTGGATTTTTCAGTGTGAATCGGGCTATTATGTTCTTTGCTTGGAGATCTGTTTCCCAGATGTCGAATCACCAACCAACCTACACATTCCTGGGCTGTTTTCTAAATACTTAAAAACAATTGTCATCCTACAATTATTCACACTGAATGGGCATGTTCGTTCATCTTCAAGGTAGCAACTGAACAATTGTCCTGCAGCTGCACTTTTGCGCAAAGTAATGTGTCAACAATTAGAGAACAAACTTCGGTCGTAGGATCCATGAACTACAGAGTCATAAATATCTGAACAAAAAGTAAGGCAAACACTCCTGCTTACAGGTATTCTGCCTTAATTTACATTTCTCTCAGTGGATCTAAATAGTGTTGCACAAGATAATCAAAGCAATAGTGACTGGTGACTGATGACTGATGATCCAGACACATTTGGAAATTTGTGGATTAAAATCTTCTTAATAATTCAAAAGCATATTGCTGTGGTTTACAAAAGATGCAGTCTAAAATGCCAGCGCTGTTGAACATATGAATGTGTGAAAGGGAAATTGTGTATTTGTGTCTTTGAGGATGTAACAAGCAGGATGAATAAAGGGGAAGCAGTAGATATTGTGTATTTAGATTTGCAAAAGGCATTTGATAAGGTGTCACATAAAAGGTTTTAAACAAGGTTAGAGGTTATGTTATTGAGGGTTATATATTAGCGTGGACAGAGAGGACTGGCTAACTAACAGGAAACAGGGTTGGGATAAATGAGTGATTATTAGGATGGCAAACTGATTGCTGCCAATTCAGTTGTGTCCTTTTTTATAACTACATCACAGAAACTGAATCCTCCAAATCCTCAAATTACTGTTTGACCTCTAAACTGCAGGACAAATGGCCTCCTTCATCCAAAGGTCTACTCATCCAGCTGTCTTGACGATATCCACAAAGCTTAATTTTCTACATGGTCTTCAACCTTGCCACTCCCTGCACTAACCTCCTCTCTCCAACTATTTTACTCTATTTCATTTAACCCACAGAAAACATACTGGTCTCTTTCACCCAGGCCTTCTATCATTAATACAACCAGGAGATTAAAAGGTTACGCGTTTACTGGACAACACCCATTGCTAGTTCCTATTCACGCCCATAGTGCTAATCAGGCACCCATTGTAAAAGGGTGTAACTGTACTGCAACAGACAAAGGAAAGGTATGTCCTTCTTATACCCCTCTGTACATCTGGTCAAAACTTGAGGCAATCAGAGATTGGTCACTCCCGGCATGTTCAACCCTGTGAGTGGTCAAAGGGTGATGTCACCCTCATGGACAGATTCCATCTGAACTGTTTCAAAATTCTCTTTTTGACGATTACAAGAGCTCCCAAATGTTTCACAAGATTGATGAGCATCACTTAGTTGCATGTTCACACTGTTTCAATGCTTCTTGCTCCCCTGACTCAATAACCCCACAAAAGCAGCAGACGTTTCAAGATTTATGTGATGAGATCCATCCTGCCTTGATGATCAGAGGCATTGGAACCAGTGGGATGTTTCCTGATCCCTTGTATTTACAGATTCGCAGTCATTTTATAATCTATATCCCGCCTGTAGGATGCCGTGCACAAAACACTTCATACTGATTTTCTGTTAATGCTTGCTTCACAGATGAATTGACCTTTACTATTATTTCATTCCCTTAACCCTTGTTTCCTATAAAGATCAAATTAGAAATTTCAATACAGGCCTGTCTGATTTGATCTGCTTGTGTCTGATGTACTTTCTCACACTGTAACAGGCATAACTGTAATCATAAGATGCAGCCCAAAATTGATCAGTTACATTGTCATTTCAGGATTTTTCAGTCCACAGCACAGACTTCTGATTGCATCAGTTCTGGAGAGTCTTTTGTGTGGAATTTCCAGCAGGATTCCCAAGGTTGCTTCGCTAAATGGTAAGCGCACCTCAAAAAGGAAGGTTTCAGTGCCTGAATTTCAATGGGTGGATGGATGTGGGCGAACCAACATCATGTACTTTTCAAAGTCAAAATCACCTCCAAAGACTGCAAAAGCAATTGATAATGTGTCTGAACAATGTTTGACTGCAGTATTCTTTGAGACCATTTGGCACACATAGACATTTTACGTTTGCTTTATCACCCCACATTGGAGACTCAGCTCGCATTATTCTGCTTTGTTAACGCAAATGTTGATGCTTTATTTGCAACTGTAGGTCTTTAATATTTAGCAAGTCTGGAATATCTTGATAGGGCTGGTACCATAACTGTGTCAAGGGCTATGGACCAAAAGGCCGATGGATTAGTGCTGCCTGGTATAAATGAGATTAGAACTACATTGGGGAACAAATTACAAGAGAGAAAGAATTGAAAGGAGAGAGAGTAACATGTTGCTCTGCGACTGCCTTATTTAATCGCAATGTTGGTTCTATATATCTGTTCATTTTCAAGTGTTCATTAATCTTTAAGTGCTTAACTGTGTCTCTTGCTACATGGATGCAAGAATGTCGTCTTTGAGCGAGATTTAACGGCAAAAAAACAGAGTCGCATTGTGGGCACGTTTAGTGACATATTTCCTAACGCTTGCAATGCCAATAACATCCCTGTTATTAAACGGGTTCAGTTCTTTTTTTTGGCCTCAGCTAGGGAGGCCCCATCGAGGCTGCACGTCATTTCCTGCACTAAGGAGCTCTGCTGGTGGCTACTCAATCTCCCCCAAGTGGCACTGTCAGGGTACCCAGGTGTGGCACTGCCAGAGTGCATGGCTAGCAGTGCCAAGGTACCACCCTGCCAAGAGGCTGACCACCAGGGGACCTCTGATCACCTGGGAGATAGACCAACCCCCTCAAGTGCCATTCTGCCTGGTCCACGTTTGTGGAGACCAGCACTAAATGGCATCAGCTCAGGGTCTCCCAGGCAAAAGGAATCGATCCCGGGCACTGGGTATGTCCAGCTTCGACATATTTAAGTGAGGCTAACTACTCACTTGAATATTCAAGTCTGGATCTCACTGATTGTGGGCGGGATCCAGATTGTGACACCTCGCAAGACCTCTCGCAAGATTTACCAGCTGCGTCACACCCGGAGTCAGCAGCAGCGCGGCCATTGGACTGCAGACTTTGTCGGTCATATTATAATATTCATATTCCGGAGAGCATCCTGGTGTCTCTCACTCAGACCAATAACTACCCATGCAACACATTGCTTAACGTGGGCATCTTGGTAGCACAGTGATTAGCACAATTGCTCCACAGCTTCAGGGTCCCAAGTTCGATTCCTGGCTTGGGTCACTGTCTGTGTGGAGTCTGCACGGTCTGTGGTGCGTGGGTGCTCGGTCCAAAGTCCAAAGATGTGCGGGTTAGGTGGATTGGCAACGCTAAATTGCCCTTAGTGTCCAAAATTGCCCTTGGTGTTGGGTGGGGCTGCTGGGTTGTGGGGAGAGGGTGGAGGTGTGGGCTTAGGTGGGGTGCTCTTTCCAAGAGCCGGTGCAGACTCGATGGGCCGAATGGCCTCCTGCTGCACTGTACATTTTATGAAATTCTATGAAACCAACAGAAGGACATTGTGGGATTCCTCAAGTTCACTCCCAGCACACAGTTAATTACTAGAAACTGCAGAAGCTAAGCTTCCGAATTCATCAGATGTGGGAAATCCTGGCAGGGCATGTATTGCCCATTCCTAATTACCCCTGAGAAGTAGGTGATGAGACACCATCTTGAAATTAACTGAATAGTTTGCTAGGCAGCTTCAGAGGACAGTCAGGAACCAATCACATTGTTATGTCTCTGGAGTCACAGATAGGCCAAGCCAGGTAAGGATGGCAGATATCTCCCCCCCCCCCCCCGAAGGGTTGATTGGAGGAGATAGCTTTTACAATCATTTTGTGTCATAGAATTTACAGTGCAGAAGGAGGCCATTCGACCCATCGAGTCTGCACCGGCTCTTGGAAAGAGCACCCTACCCAAGATTAACACCTCCACCCTATCCCCACAACCCAGTAACCCCCACCCAACACTGAGGGCAATTTTGGACACTAAGGGCAATTTATCATGGCCAATCCACCTAACCTGCACATCTTTGGACTGTGGGAGGAAACCGGAGCACCCGGAGGAAACCCACGCACACATGGGGAGGATGTGCAGACTCCGCACAGACAGTGACCCAAGCTGGAATCGAACCTGGGACCCTCGAGCTGTTAAGCGATTGTGCTATCCACAATGCTAGCACTTTTCCAGGAGACACATCTGGAGTGAGACTCATCCAGAGTGGGGATTGCAACTTGGTAATTTGGTGCAGTGAGGTAATTCGGTGCAGAGTGTGAGGAGATGCTTTTTCAGAGGTGCTTTTTAACCCTGGTAAGTGACTGGTAAGTAGTTTTTCTTTTCATTCTTTTCATTGTCTAATTTATTTATTTTTATTTTGAAATTGTTGTTGTATAAGTTTACCTAGGGTTTAAGACATGGCAGGAGATCCCAGACCTGTGTCATGCTCCTCGTGTGCGATGTGGGAGCTCAGGGACACGTCCACTGTCCCTGGCTCCTTCACGTGCAAGAAGTGTGTTCAGTTGCAGCTCCTGTTAGACCGCTTGACGGCTCTGGAGCTGCGGATGGACTCACTTTGGAGCATCCGCGATGCTGAGGAGGTCGTGGATAGCACGTTTAGCGAGTTGGTCACACCGCAGGTGAAAATTAATGAGGGAGATAGAAAATGGCTGACCAAAAGAAAGAGCAACAGTAGGAAGGCAGTGCAGGTGTCCCCTGCGGTCATCTCCCTGCAAAACAGATGTACCGCTTTGGATACTGTTGAGGGAGATGGCTCACCAGGGGAAGGCAGCAGCAGCCAGATTCATGGCACCGTGGCTGGCTCTGCTGCACAGAAGGGCAGGAAGAAAAATGGCAGGGCTTTAGTGATAGGGGACTCGATCGTAAGGGGAATAGACAGGCGGTTCTGTGGACGCAATCGAGACTCCAGGATGGTATGTTGACTCCCTGGTACAAGGGTCAAGGATGTCTCGGAGCGGCTGCAGGACATTCTGGGGGGGGGGAGGGTGAACAGCCAGCTGTCGTGGTGCACATAGGCACCAACAATATAGGTAAAAAACGGGATGAGGTCCTACAAGCGGAATTCAGGGAGTTAGGAGTTAAACTAAAAAGTAGGACCTCAAAGGTAGTAATCTCAGGATTGCTACCAGTGCCACGAGCTAGTCAGGACAGATAGGATGAATGCGTGGCTCGAGAGATGGTGCAAGAGGGAGGGATTCAAATTCCTGGGGCATTGGGACCGGTTCTGGGGGAGGTGGGACCAGTACAAACCGGACGGTCTGCACCTGGGCAGGACTGGAACCGATGTCCTAGATGTTTTCTAGAGCTGTTGGGGAGGGTTTAAACTAATGTGGCAGGGGGATGCAAAGCGATGCAGGAAGTTGGAAGGTAGTAAAACAGGGACAGAAGCAAAAGGAAGTAAGGGGAAAAGTGCAAGGCAGAGAAGACATAGTCAAAAATCTAAAAGGGCGACAGTACAAGGTACAGTGACTGAGGGGAGCTCAGTGAATAGGCCCAGTAATAACAAAAGGAATAAAACTGGAGATGTTAAGATTCAAAACAGAGGTAAAAAAAACAACATAAGTGTACTTTACCTGAATGCTCGTAGTATTCGGAATAAAGTAAATGAGTTGATGGTAACAAATCATCGTAAATGACTATGATTTAGTGGCCATTACTGAAACATGGTTAAAGGATGGTCACGACTGGGAGTTAAATATCCGAGGGTATCAAACTATTCGGAAGGACAGAGTGGATGGTAAGGGAGGTGGTGTTGCTCTGTTATTTAAGGATGACATCCGGGCAATAGTAAGGGATGACATCGGTGCTATGGAGGATAAGGTTGAATCCATTTGGGTGGAAATCAGGAATAGTAAGGCGAAAAAGTCACTGATAGGAGTAGTCTATCGGCCACCAAATAGTAACGTTATGGTGGGGCAGGCAATAAACAAAGAAATAACTGATGCATGTAGAAATGATACAGCAGTTATCATGGGGGATTTTAATCTACATGTCGATTGGTTTAACCAGGTCGGTCAAGGCAACCTTGAGGAGGAGTTTATAGAATGTATCCGCGATAGTTTCCTAGAACAGTATGTAATGGAACCTACGAGGGAACAAGCGGTCCTAGATCTTGTCCTGTGTAATGAGACAGGATTGATTCATGATCTCATAGTTAGGGATCCTCTTGGAAGGAGCGGTCACAATATGGTGGAATTTAAAATACAGATGGAGGGTGAGAAAGTAAAATCAAATACTAGTGTTTTGTGTTTAAACAAAGGAGAGTACAAGGGGATGAGAGAAGAACGAGCTAAGGTAGACTGGGAGCTAAGACTTTATGGTGGAACAGTTGAGGAACAGTGGAGAACTTTCCAAGCGATTTTTCACAGTGCTCAGCAAAGGTTTATACCAACAAAAAGGAAGGACGGTAGAAAGAGGGAAAATCGACCGTGGATATCGAAGGAAATAAGGGAGAGTATCAAATTGAAGGAAAAAGCATATAAAGTGGCAAAGATTGCTGGGAGATTAGAGGACTGGGAAATCTTTCGGGGGCAACAGAAAGCTACTAAAAAAGCCATAAAGAAGAGTAAGATAGAGTATTATTTAAACGATAAAATATTAAAGCATGCCGCTGTTCAGAGAGACTTGGGTGTGCTAGTGCATGAGTCACAGAAGGTTGGTTTACAAGTGCAACAGGTGATTAAGAAGGCAAATGGAATTTTGTCCTTCATTGCTAGAGGGATGGAGTTTAAGACTAGGGAGGTTATGTTGCAATTGTATAAGGTGTTAGTGCGGCCACACCTGGAGTATTGTGTTCAGTTTTGGTCTCCTTACTTGAGAAAGGACGTACTGGCGCTGGAGGGTGTGCAGAGGAGATTCACTAGGTTAATCCCAGAGCTGAAGGGGTTGGATTACGAGGAGAGGTTGAGTAGACTGGGACTGTACTCATTGGAATTTAGAAGGATGAGGGGGGATCTTATAGAAACATTTAAAATTATGAAGGGAATAGATAGGATAGATGTGGGCAGGTTGTTTCCACTGGCGGGTGACAGCAGAACTAGGGGACATAGCCTCAAAATAAGGGGAAGTAGATTTAGGACTGAGTTTAGGAGGAACTTCTTCACCCAAAGGGTTGTGAATCTATGGAATTCCTTGCCCAGTGAAGCAGTTGAGGCTCCTTCATTACATGTTTTTAAGGTAAAGATAGATAGTTTTTTGAAGAATAAAGGGATTAAGGGTTATGGTGTTTGGGCCGGAAAGTGGAGCTGAGTCCACAAAAAATCAGCCATGATCTAATTGAATGGCGGAGCAGGCTCGAGGGGCCAGATGGCCTACTCCTGCTCCTAGTTCTTATGTTCTTATGTTCTTATGTTTGGTAGGTTCTCGGTTAAAAGTAAGAATACTAATTTTTTAAAGTTAAATTCCAAATTTATTTCACTAATTCCCAAGTTTTTACGGCGGGACATAAACTCATTTGCGGGATTGCCCGTCCCGCCAGCCCAGTTTTCCAGTATGGTGCATTCCCGCCGGCAGCAGGATTCTCCGTTCCGCCATCGGCCAGTGACATTCCAATTGTAGCCATCCCCACAGTCGGAAAACCCGCGGGCATGGGTGCGCTACCAGCGAAGCAGAGGATCACACCGACAGAGTATTCCGGAGTATCCCACAGCATCTCTGGATCAGTTCAGGCCATTGGATTACAAGTCCCTGGAAAAATAAACAGAGTAAATGTTGATGAGCTTTCATGATCACAGGAAATGTTAACTCTTGTTTCTCTCTCCACAGATCCTGCCTCATTTGCTAACTTTTTTACTGTTTCAGATTGCTAGGATCTGCATTATTTTGCATATGCCTACTTATTCTTTCACAATTTACACTTCAGTTTACTCATCCCAGGGCGGGATTCTCCGGACCCCAGCCCCGTGTTTCTCGGTGACGCGCCGTTCACTGGCGAGGGGAATCTCTCTTCCGGAAGCTTGTAAATGGGATTTCCCATTGAAGCCAACCCCACTCCGTCGGGAAACTTGCTGATGGGAATGCGCTGCCAGGGGACAGGGAATACCAAGGACTGGTGAATTCCAGCCAATATCATAGAATTCATAGAATTTACAGGGCAGAAGGATGCCATTCGGCCCATCGAGCCTGCACCGGCTCTTGGAAAGAGCACCCTACCCAAGGTCAACACCTCCACCCTATCCCCATAACCTAGTAACCCCACCCAACACTAAGGGCGAATTTTGGACACTTAGGGCAATTTATCATGGCCAATCCACCTAACCTGCACAACTTTGGACTGTGGAAGGAAACCGGAGCACCCGGAGGAAACCCACGCACACACGGGGAGGACGTGCAGACTCCGCACAGACAGTGACCCAAGCCGGAATCGAACCTGGGACCCTGGATCTGTGAAGTAATTATGCTATCCACAATGCTACCGTGCTGCCTAATAGCTCCAGGTTGTCTGAGAATTTTGCCCCTGTCCCCAACTCGGCTGATATACTACTTGCTGAAGTTGACACTGCAGTTGCCTGTTCATGGCAACCTCTTTGTTCTGCAGTGGAAGACACAATACCAGGGAAAGACATGTGGCTGGACTTTAATGGCCGGTACTACCGACGGCGGGATCCCACTGTGGGTTCCTGGCAGCGGATGGTGCAAACAATGGGAAAGCACGTGAACAGCGGTGGGTCCGGAAAATCCCACTGCCAGCCAATGGCGGGTCACCTCCACCACCGGAAAACACGCCTCAGGGGGTGGGGGAGGGGTATAATCCCACCCATCGGGCAGAGATAGCCATCATCCGCCACCAGTAGCAGAGTCCCCGATGCGGCGGTGAATCGAGCGCCGGGCACAAAACGCTGATCCATTTCCGATGCTCCGATCCGTTGCAGACATCAGGATAAAGGTTCATGCCCCGTGCCAGCTGGAAGACACAAGTGGATCATTAACATCCATTTCTATCATATTGATGAGTCGGGCACCATATTCTCTGGGTCTGCGTGATTCTCCGGCCCTTTGGACCGGGAGTCACGTGGGCGAGATCGATGTAGGTCTTGACAAGCGTGTACCTGATTTAATTGACCCCCTAGTGGGCCAAGGGGTAACTCTTTAAGGGAGTTGCCGTAAGTCAATCAGAGGCCACCCTCCCTGCACAATTCATTCATTTCTCTTTGACATTGATTTTACTAGGCTGTGATTGACATCTTCAACACACAACCAGTTGCCAGTATTGTTCAATTCTTCCCGCTTTATGGTTGAGTGACTTTGAAGTGGTCAGCTGTGAAACTAACCACAATGTTTATAAACGTCAAGCTTTGATTAAAATCTCCTGGACCGCATCAGAGTTAAATGTGTTACTTTAGTTTCACTGCTGATTACTTCAAAGTCACTCAATCATGAAGGCTTTCAGGACAAAGATCTGAGCGGGTTTGAACCCAGCTGACTGGTTTTCTCCTTCCAGTAATTGACAGCTGCTTCTTCCTGTGCCTGAGCCAGCAGGTGTACTGCCCAGGTGAGTTTTAAAGCAGTGATGTTTCCACTGCTTCTGTCTGGACTGCTCTCTAGCTTCCTGACAGGGAAGTTCTGTTCTGGTGTGACTCTGGGAGGGATCTTTTTATTTAGGGGATCTGTGGGTGGGTCACTTTATTTACGGGGTCCCTGAATTGTTGAATTGCACTGTGGGGAGGTCCAGCCGCAGGACTTCGCTATCGGGCCACCAGCTCAAAATGGCGGCTTGATAGCAGGATTCCCAGAACCCTTTACCATCCTCGCCATTCAAAAATATGCATGAGCAAGGAATGGGACTCGCTTCCTGATTTGCGTGAGCTCAAATTGGGTACCATTCAGCTCCGGCGGGTCAGGCGGGATTCTCCGACCCCCCCGACGGGTCGGAGAATTCCTGGGGGGCGGCGCGAATCCCGTCCCGCCGCTCCGACGCCGGCTGCCGTATTCTCCGGTGCTGGTTTTCAGGCGGGGGCAGGGTTTACACCGTGCCAGTCGGGGCCGTTGGCAGCGCCCCCCCCCCGTCAATTCTCCGGGCCCTGTTGGGCCGAGCGGCCGTTGTTTCCTGGCCAGCCCACAAAAGAGTATGAATTATCTATTGCCCATATGACTGCCTGAATTGTACATGGCTGTCCTTCAATTAATTTCCATTCTACTGCTTCATTGCATATGTGTTATAAGGTCCTGATGGGGAAACTGTCAGTCAGAGTGTGCAGGCTGGGTTGGTGGGGGTGGAGTGGGCGGTGGGGTCAGGAACTGCTGCACCAAATTAAAACGTTAGTCTCCATTTCGAGGACAAGGCCATTTTTCAAGTAAATGTTTTGAAGGAATCAACGATGATAATGGCGTGCCATCAAGGCAAAACTCCAAGATTTACAGATGCAACGCCAGAGGGATTATTACAAAAGGAATTGCTTTGTTTCACACTCCAGAGCATCCTATCAACAAAAAACAATCAACACTATTTGATATCTAATCGTACAACATGTCACTTTGGCCTCTCCCACCTCGTAGCTCTACATTGGCAGTATATCTGTAAAATGGTGTGAATTCTCCAATGGTTAGGTGATCTGTTCCACAAGCTCATTGCCCAGTTGATGAAGTTGGAAATCACCCTAAAAACTTTCCCTCATTTCCAAACACTACAATCTAGCTAAATTGATAGGAGCTCAGTTTCTCTTCCTTCTGTTAGAATGATATGGTGAACAAAGAACAGCACTTTTTATTTTTATTCTGAAGGATTGGACAGTTGCTTCCCAACCCGAGATGCCCACTCTAGCTTGTCACATTAAAATAAAAGGGTAGCAAAGAAAACAACTGAATGTGAAGAAAAGCATTAAGGCTCGGACGTATTGTGACTTTATGTTAACTAAGAGACAGTAACTCCAAACTCAGAGTCCTGATCTGACTCCAGATCACAGAGTAAAAATCCATGAGCAGCAAAGTCATGTCACACAGCTTGATGTATAATTCCGGTATGATTATAAGTTAGGCAGCTTTTACCTAATGCTCAGTGATGGATGTACATGGAAATTTATACATATTGATGGAACTGTAGTACTGTTTTTTTTTTCCGTAACTATGGACATTTCTCAAAGCTTACAAAAATGCATTAGTGTGAAGCAGGGCTCTGTGCATGAGTGGATTCACACTTGGAAACTGTGGCCTTAATTTTTCCCCTGGCTCGGTTGCGCAGTGTCTGGACAGTTCTCCGCTCTGAAAACCTCACCCTGGAAAAAATGCCACAGAAAGTTGGATTGTCAGTTCTGCAGGGGGTGGGGCAGCACGGGTGGTGCAGTGGTTAGCACAGCTGCCTCATGGCGCTGAGGTCCCAGGTTCGATCCCGGTTCTGGGTCACTGTCTGTGTGGAGTTTGCACATTCTCCCCGTGTCTGCGTGGGTTTCGCCCCCACAACCCAAAGATGTGCAGGCTAGGTGGATTGGCCGTGCTAAATGGCCCCTTAATTTGAAAAAATGAATTGGGTACTCTAAATTTAAAAATAATAATAAAAATAAAGTTCTGTCGAGGGTGGGTGAAGAATGTGAGCCATGGCAGGCGGCACAGGAATGAATGTGCAGGCTGTCGGGCATGGAGGCGGGTTGGGCAGAAGGCCTGCCTCAGTGCACCAGTATCATGTCAAAGTTTTTAGTTGAAGTCTTCCCATGCTTCTCGCTTCACAAATGCCTCATGCCGCATCCATATACACTCAGGCTTTCCATTCTCCCTCCATGGCTCCGCAAACTATGCCCCTCACTCACCTCCCATTGCCCTGTATTGCTCCTGTGAAAACTTTCTGCTTACCCATGGCCTCCAGCCACCCTCATGACTCTGAAACCCACCATTCTAATTCACCCAGTATCTATCTAGGGCAAACCCAGAGGTAAAATACAGTTCTTAAGTGTCTATTGCAGCCTTTGGGCTGGATTCTCCATCAGGGCACAGCAGTGAGATCTCCCGGTCCCAGTGCAGGGAATGGGAGATTTGGCTGAGCACCAAATTCTCCGTCCTCGCGAGCTGCAGTGGTGGGGTGGTCTCCCAACAAAGAATCCTGGGATTTTTTTATTTTTCTAATTTACTCATATACATTCCTTCAATTACATAATTCATTATAAAAACAAACATTTCATTCAAGTGTTATCCCTTATAAAAACTAACACTGAAATTCACAGCCGCACTGGTAGCTGTCAATATAACCATTTGTAGCTGTCAATCAAACTGTATATTAGCCGGCATCTAGCTGTGATAATTGGTGGTAGTGAAATCAATCATGCAGCACTAACCCATTTTGAAAACATTCCATAAAGTTTTTCAAATATCTAAACGGCAGGAGTTTTAAATGCCTTTAAAGTTTGTATATTACTTTTGACAGATCTCTTGACAGTTCCAATGAACTTATGCACTTTTTATGCACATTAATTTACATTTTTAAAAATCCAAAAAGGCACTCTATTCGCCCAAAGGACAGCTTATCTGTTCCAAAGGGCAGATGCCCCCACCCCCCTATCTCCCGATGGAACTTGTCCAGGGGCCATATCCAAATGGACACCCTACCACTCCAAAATTTGACCCTACTTCTCTTAAGGACTCTGCAAATGTTAGGCAGGCTTGTACCATGTCTAATTCAAATAGGTTGCGTTTACTGCTCCTGGCGAACAAAAATGTCATGACTGGAAGCAGCTGTTGTTTTATATGGTTAACTTCTTCCGTGAAATGCACATCTGCAAATCCCTACCTGCCCCCATTCCCGTTCCTGTGAAAATGGTAGATGTCATCTTTGGGGGAAGCACTTCCGCATTTTGGTATCCCCACCATTCTCACAAAAGTGGGGAGGCTGTCTGTCATTGTGAAAATCTAGGCCTGTGTCACATGGCAGAGAGAGTGCAGATTCATAGCTTTCACTGCAGCAGAGGTTGGGACCAATAGTGCGGTATAACTGCAGCATTGCACACGACTATGTATATTTGCAGCTTTTCTACATTAAGAGCCGGTCGACTTATACCTGGCGCCCCCAAGTAGAGATCACCAGATTCAGAACTTGATTCAGCGTGTAACCTCATATAATTATGTTCAAGGTTGAACTGTTGTACAGTTCTCCGAAGGTTGGCCATACCCTGGTTTGTTTGAAGGCTATAAATCATTGCTGCCTGGTGCAGATTTAAGACTGAATTGGATGAGGCAAGGTCAAATCCTGTCAACAATAATGAGGCATATGAAGCACATTTACAGATTATTGCAAGCCTATCTCATCATTTCACTAAGACCGTGCAACCTGAGCTAATAAGATATTCATTCACTTCATTAGAAACTTATTCAATTTCTTTTTAATTTCTCCTTGTCAAATTAAGTTATTCACAAATTAAAGCAATGTTTAACGCATGTTTAATGAAATGAAAGACAATGGGATTTACTTTGTATACGTTTAGGAATGTGTGCATTGTACCAGAACATTTTTTCTATTTTTGCTTCACTCTTGATTATCAACATCTATACCTCAATTCACTCACATAGATGAATCAAAGCTACAGCTTTGCAAGTTCCTTAACAATTGTCATATGTGAATTTATGACAATGTTGGGCACGACAAAAACCATCCCATCAACTCTGTCCTACACAGTCGTGAGTCGTGCACTACCATAATAAGAGACCTGCCAAACATCATTAGCAATATAATCTCCTGGGAGATCTGTAAAAAATAGATATAGACCCAAGGTGCAAAATCTGGAAAATTCCTCTTTGGCCTCCTTCGACAACCAGAAATTTGTCCAGGAGACTATGTTGTACAGGCTGCATGGTCTAATATTTCACCTACCTTTTACAAAACGTGGGTGAGCATTTTTTTCATCAGTAGTGAAGCTGTGATGGTGACTGACTACTGAAAAATAAAATGCATTTAACTCGGTCATAGGTTGCTGTGAGGATCTACTTTTGGGACAAGTAGCAAGATCTTCCAGTATGATGTATAGCGACAAAACCATGTCCTGTTTTGACACCATGAGCTAAAGATACATCAATTGAGGTCAGTTTCAGCTCAAAGATAGGTAAGTATGTTTTAATGATTTAAAAAATATATATTTTCAAGCGTTAAAAATTATCAACCTTTAAAGACGTTTAACACTTAAAGTGCTTTTTAAAAAGTTTGTCAGTGCCTGTCCCTTAGACAGTAACCCAACTTGACGCCTCTATTCCTGCCTCCCCACGCCCTCCAACTCCACATTCAACTCCTCCCAGCATTCCCTTCATCTTCTTGCTTCCCCCATCAGTTTCACTTTCTGATCCCCTTCCTCACCACTTCCAGTTCTTCAGTTCCGCTGATGTTAAAAGCAGCCCTTGATGGAGTGGCAGATGGGTGTTTATTTCCATTTACTGCTGCTTCTGACGTTGGCAGGACTGAGGAGATCGGCGGGGGAACGAACTTGGTGGTAAGGGAAGTGAGGTGACTGGGAGTGGTGGCTGGGAATGTGCGCGGCAGCGGCCTCCAGCGGCCGCGGCATGCTACATGGCGGACTTGGACCGCGGAGCCAGACCAAAAAAGACACCCCCCCCGATTGCCCCCCCTCCCCCCCCCCCCACCAGCTTCAAACCCCGTACATTTAATTGCCGGTCGCCTATAAGGCCCCTCCTGGTCTCCAATCCACCCACCCCTGGCCAGGGCGGCCGCTGACTGAGTCCGCAGCCGCCACGCGAGCAACCCGACCAGCAATAGAAAGTCAGTTCACACCGCCGGTAACACGGCTGGTCGGGAGCAGAGGATTGCTGGGCGGGCTTCTTGCAATGGCCCCCCGGTGGTGTGACAAACTCCGCGGTGATGCCGATTATCGGTGCCCAGAGAATTACAGAACCGGTGCCGGGCCTGATTACGGCGTGAAACTGGATTCTCTGCCCTGGTGATGGCCGCGATTTCTGTGTAGGGCTGCGGAGAATCCGGCCCATGTTTTTTTCAGTAAGCTGGGAATCATGATCCAAATCAACTCATGCAATTTTTCAATTTCTTCTTCATCACCCATCAATATCGATAACATTTATAATGATGTACCCACAATGAAAAACATGTAAAACTCTGAGTGAGTTCTGCCTATAAAAAGATGCAACCCATACCATGGATATGTTTCTACGGTCAGATCAAAATATGCATTATTTAGGATGATAAGCTGATCTCTGTCAGAAAATAAGTCTGTCTGGATTGATAAAATGGATATTGGAAGCTTATATTGTTTGCCAGAGTGGTCAGCAGTCTCTTGGTTGAAAACAAAACATTATACTTCATCAAACTATATCATCCATGAAAGCCACAGGCCGTAATACCAATTTCCAGGTGGTTAATCATTATAATTGTAGCTTTACAGTCAATAAAATCTTTAATTAAATTGCTGATAACAAATAATCTCAAAGTTTTTAAGCATAAGAAGATTCACTATTATTTTAGTTTTCTTTGTATTATTTAGGTCTACTCAGTATTTTTACGATCCAGTTCGTGTTACTACTGGATGGGAAAGTTCCACTGTAGAACCCCAGCTCAGAAAGTCTTAATGTTTTTTTTTTCAGAAAACGTGTGGAACAGATTCAGGGGTCTGCCATTAACAAGAAAAATATGATTAAACATGAAAGGTTTAAGGCAGCACGGTGGCACAGTGGCTAGCACTGCTTCCCCATGTCACCGAGGCCCCAGGTTCGATCCCGGCTCTGGGTCACTGTCCGTGTGGAGTTTGCAAATTCTCCCCGTGTTTGCGTAGGTTTCGCCCCCATAACCCAAAAATGTGCAGGGTAGGTGGATTGTCCCTTAATTGGAAAAAATTAATTGGGCATTCTAAATTTTAAAAAACATGAGAAGTTTGATTATAATGCAATATTTCTTCACCCCACCCCACCCTTAATTTCACAAATGTACACAGATCTTAAGGATAACACCCCACTCTGCAAACAAATGGCAGACATCACTCAATCGTGTTTTCAGAAAAAGACATGGGCCGGGATTCTCCCCTACCCGGCGGGGTGAGGGGGTCCCGGGTGGACGGAGTGGTATGAACCACTCCGGCGTCGGGCCTCCCCACCTTTAGGGGCTAGGCCCGCGCCGGAGTGGCTCCTGCTCCGCCGGCCAACGCGAACGGCCTTTGGCGCCCCGCCAGCCGGGGCCGGCGGAAGTCCGCGCATGCACCGGTGCGCCAGCGGCTGCTGATGTCATACCGGTGCATGCGCAGGGGAGGGGGTCTCTTCCACCCCCACCATGGTGAAGGCCATGGCGGTGTGGAAGAAAAAGAGTGCCCCCCACGGCACAGGCCCGCCCGCCGATTGGTGGGCCCCGATCACGGGCCAGGCCACCATGGGGGTACCCCCCTGGGCCAGATCACGTCACTTCCCTCCCCCAGGACCTCGGAGCCCACCCGCGCTGCAAATCCCGCCAGTACCAGAGGTGGTTTAAACCACGCTGGCAGGAAAGGCCTGTCAGTGGCGGGACTTTGGCCATCACGGGCCGGAGACCCCCTGTGGGGGTCGGAGAATTCCGCCCATGCTTTAATATATAATTTCAGACAATACTGTTTTTATCAAAAATTCATCTGCAGGTGATGACTCATCACTCACCTGATGAAGGAGCTACACTCCAAAAGCTGGTGATTCCAACTATACCTGTTGGACTTTACACAGTTATTTCTTACTGTGCCCACCCCAGTCCAATGCCGGCATCTCCATATCATCAAAAATTGTGGTAAGATATCAGAAACCTTCGAATGACTCAGATATCTTTTGGTTTCTTACCAGCCAGTTACTTTTCAACTCTGCCTCTCTTTTTTTTAAATATAAATTTAGTGTACCCAATTCCTTTTTTTTCCAATTAAGGGGCAATTTAGCATGTTGAATCTACCTATACTGCGCATCTTTGGTTTGTGGGGGCGAAACCTACGGAGAATGTGCAAACTCCACACGAACAGTGACCCAAAGCTGGGATTGAACCTGGGACCTCGGCACCATGAGGCAGAAGGGCTAACGCACTGCGCCACTGTGCTGCCCGTGTGTCTCTCTTCATGCAATAGCAACCCCGCTCTAGTTCCAGTTTCCTCTGTTTTGTTTTTACTTTGTGCATCTTGGAAACTTCTCTTCATATTCCTTGTTTCCTTTACTAACTGTTCTTTCGATTTCTGGCACTGGCTTTCTTAACCATTACTCCATTGCTCAGTTTTTTCTTCTAGAAAAGCTGAGAGATGTACACCCACTCGCTTCCTGTTACGAATTGCAATGAATTCAGTTAAACACAATCCCAAGAAGCTCTCCTGCCCAAAAGGTGATCCTGGTTCCCAAGCAACCATTCCTCCTTCCCAAGCTTTTTTTTTTACTTTCCATGCCGCACACACTTTTGGTACAATAGAAACACAGTTTTAAATGAAACCCAAATCCCCTTACAAGCAGACACGTTTGTTTACCATTAATCTAATACAAGTCTTACTCGTTCCTGCACAAAATAAATAAATTAAATCCACTAAATCTGTATCTTATTTCTAATATTGAACAATACAAATGATAATCACTTCAAACTAACTCTACTTTACTAAAACATAAATAATATTATTTTTAAAGTTGGGCAGCACGGTGGCACAGTGGTTAGCATTGCTGCCTATGGCGCTGAGAACCCGGGTTCAAATCCCAGCCCTGGGTCACTGTCTGTGTGGAGTTTGCACATTCTCCCTGTGTCTGCGTGGGTTTCACCCCCACAACCCAAAGATGTGCAGGATAGGTAGATTGGCCACTCTAAATTGCCCCTTAATTGGAAAAAATAATTGGGTACTATAAATTTATAATAAAAAAAATATATATATTATTTTTAAAGTTAACATATGAATTATGAGGAATAGGCCAGTGAACACCTGGTGTCTGTTCCACCATTCAATAAGATCAAGGCTTATCTGATTGTAACCTTAACCCCACATTTTGTCTACCCCCGATAATCTTTCAGCCCCTTGTTAATCAAGAATCTTTCCAGGTAGGCTTTCAAATATGCAAAGATTCTGCTTCCACTGCTTTTTGAGGAACCAAGTTCCAGAGAGGCATGCTGAACAACGTACACATTTTTACGAAAAGAGACCAGGGAGTTGGGACAAAAGGTATTGGCGCGATTCTTCTCCTCCCGTTGTGCCCGGTACACCTCTGGCAATTCCTGTTAAAATAACGGGAGAGCTCCTAAATGGCGTGTGCGCCAGCATCGAAAGTGGCACCATGTTCCCGGCCCGTAGCACGTGACGCGATCTGGTTCACCCCCTGGCCGGGAGTGAAGCAGACTTTTGAAGAGCCTGCCTTGGCATCTGGTAGCTCCTTGTTGCTGCCTGGAAATCTTTTCTTGAGTCGGGCGGCCTGACTGCAGCCTGTACACACCCCCCCCCCCCCGCACTCCTCCCCCCCCCCCCCCCTCCCCCCCAACCAACCCCCCCACCACCCCATCCCCAGGCAAGAAAATGCCATCATTGCAGGCACTTTCTCCCGAGCTGGGTGGGCTGAGTTGGGGATTTTCCTGAATCTCACTACCCGACTGGAGGATACCAATCCAGCCCATAATATCTTATGCATTTCCTAGCTATGATTTAATATTTAATAACACTGCCGCATAGCAACAAATTAATTAAGAGTGGCCTTGACTAAATTCCAATGTATAAATACTACAGTAGTAAGCAAAAAAGTAATGGAAAATTACTGCAGTGCCAATCAGCAGAGGATTGTGCTCAGGGATTGAATTCCAGGAAATGATCAGAAATTTTAACTATCCTTTTTCTTTGAGATGCTGATGAATCCATTGTTGCATTTCCAATAGTTTCTGGTATTTTAGTTCATGTTTCCAGCATGATCGTCTGATTTCACCTGTACTTTGTGAGTAAATTTCATTTTATCAATGCATGAGTCTTAATTTACATTCCAGAAATAGTCCACGATTTATCCTGTAATAAACAACATAATGCACACACGCACACTGTTGGCACAAGTAAAGAATGTATTCTAATGTTCGGTATGAACAACAGTCTCGATAATTAATTTTACAAGTTGTCCTCCAATGATGTTTCCAAAGAATATAATTACAGGTATATAGTTGATGCAATAAACTCTGGCGCAGAATTTTAATGGACAGGTTTGGGTGCTTTAGGAGCAGCGGTGTACAGAAAGTAAACAAGGAAATTGACGGTTCATTGAGAGGCCCCTTCTAACCAGTCAACTTCCATATATTGTTACAATTTTGGTTGTGACCGGTAATCTTTCTTTATAAAGAGGACAAAATTTAAATTCCCAGGTATTTGTAAAAAAAGTTCCAAGGTTTCAAATGAAAGATTTTCTTGACTACACATGAGTCAGCAAAGCAAACACTAAATATTATATATCCTATGCTGTAATATATTGTCCCAATAGGTGGTCAGTTAGCTCAGATAACTGGATGACCAGTTTGTGATGCCAACAACATGGGTTCAGTTCCTGTACTGGTTGAGATTATTCGTGAAGGCCCCACCTTCTTAACCCCACGCCTCGCCTGAGATGTGATGACCCTCAGGTTAAAACACCACCAGGCAACTTTTAAAAAACATTTAGTGTACCCAATTCATTTTTCCAATTAAGCGGCAATTTAGCGTGGCCAATCCACCATAGTGTGGCGACGAGGGGATTTTCGCATTAACTTCATTGAAGTATTAATTTAAGCCTACTCGTGACACTAATAAAGATTATTATTATTACATTAAAGATTATTATTAGTGTGAGGTTTAATTAGTTCTACTCATTTAACAACTGTTTGCAAAAAAACTTTGCCACTCCAACTTCTCCAACACAATGATAGAAGGATACCACAGAGATATTTGGTAATTTTCCAAATCACCAATACCTATGGGAAAAGTAATGTTCTGCCTATCTACGACCAATACTTTTCAATTACCCGTAATGTCTACTATTTCTATATTACAGATAGCTCTTGAAGAAGCAGTTCAGTTTGATCTTCTGAAATCTGAAACAACCAAACCACATAATATGAGACTCCGAAATTAAACCCTTGTAAAACTTTCAGGAATGGAGGGCTGGGGTCATGGTGTGTGGGAGTTGCATATAATTGAGTGAAAATCCTACAAGTCAGACAATCTATTGATGTTCTTCATTACATATTATCCATTTGTGCTAAAGCAGTTGAGAATAAAATGGACAGTCCCTTGGGTGGCGTGGGACCATTAGGACTGACATCCCAAAGGCATTATTATGTATTGCAGATAAAATCTAGTGTTTAGTAAATACAATGATTGCCTTATGGCGCAGCTGAGAAGAAGCTAACGGTTTATACTTGTTGGAGAGATGCCCCAGAAGCAGATGTAGAAAAGCTAGAACATCTGTCACGAGACCCTTCAGCCATCCATTTGCAGATCCATTGTTTTGTTACGAGTTTGCAAAGGGTCCTTGTGCTGTTCGAGAAATATCATTCTATGTGAGAGAGTCAAGTATGGAATATCTTCAGTATGTATAACGGGAGAAGGCAGATAATGATGCAGGCTTCGCATTGCTTCGCTTTCACATGATCATTCCAAGCAAATCTTCTGGGATGGGCAATAATTAGATACACTGTGAGACGCTGAGGCATGGGATGCAATTATCTCCTGCTGTAGCTTTCCTTGCCAGCATATGGAATTTCTGGTGGTTTTTGCAGCTCTGCAAAGGCTTGAGAAGAAACCAGTCAAATACATCATAAAAGCTTCCAATGAAAGGCCATCGACCTGAAACGTTAACTTTGTTTCACTGCATACAGATGCTGCCTGACCCAAGTATTTCCAGCATTTTACATCTTTATTACAATTTTGCACATGGGGGCAGAAGGTGGCAGATAAAATAAGGTATTAAGTGGCTAAAAATAAAGAGGCTGTAAAAAGAGGTAGAACAAAATTGATTGTTTTAACTAACAGCGACACATTATCAAAGCCCAGGGAAATAACATGCTAGAATCCTGTTCTCCAGAATCCAAAAGCAATGTACGGCTGTGCACTACTGACAACTTCGCCTGACGATATCACTCATTTGATGCAGACGTTACTGATAAATGTTGCAAATAATTATAATTTATCTATTCAGAGTTTATTCAAAACAGTAAGATATTCATAAACGTCCACTTGATAATGATGCATAGATATGCACAATCTACACAAGAAAGTGGAGTTTAGGAAGATCCACCATAATCTGGTTGAACAGTGGAGGCTTGAGGGGTTAAAAGATCCTGCTCCCATTTCTTATGCTCTGATGCACTTAAAATAATGAAAATATGGGCAGAGATCAATTGTACCCGTTTTCCAGTCATAAAGCTGGAGATGCGTCTTTCTTGTGGGCATTATCAGTGCTTCAGTTTGCACCACTTTATCACCCAGCAAGGTATGAATATGTATTACTCAGGAGAGAAAGGTAGTGTACAACAGCGAGGAATCTACCCGGGAGAGTGAAGGTGCAGCTGCTGAACCACACTTTTCAGCTGCAAGAGAATTTCATCAGCATCTCATTGAGGAGATGTTCTGCAAACTGTCCACGCACCCATCGCATCAGCCATCTTCAGGGTGGTCCGATGTGCTGTTATCCTGAGAGACGATCACGTGTGGCCACTCTATCAATCTTGTCACACCATGCTGACAGGTGTGCAAGATGACAGTGTCCTCAAATGCGACAGTCGAAGCACAGAGCAAATGTTTCCTTCAAACAATTCTCTACCGCTGGAGGCGAATGTCTGTCACGCATGGGAGCCCATGGCCCTGACAGCAATCTGAGCATTCATGTGGAACACCATAGCTGACCTTAACCTCTGTGACAAGGGACTCTGCAACAGATGTTCCTGAGGTTACCATACTCTCCTCAGTGGACTAAGTACATGAGCACTCTATACATCATCTAGTGCACGCTCTTGTGTTTGTGTTTCTAAGCTCACTGGATGAATGTGTTGGAGGTGGTGTTTTGAAGGCTGAGAGCAAGTTACTCTCCAAGCTGGGATTTCTCAGTATACCAGGACCATGACTTGTCTCCCAGCAGCAACCTAGAGAAAGAGAAGAGAAATATGTGTTACCTACAATCTTTATCAAGGCCTTCAGTAGAAGGGTTAAGATTACGATATTATTCAGTCAGTGTTTTGGTGCCGGTAAGTTATTGAAAAGTGAACAAATAGGATGAGAAGAAAGAACAGGGGGCGGGATTCTCCCCTACCTTGCGGGGCGGGGGGTCCCGGCGTGATGGAGTGGCGTGAACCACTCCGGTGTCGGGCCGCCCCAAATGTGCGGACGTCTCCACACCTTTAGGGGACAAGCCGTAACACTGAGGGGCTAGGTCCGTGCCGGAGTCATTGGCGCTCCGCCGGCCGGTGGGAACGGCCTTTGGCTCCACGCCAGCCGGGGCCGAAGCGACTTTGCCGATCAGCGGAAGTCCACGCATGTGCCAGAGCGTCAGCGGCTGCTGACGTCAACCCCACGCATGTGCAGGGGAGGGGTTAACTTCCGCCTCCGCCATGGTGAAGACTATGGTGAAGGTGGAAGGAAAAGAGTGACCCCACGGCACAGGCCCGCCCGCCGATCGGTGGGCCCCAATCGCGGGCCAGGCCACCGTGGGGGCAACCCCTGGGGCCAGATCGTCCCGCGCCCTCCCCCAGGACCACGGAGCGTGCCCGGGCCGCCTGCTCCCGCTGGTAAGGTAGGTGGTTTGATCCACGCCGGCGGGAGAGGGATGACAGCGGCGGGACTTTGGCCTATCGCAGGCTGGAGAATCAAAGGGGGGGCCCGCCAACCGGCGCAGCGCGATTCCTACCCCCGCCGAATCTCTGGTGCTGGTGACTTCGGGACACGGCGAGAGCGGGATTGACGACGGCCCCCGGCGATTCTCTGACCAGGTGGGGGGTCGGAGAATCCCGCCCAGGATATGGCGACTGGCCAAATAGGCCAGGTGACCCTTACTCTGCTGTGTTGCCCTTGAAGGGATAATCACCACAGGGGCAGATCTACTGACACATATATTTCAAAAGCTATTTAAAAGTTCATGGAGTTTCATGGCAATTATTGGCTCTCATAATAGTGCTCACCTGAAAAGTTGTTATCTGAATAGCTCATTTTTGTAATTCCACAAATACTTTTTGCCCAAACAGATCCTTCAGTGCAGCTGTATGTTCATGTAACCATTGTAACTGTGGGCTGGATAATGACATAAATAATGGGAATCATTGTACATTGGTTGAAAATGGGGTCCTTCATTTGTGGCGGGGTTTTTATGGAGCCACCGAGAGTTGATGGAGTTTTGGCTGTAACGTGAAAATTTCTATTCTCAATTGCATAGGTCCTGCCACGGATAAGACCAGAGAATCCTGCCCATCATTTCTAATGTTAATTATTTGAAATAATTGCAAACATATTTCAGAAACAATATCAGAAAATTCACCATGTCGTAAGATTTGTGCTGGACAAATCTTGTTGCTTTTTAAAGTATCCAGTCAAACGAAGTTCCTTTTATATCTTTAGTTCATTATGGTTGTGTGAGAATTTGCAGGCTTCAAAGTATTATTTCATCCAATTAACTGGACTTCACTTTTAACAAGCACAACTAATAATGAAAAATGAGGCGTCAGCCTGATGAAGCTGCAACACAGGGCTACTTGTGTGCTAAACAGCATAAGCAGCAAGTGATACACAGCTAAGCGATTCCACAGTAAACGCATCAGATCAAAGCTCTGCAGTCCTGCCACATCTGGCCGTGAATGGTGGTGGACAATTAAACAACTCACAGCAGGAGGAGGCTCCACAAATACCTCGGCTGGGATTCTACCCTACCTGGCGGGGCGGGGGGTCCCGGCGTAGTGGAGTGGCGCCAACCACTCCGGCGTCGGGCCTCCGTGCTGGAGTGGTTGGCGCAACGCCGACTGGAGCCAAAACCGGCGCCAACAGCCTTTGACGCCTGCCCCCCCCCCAGCGTCGGGGCTGGCCGAATGGCCTTCGCCGGTTCGCGCATGCGCCGGTGCGTCAGCGGCTGCTGACGTCACCACTGGCGCATGCGCGATAGGGGGGTTCTCTTCCGCCTCTGCCATGGTGGAGGCCGTGGCGGTGGTGGAAGAAAAAGAGTGCCCCCACGGCACTGGCCCGCCTGCCAATTGGTGGGCCCCGATCGTGGGCATCCCCCGGGGTCCGATCGCCCTGCGCCCCCCCCCAGGACCCCGGGGGCCCGCTCGCGCCGCCACTCCCGCTGCCAGCAGAGGTGGTTGGAACCACGGCGGCAGAATTGGCATCTCAGCGGCGGGACTTCTGCCCATCGCGGGCCGGAGAATCGCCGTGGGTGGCACGCCGATCGGCGCGGTGTGATTCCCGCCCCCGCCAATTCCCGGGTGGCGGAGAATGCCGGCCACGGCGGGGACGGGATTTACGCCGGCCCCGGGCGATTCTCCGACCCTGCGGGGGGTCGGAGAATTCCACCCCTCATCCTCAATGATGGAGGAGCCCAACACATATGTGCAAAGGACAAGGCTGAGGCATTCGCAGCAATATTCAGTTGAAGTGCGGAGTGGATGATCCATTTCGGTCTCCTCTAGAGGTCCCCATCATCACAGATGTCAGTCTTCAGCCAATACGATTCACTCCATGTGATATCAAGAAACAGCTGGATGCACTGGATACTGCAAAGGCTATGGGTCCTGATAATATCCCGGCAATGGTACTGAAGACTTGTGCTCCAGAACTTGCCGCAACCCTAGCCAAGCTCTTCCAATACAGCTATAACTCAGGCATCTACACAACAATGTGGAAAGTTATGTCCTGGACACAAATACAGGACCTATCCAACCCAGCCAATTATCACTCTATCCGTCTACTCTCTATCATCAGCAAAGTGATGGAAGGTGTCATTAACAATGCTATCAAGCGGCACTTACTCAGCAATAACCTGCTCACAGACACTCAGTTTGGGTTCCACCAATGCCACTCAATTCCTGACCTCATTACAGCCTTCGTTCAAACATGGACAAAAGAGCTGAATGCCAGAGGTGAGGTGAAGAGAGTGACTGCCCTTGACATCAAGGCAGCATTTGACCGAGTATGACATCAAGTGGCCCTAGCTAGACTGGAGTCAATGAGAATCAGGGGGGAACTCACCACTGGTTGGAGTCATACCTGGCATACAGGAAGATGGTTGTGGTCGTTGGAGGTCAATCATCTCAGCTCCAGGTCTTCACAGCAGGAGTTCCTCTGGGTAGTGTCCTAGGCCCAAACGTCTTCAGCTGTTTCATCAATGACCGCCCTTCCATCATCAGGTTAGAAGTGGCAATGTTTGCAGATGACTGCACAATGTTCAGCACCATTTGTGACTCCTCAGATAATGAAGCAGTCCGTGACCAAATGCACAGAAACTGGACAATATCCAAGGTTGGGCTGGCCAGTTGGAATTACATTCGCACCACACAAGTGCCAGGCACTGACCACCTCCTACAGGAGAGGACCTAACTATCACCCCTTGATATTCAATCGCATTACCATCGCTGAATCGACCACTACCATCTAGAAGGACAAGAGCAGCAGATATCTGGGAACCCCGAGACACGCACCATACCGAGTTGGAAATATATCATCATTCCTTCATTATCGCTGGGACAAAATCCTGGAAGACCCTCCCTAACAGCAATGTGGGTGTACCTTCACCTCAGGGATGGCAGCGGTTCAAGAATGCAACTCACCACCACCATCTGAAGGGCAACTAGGGATGGGCAATAAATTCTGGCCTAACCAGCGGTGCCCACATCCTATAAATTAATTGAAAAAAATCTCTCTAATCCTAAATCTACGCAGGTGCCTTTTCAAGGCTTGGATGAACAAAGTTTCTTGCAGACCCGATGGACCGAATGGCCTATTTCTGCTCCTATGTCTTAGAACATAGAACATAGAACAGTACAGCACAGAACAGGCCCTTCGGCCCTCGATGTTGTGCCGAGCCATCACCCTACTCAAACCCACGTATCCACCCTATACCTGTAACCCAACAACCCCCCCCCCTTAACCTTACTTTTTAGGACACTACGGGCAATTTAGCATGACCAATCCACCTAACCCGCACATCTTTGGACTGTGGGAGGAAACCGGAGCACCCGGAGGAAACCCACGCACACGCTGGGAGGACGTGCAGACTCCGCACAGACAGTGACCCAGCCAGGAATCAAACGTGGGACCCTGGAGCTGTGAAACATTTATGCTAACCACCATGCTACCGTGCTGCCCACGGTATGGTCTCACTGAGTGTCTTACCAGGAAAGACTGTTCCTGCTCATTCTGTGTCTATTCAGTGATTTGTTATCAGCGAAAGCTCTCTGGATGATTTAAACATACTTAACAGGCCAAAGGTAAAACTTCACGATTAATCGTTTTCTCACATGTTCTTGTGGCATTGTAACTATTAGCATTACAATGGTTAATGTAGTGTCAAGAGTGGCCACTAGAGGGAGCTGCAGCTGCAACTATATAAAGCAGTGATGCTAGACTTGAGGGGAGGAGTGAATGCAGGAGACTAGTGAACGTCATCAGAGCAATTAGTGTGAGGTTAGATTATAATTTATACCAGTAGTGAGATCAGCAGCAGATGAGTGTAGTTAGATGTTATTGACCAATTCTGTATTCTTAAGAACTAAGTGTTGAAATCCAGTTTAGTAGTGTAAATAAAATACTAGCTTTGTTTAAGTAAAAGCTATACTGTGGTCTTTGTGGAACACTACGTCAACCATCCTAAATAAGCAACGAAAAGAACACCACAGTTCTCTCCGTAAGATTCCTGGTCTCTTTGAGCTAACGCAGATTATTGAGAGTTTGCTGAGATCAGGAATGCACTGGGCGGGATTCTCCGGTCTCCGACGCGGAAATCGCGTTCGGCCAGATAATCCACTTTGGCGGTGAAACCGGGGGCGGCGCCGCTTTTGCGATGTCCAACCCCTCCAAAACGGCATACTCTAGGAGTACGCCGCACACTATCGGGACGGCCTCAGGTAATGTCCTGAGGCCTCCCCCCCCCCCCCCCCCCCCATGATGCTCTGCCCCCAATGGGCTGAATTCTCAATGGTGTCAGTCACTCGTGGCATTTATTTTCGGGAACTCGGTGTGACGGCTGCGGACTAAGTCCAGCACAGTCACAGTCGGGGGAGAGCCTATCCGTGGACAGGGGGGGCTTTGGCAGGGGCTGCGGGCACTGGTTGAGGGTGGTGCAGGGGTGGTGAGCCTGGCCAAAGGGGGGCACTATTTGACAGGCTGGGTCCGCACACAGCCGGTGCCATGTTGCACGGCATTGCCACGGACCCGGTAATTCTCCGGCTAGGTGCTCTATGCTGTGTGCTTGCTGGCCCCCCACCAGACAGGGGTTCTGTGGCTGTTTTGCACTGTTTTATCAGTCATAAAATGCCACTGTTCCCACGCCGGCATCAGCACTTAGTCTCAGAATCAGAAAATCCAGCCCACTAACTTTATAAAGAACAACTGATTGTGGCTTCAACGTGGCACAAGTTCAACAATGGAGAGCAAGGTCATGTGACATTATATCGCTTATTGTGATGGTGCATACTGTCTCATTAACATATCACACAGTGACAATTAACCCCTTGTACTCCTCTTCTTCCTCCAAAGGTACCAGGCGCTAAGAGGGTATTGAGCACCATATGGATGTCCATTGGATCGATCCATGCTTATGTCTGGCATAGTACTCCAGTGATTTGCCGTTGCCTTCCATAGAATGGCTGACCCGCAAACTCTCCCAATCTTAAACCTGCCATCAGGCATATTGGAAGGAATTACAGGTTGATAATCAACCCTACCCCATCTGCACTCTCCATAAACACCGACTGTCCTCCTGTGTGTTTCCAGCACTTTTTGTTTTGCGTCAGATTTTTCGAAGTGGCAGTCTTATTTTGCTTTTTGTTTACAGGCAGCAATAGCAGCTTCGAAGTGTTAGCTGTTGCATAATGGATGTCCCCGTGAGAGGCTAGTGCAGGGAAGTGCGAGGTTGAGGTAACTTGTGCATGCTCAGTACACAGCATTAATAGAAGATTACATCAGATTGCCTTGCTTTGCCTGTTTTAGTGACAGCTTTAAAATGTTTGCAGCATTTCAGTCAAGTCACGATGAGTGGTGTTCAAAGCAGCACCATATCGAATACACCTTGAAGAACTCATCTACTGACCTGTCTGTGATTCTCAAACAAGGCTACCTCCCTCAGGGAATGCAAGCAGTTCCTAACAAAAAATCTGGACCCACTACACAGCGAATTTAGAAGCACGCGCCACTTTTCTTTTCCATTACCTCCTCTCGCGAGTATGCAGCCAAAAAAAAAAATGCCTTTAAACCATTACGGCTCTTTAAGCACATAATTTGTCACCCAGAATAGGCCAAGGCCCCAATCAGAAGTGCTATTAATGATGAGCGCTCGCTTCCTCAATGCTAATTAAACTGCTCTTGGAAATGCAACAAGGGTCAGCAGATTAATGGACAGGCATATGCTAACTTCTCACTGCCTGCCTACTATCCAATTGAAGCCCAGGCTGAAAATCTAGGCTGGTGTGACATATATGTTGTTTGACTCTCGATGGCGGAGATCAGCACCAAATCTGAACTATAAACCTGCAATGACCTGATTTTACTTAGTTTGCTCTTGAAAGGCTTGTCAGTGACAAAGTCAATTAGCAGAGAAAGAAAAGCAGGACTTTTTTCTTAAAACAATGTGATGGAGCAGCAGTCTGTCAGCATTAATTCTTCACCATCCGAAACAAAGGTCTGAGATTTTATTTTCAATAGCAAATACTGGAAGTCTAAAATAAAAGTTTAAAATTCTGGACGCATGTCGTAGCTCTGCCAGTACCGAGAGAAAAAGGGCTGTAGGATTGTACTGAAGAACCTCTGTCTGGAATGTTAATTCTTTCTGATCTCATTTCAGATGTTAATGGGTTTACATTTCCAGCGGTTCAAAGTTAATCGGATAATTAAGCACATTAAACTACACACAATGGTTTTACGAACTCCTTTGCCCAGACAGGAAGTTCTGTAGAGCCTTTTGACCTTGCACCCAAATTCCATGCCAGCGTTTCTGCTACTTGACTCTCGCAGAGTATGCTTTTTAGCTGTTATGAAAACATTATTCATTAGCGTTATCTTCCAACTCAATTCTCTCCATTGCCATCTATTTTGAACCTTCAGGTCATCACAGATCTTGATTGCATTTCCCCCAAAAGATACCAGCGGAGCCTAAAATTTAACTAAAATCCAAGCTTCATGAAGTGATTTTGTACTTTTTAAAGTCGAGTAATTCAGAGTGTGAGTCTTCGTGGAATCTGTCCACACATGATAGTCAAGACTTTGTGATTTTGTGCTGTGAAATCATCCAACATTTCTGATTTGAGGTTTTGCAATCTTTTACTTTTTGGGTCCACATAGAATCCCTACTGTGCAGAAGGAGGCCATTTGGCCCATCGAGTCTGCACCCACCCTCCGGAAGAGCACGCTACCTTGTCTCACTCTGCCGCCCGATCCCTGTAATCCCACCAAACCTGCACATCATTGGACACAAAGGGGCAATTTAGCATGACCAATCCACCCACCCCTCTTCTGCGGCTACATTCGCGGCCGTGTGTCCCTAGAAAGGGACCATGTGAGGCCTTCCATACCCAGTAGGCACCACAGGGGTTGGGCTGCTCTATTAACCCCTTTAGTTGCTCCCTTAATTGATGTTTTTAAGTTTCCATTGATCTTCGTTATATTCGGGCAGTGCCCCTAACAGGAGAAGCCCTTTTTTGCTTTGTCCCTCAGTTTGTTTTCCTTTCTTCTGTTTTGTTGGTGAACCTCAAAAGAGTGGCCAATCCACCCAACCTGCATATCTTTGGCCCTTGTTACAACAAGAAATGCCGCAGTGAATAAAGAGGGTGAGTTAGAATTCTCTGACTGGATGCCAACAGTCTGTGGGGGAAATTTACCCCTGTCTAGCCATCACAGTCATTCCAATCAATGAAATTATAGTGTGGTTTAAATGCTGATGAGGTAAATAATGATTCAAATGGGCAGGATTCTGTTTGTGACTCATGTCATCTTCGGGTTTAAACTCTAGGGTTTAATCCTGTTTGCAAGGTTGTGAGGCCTTGTTTTATTTTGGAAGTTCAGCAATGGGAGTAAAACTTCTCACTGAGCTCCACTAACAGCAGGGTAGGAGATGTAAACAGTTAAAATTCAGTGTGGTTTTTGATTTATCCTTGATTGCTGCTGATCACTGCCACTCAGAAGCAGGAGACACTTCAGTAATACGCAGTCAGATACACTGGTGGTGATTCCAATGGCACTTATCCCGATAAGATAAATTCTCACCTAATAGTACTTCAGAAATAAATAATCTAAGATTGAGCAGCATTGCACATCAAAAGCAAACTTTCTGAGATACATTGTCAACGAGTATTTGTGAACAGAAGCTCAAATGTATTCGAACCCCGGTACTGGGTCACTGTCCGTGTGGAGTTTGCACATTCTCCCCATGTCTGGGTGGGTTTCGCCCCCACAACCCAAAGATGTGCAGGTTAGGTGGATTGGCCACGCTGAATTGCCCCTTAATTGGAAAAAAATATATAATTGGGTACTCTAAATTTTAAAAAAAAACGTATTTGAACCCAAATCTGGCAGGTGCCAATCCAAATCTCGAAATTCAGCTTTTCTTTTTGAGTAAAGGCAATTCTCGTGTAGACAACAAGAAGTCAAGGACCAATAATGTTAAATTTCTAACAGGCTAAATTCTGGTTTATTTAGGTGTGGGCAGAAGATAATCTGGTCTCACGGTACATCACTTAGAAAAATAACATGACAGTTAAGGAATAGAGGCACATGGGCCAAATGCGAGCAATTGGGCGGCATGGACAAGTTGGGCCAAAGGGCCTGTTTCCATTCTGTAAACCTCTATGACTATGATGTGGTCTTGGATGAGGTCCTCCCTCAGAGCCCTATACTCGCCACATGTGCGGGCTTTTAATGAAGAAAATTAACACTTTTGCAGATTCCTGTAGTCAATGAATTCAGGCAGACATAGGAACTTTTCCATGACAATGTGAAACTTTAATCAACTGTGCCTGGACTCTACTGACACTTTTATTGTCAAGTCTTTGCCAATTCTTTGCCGCAGTCATTCCCTCACTGCTTTATTCTCACTGACTTTCAGGTTCCCACCACTGGAAGTTTTGTTGTGGATCTTTGCAATTTGATACGTTTACCACTTGTCATGAGAATGTCACTTTAAGAAATGTTTGTCTGCTCATGTCACTGCAGTGATGTCAGAGTGTGGGTGGAGCTGAGCTCTGACTCTGCTTTTTAGTTTCACTTTGAGAAAAGCTTGGGTGTGTCTGTGTTTTCTTTGGATTTGTTTTAGTGTTACAGGTGCAGTCAGCCGCAGGAGGTGTAATGTTGTTCTCTCTGCCATTTAAAGACTATCTGGTGAATTCAGAGGGCTAACTGTTCTCAGTAGTGAATTTAAACCTGATGTGCTTCTGTTAAAAGTTTTTTTAAAAGTCTTTTGGAGGTTAAAAGGAAAGCTTAACGTTTACTTAGTGTTGTATTCTTTGGGGGTTGTATTTGAATTGCTGGTTCCTAAGATGTTAACTGTTTGTTTTAAAAAGGTTAACTTGAGTTCATAGAAAAACATTGTTTTGCTTTAAAAAAATACTTTTCCATTTCTGCTGTACCACACCTGTAGAGTGGGACGTGTGCTCCCCATACTACAATCTATTAAAAGTTGTGGATCAGGTCAACTCCATGATTCCATGGGGTTCTCTAAACATGGGCCTATAACAAATTGGGGGCTTGTCTGGAATAAAAGTCTATCTATTGGATTGGCTTAGTGAACTTAAAGACAGTGAGGGGTGAGCATATTGTGGTTGTTTTTCAGGTGTGGTATTCCAGTTTAAGTGGGGAGTGTGTTGTGGACAATAGCTCTTTCAGAGGCTCTGATGTTTTTGTGGGTGGAGACAGTCACACACAGTCTGCTTTTAGTCTTGGTCCATGAGGTACTGTTAGATTTGGCAAAAACATTGCAGTTAACATTACCTGACCAAATGCAAAAAGATGAGGTAATTATGGTGATAGCTGAGCATTTAAAGTTGCCTGTGATACAGTTTGACTCATTGAAAATGGCAAACATTCAGTTACAATTTAAACAAATGGAACATGAGAAAAAAATTAAAGCAGCTTAATACGAAAGAGATAGAGAGGAAAAAGAAAGAGAAAGGGAGATACAGATCAAGGAAAAAGATAAAGAGAGACAGTTTGAACTTCAGAAAATGGCCGTGAAACAAGACAGTCAGTTACAATTGGCAGGCATAAATGGAAACGTACAGTTGGGTGATAGTGATGCGGATAGTGAGAAAGTGCATCATAATTGAAGGCTCGGTGGCGATCTATTTAAAGATGTCCAAGCATTGCCAAGGTTTGATGAGAAGGAGGCATTTTTCATTTCATTTGAGAAGGTAGCTAAACAATGAATTGGCCACAGGACACGTGGGTATTACTGATTCAAACAAAGCTGATAGGTAGGGCTAGTGAAGTGTTTGCATCACTACCAGAGGAGGTATCTGGGATGTATGAGGAGATGAAAAAAATCCATCCTAGGTGCATATGAACTAGTGCCTGAAGCCTACAGACAATGGTTTAGAAATTAATTAAAGAATTTGAGCAAACATACATGGAGTTTGAATGGATCAAACAGAGTAGTTTTGATACGAAAGAGAAAATGCTGAAAAATCTCAGCAGGTCTGGCAGCATCTGTCGGGAGAGAAAAGAGCTAACATTTCGAGTCTGATGACTCTTTGTCAAAGCTTTACCCGAGTAATTTTGATAGGTGGATAGGGGCTTTGAAAATAGACCAAACGTATGAAGCTCTCAGAGAAATTATACTTTTGGAGGAGTTTAAAAATTCAATTCCTGTTGTAGTTTATTTCACTGTAATAAACTAGGCCACATAAAGTCACAGTGTTGATGGTTGAAGAAAAGCATTGGGAAGGCTGATGTGGAAAAACAGGACAAGACTGTGGGGTTTGTTAAAGTGGTAAAGAAAAGTCCAAGTGAAGCAAAGGAGGTGCAAAAGATTGTTCAGCCTGATCAAGATGTGATCAGATAGGAAGGTGCCAGAACTCTTTAAAGAATTTACTTGTGTGGGTAAAGTTTACTCAAGTGTATCAGGTAAAAGAGCAGGTAAAGAAGTCACAATTTTAAGAAATACAGGAGCTAGTCAATCTTTAATGGTAAGAGATGAGGAGTTATGTAGTTTGGGAAGAATGTTGCCAGAAAAGGTGGTAATATGTGGAATTCAGAGTGAGAGGAGTAGTGTTCCATTATATAAGGTAAGGTTGGAAAGTCCAGTGAAGAGTGGTGAAGCGATAGTCAGAGTAACATAGAAACTATCTTGTCCAGGAATACAGTTTATCTTGGGTAATGATACAGCTGGATCGCAGGTGGGAGTGATGCCTAAGGTGGTTGATAAGCCAGTGGAAAATCAGACAACTGAAGTGTCGAAGGACGAATATCCTGGGATTTTTACTGATTGTGTAGTAACAAGGTCGCAAAGTCACATGTTAAGACAAGAGGTGAAATCAAAGAGTGAAGATGACGTTGAAGTGCAATTATCAAAAACGATTTTTGATCAGATGGTTGAAAAAGAACAAGAACAGGTGGAGGATGAGGAAGATGTTTTTAGTTCAGGAAAATTGGCGGAGTTACAACAGAAAGATATAGAAATAAAACGGATTTATCAGAAAGCATACACGGAAGAGGAATCTATGTGTATACCAGAGTGTTATTACCATAAAAGTGATGTCTTGATGAGAAAATGGAGACCTTTACATATGCAGGCGAATGAAGAGTGGGCAGAAGTTCATCAAGTAGTATTGCCAGTGGGGTATGGAAAGGAGGTGTTGCGAGTTGCACATGAGGTACCAGTGGGAGGTCATTTGGGAATAAGGAAAACTCAAGCTAAAATACAAAAACATTTTCATTGGCCTGGACTACATAAAGATGTAGTTCAATTTTGTCAATCATGTCACACATGTCAAGTGATCGGAAAACCTCAAGCAGTGATAAAACCAGCGCCCTTAATTACCCATTCCAGCATTTGAGGAACCTTTTACAAGGGTCCAAATTGATTGCGCAGGACCGCTTCCTAAAACGAAAAGTGGGAATCAATATTTGTTGACTATAATGGATGTGTCTACTAGGTTTCCAGAGGCCATTGCAGTACGTAATATTACAGCTGAAAAGATTGCGGAGGAGTCACTTAAATTGCGGAGGAGTCACAGAAATACAATTGGATCAAGGATCACATTTTACCTTAAGGTTATTCAAAGAAGTTATGGATAGCTTAGGAATAAAACAATTTAAATCAACTGCATACCATTCAGAATCGTAGGGAGCATTAGAAAGGTGGCATCAGACATCAAAGACAATGTTGAGGGCTTATTGTCAAGATTATCCAGAGGTTTGGGATAAAGGAATTCTATTTGCAATTAGGGATACACCTAATGAGTCAACCAGATTTCGTCCTATTGAACAAATTTTTGGTCATGAGGTAAGAGGACCACTTAAATTGATTAAGGAAAAATCAATGAGTGAGAAATCGGAAATTACATTATTGGATTATGTGGCAAATTTTAGGGAACTACTAAATAGAGCAGGTGAATTGGCTAGACAACATTTAAAAGTTGCACAAAATGTGATGCAACGGGTAGCGGACAAGAAATCCAAAGTTCGTAGTTTTGTTAGTGTTGTTACCAATGGTAGGGAATCCTTTAAAAGCTAGGTTTTGTGGACCTCATCAGATTGAAAGGAAATTAAGTGAGGTGAATTAAGTGGTTAAAAACGCCGGATAGAAGGAAAACTCACCGAGTGTGTCATGTGAATATGCTTAAAAGGTTCTTTGAAAGGGAAGGAATGAAAAAGGAGGAGGTTTAATGATTCTAACTCAAGTGACGAACCAAATCCAGATGACTGTGAATTTGACACACCTCAAATTAAATTGGAAAATGAGGATGTTCTTAAAAATTGCAATAGCTTGTTGAGTTATCTTCCAGAGGAAAAACAAACTGATCTGAAAGAATTATTGATATCACGTGGGCAAGTTTGTAGTGATAAATTGGGAAGTACTAAAATGGCTATACATGGTGTAGCTGTGGGAAATGCTGTTCCAATCAAACAACATCCAAAGAGACTTAACCCTTTAAAATTGGCACAAGTTAACAAAGAGATTGAGAGTATGCTTAAAAATGGCATTAATGGTTGTTAAGATGTTCACTGTATGTTTTAAAAAGGTTAACTTGAGTTCATAGAATAAACATCGTTTTGCTTAAAAAAATATACTTTTCCATTTCTGTTGTACCACTCCTGTAGAGTGGGACATGTGCTTCCCGTACCACAGTCTATTAAAAGTTGTGGGTCAGGTGAACTCCATGATACACTTTGAGGTTCTCTAAACACTGGCCCATAACAGAAGATAAAATTGAAGTGCTGTTATCAGAGTATGATTTTTGGTCAGATGGTTAAAAAAAAACAAGAAAAGGTGAAGGATGAGGCGGATATTTTTAGTTCAGGAAAATTGGCGGAGTTACAACAGAAAGATGTAGAAATAAAACGGATATCAGAAAGCATATATGGAACAGCAACAGGAATCTGAGTGTATATTAGAGTGTTATTACTGTAAAAGTGATGTCTTGATGAGAAAATTGAGACCTTTCCATATGCAGGCGAATGAAAAATGGACAGAAGTTCATCAAGGAGTATTGCCGGCAGGGTATCGAAAGGAGGTGTTGCGAGTTATACACGAGGTACTAGTGGGAGGTCATTTGGGATTAAGGAAAACTCAAGTTAAAATACAAAAACATTTTCATTGGCCTGGACTACATAAAGATGTAGTTAAATTTTGTCGATCATGATACACATGTCAAGTGATCGGGAAACCTCAAGCAGTGATCAAACCAGCACCCTTAATACCCATTCCAGCATTTGAGGAATCTTTTACAAGGGTCTTGATTGATTGCGTGGGACCGCTTCCTCAAAAAAAAGTGTGAATCAATATCTTTTGACTATAATGGATATGTCTACTAGGTTTCCAGAGGCCATTGCAGTATGTGATATTACAGTTGAAAAGATTGTGGAAGAGTTACTTAAATTCTTTACCAGATATGGACTACCCACAGAAATACAATTGGATCAAGGATCACATTTTACCTTAAGGTTATTCAAAGAAGTTATGGATAGCTTAGGAATAAAACAATTTAAATCAACTGCCTACCATCCAGAATTGCAGGGAGCATTGGAAAGGTGGCATCAGACATTAAAGACAATGTTGATGTCTTATTGTCAAGATTATCCAGAGAATTGGGATAAAAGAATTCCATTCGTACTGTTTCCAATTAGGGATGCACCAAATGAGTCAACCAAATTCAGTCCTTTTGAACTAATTTTTGGTCATGAGGTCAGAGGACCACTTAAATTGATTAAGGAAAAATTTGTGAGTGAAAAATTGGAAATTACATTATTGGATTATGTGTCAAATTTTAGGAAACAATTAAATAGAGCAGGCGAATTGGCTAAACAACATTTAAAAGTTGCATAAAATGTCGTGAAACGGGTAGAGGACAAGAAATCCAAAGTTCATAATTTTGCCAGTAGAGATAATGTTTTAGTATTGTTACCAGTGGTAGGTGAACCTTTAAAAGCTAGGTTTTGTGGACCTTATCAGATTTAAAGGAAATTAAGTGAGGTGAATTATGCAGTACGAATGCCAGAGAGGAGGAAGTCTCACCGAGTGTGTCATGTGACTGTGCTTAAAAGATACTTTAAAAGGGAAGGAGAGAAAAAGTAGGAGGTTTTATTAATTCTAACTCAAAGTGACGAACCAAATCAGATGACTGTGAATGTGACACACGTCAAATTAAATTGGAAAATGAGGATGCTCTTAAAAATTGGGATAAATTGTTGAGTTACCTTCCAGAGGAAAAACGAACTGACCTGAAAGAGTTGTTGAGATATCATATGGGCAGGTTTGTAGAGATAAATTGGGAAGTACTAAAATGGCTATGCATGATGGAGCTGTGGGAAATGCTGTTCCAATCAAACAACATCCATAGAGACTTAACCCTTTAAAATTGGCACAGGTTAACAAAGGGATTGAGAGTATGCTTAAAAATGGCATAACTGAAGTGGGTTGTAGCCAATGGAGCTCACCCATAGTGATGGTACCTAAACCAGACAGTACCAACGATTGTGTATGGACTATAGAAGGTTAATTCAGTTACAAGAACGGATTCTTCTCCTATCCCACGTTTGGAGGATTGCATTGAGAAAGTGGGACAATCAGCTTTTATTTCCAAACTGGATTTACTTAAAGGTTACTGGCAGGTACCTTTATCCGAAAGGGCGAAGGAGATTTCAGCTTTTGTGACTCCAGACGGTATATACCAATTGAAAGTTATGCCATTTGGCATGAAAAACGCCCCAGCCACATTTCAACAGTTAACTAACAAAGTTGTTTCACGATTACCCAATTGTGCGGTATCCAGCGATGACCTGGTAATTTTCAGCCAGACATGGGAAGAACATTTGAAACATTTGACGGAGTTTTCGATCGACTTCAGGAGGTGGGTTTGGTGGTAATCCTCGTCAAAAGTGAATTTGGAAAAGCCCAAGTCACGTTCCTTGGCTATACAATCGGACAGGGTTGAATGGTTCCACGGGATGTGAAAACAAAAGTTATTGGGGAGTTTACCATACCCGCGACACGACGGGAAATAATGCGATTTCTTGGTATGAGTGGATTTTGGACTTGCTCAAGAAGCGTAACAAATTCCAGTGGACAGCGGAGTGTCAACAGGCATTTGACGGCCTGAAGGCTGTGTTAACCACTGCTCCTGTGTTAGCCATCCCAAATTATACGAAATCATTCAAAGTGGCGGTTGATGCGAGTGATGTGGGTGCAGGTGCAATGCTTCTACAAGACAACGACAAAGGGCTAGAGCGGCCTATTGGTTATTTTTCAAAGAAATTGAATTCTCACCAGAAAAAGTATTCAATGATTGAGAAGGAGACTTTGAATTTGGTGCTGGCTTTGCAACATTTTCACATTTATGTGACCAGCAATCCCTCTGACACCATTATATATACTGATCATAATCCGCTGATGTTTTTGGAGCAATTCTGGAATAACAATGCAAGGCTGTTTCACTGGAGTTTATTGCTACAGGCATTTCATTTAAAAATAGCTCATGTGGCAGGACGAGAAAACGTGATAGCCGATGCTTTGTCACGAATGTGATGAATTGAAGCCGGTTCAGTTTGAGGAAGAAGAACAAAAACAAAATGGACTATATTATTATACCAGTTTGTGTGTGTTGTTTTTTGAAACAAAAAAGTATATTTACTGTGTGCATCTCTTAAAGGATAGTAAAAAGTTGAAAAATGAAACCATCTTGAAGTTGATGGTTTATTTTTTTTCTTGAGGTGTCATGAGAATGTCACTTTAAGACATGTTTGTATGCTCATGTTACTGCAGTGATGTAAAAGTGTGGGTGGTGCTGAGTTCTGGCTCTGCTCTTTAGTTTCACGTTGAGAAAAGCTTGGGTGTGTCTGTGGTTCTTTTTGTTTTGTTTTAGTGTTGCAGGTGCAGTCAGCCGCAGGAGGTATAATGTTGTTCTCTCTGCCATTTAAAAACTATCTTTTGATCATTTGGTGAATTCAGAGGGATAACTGTTCTCAGTAGTGATGTTAAACCTGATGTGCTTCTATTAAAAGATTTTTTTAGTTTTATGGATATTAAAAAGAAAGCTTAAGGATTACTTATTGTGGTATTCTTTGAATTTGCTAAGTTATTCACTGTATGTTTTAAAAAGGTTAACTTGAGTTCATAGAATAAACATTGTTTTGCTTTAAAAAATACTTTTCCATTTCTGCTGTGCCACACCTGTAGAGTGGGCCGTGTGCTCCCCATACCACAATCTATTAAAAGTTGTGGGTCAGGTGAACTCCATGATACACTTTGGGGTTCTCTAAATTCTGGCCCATAACACACTGCCACCATGAAGTAATATTGTAAATGGTCCAAATGCATGTTCAACAGAGACCACTGGAAACAAGGCCTTCAGGAACTTCTGAACTTTCAGTAATTATATGCAAATGTGTACAGGGATATATCAGTAAGAGACTCCTCTGTCTCAATTTGTGTGATGCATGCTGTAACATTGAAGATGTATATTAGCTAATTGTATAAATGCTATTAACTCTTTATACTACACAGACTTTGAAAGTAACAACCTTAATAGCTGCAATCATGTCTCAACACAGCGTCCCTTCCACCAATTTAATGAAAGGAATTAGAATTAGAACAGTACAGCACAGAACAGGCCCTTCGGCCCTCGATGTTGTGCCGAGCAATGATCACCCTACTTAAACCCACGTAACCCGTATACCCGTAACCCAACAATCCCCCCATTAACCTTACACTACGGGCAATTTAGCATGGCCAATCCACCTAACCTGCACATCTTTGGACTGTGGGAGGAAACCGGAGCACCCGGAGGAAACCCACGCACACACGGGGAGGACGTGCAGACTCCACACAGACAGTGACCCAGCCGGGAATCGAACCTGGGACCCTGGAGCTGTGAAGCATTGATGCTAACCACCATGCTACCATGAGGCCCCTATAATGAATATAATAGTGGCCTATCAATTCTAATAATCTAATTGTCGTCTATCAAGGCCCAATATTATATTATAGAATAATAAAATTGAGTGTAAATTGGACAAACAAATGAGCAGAATACTCATTAGCCTGGAAGAAAAACACCTATATTCAATTGTAGTCATTTAAATTGAATCAGTTGTTTCAAGCAAGGTTTTCCTTCTGTATCAGTTTATTCAAATAAGTTCCAAACAAATATTTCTTCAAAGGAGCATTCGAAAATTGCATTTCTTACCTCCCTCAGTAACCTGGAATGCAATCGATTCTGGCTGGGTGACATTTTACTTTGAGGATTCCAAATCATTTAATTTTTACCCTTGTCTAATTTCACCCCTCTCCAATATATCCTTTACAGTTACATTGATGGTATCCTTGTATCTGCTGAAAACGGATGCAGAACATTCATTTGGTGCCTCAGGTATGTTCTCTGCCTTCACAAGGAAATATAATTTTTAGCTCCATTTCTGCCCCACCCTTCCTATGACTGCACTTTTACTTGAGATGTTTCTGAAATACTTTAGGTCCCTTGGATGACAACTGCTGATATTTTCGCGATTACTTTCTCTTTGTTCCTCTTGTCCCTTACGCTTCTCCCTTGTCCTTTACATATTCAATTTGTACTCTGCTGTATCATGAACCACACAGTTGTGTACTCTTTCTTTTCACTTTCTCTCTTTTGGAAATATCTCTACTCTACATGCAAACTATCCATTTTTCAAAGAACTCCACTGTTAACTTACCACTCTGCTGACCAGTTGTTGATTCCAGTCCTCCTGGGTCACATCTTTCTAGCCCTTGTCTGGTAAAGTATTTTTTTATGTTCTATTGTTGTTTGTTATTTACCATGACTGTTCTAAACTTGACATTATTATAATCACGGTTCTCCAACTGCTCCCCAACTAAAAAAATGCTCCACTAAACACTTCATTCCATGAGATGGATCCAGCATTGCTGCATTCTGTATTTGGTGGGTAGTTTACTGACCTTGAAAGTTCGCTTGAACATATTTCAAGAGTCCTTCTCCATCTTTGCCCATTATACTGCCACTATACCAATCTATATTAAGATAGCTCATGTTTTCCATCAAACTAATAATAAGCTCTGAAATCTTGCTGTATTTTGTCCGCAAATGTAGTCTTCTATTACCCTCCGTCTATTTGTTCACCTATATGTGTACCAAGTAGCATAATGATGCCAATATCCTTCATTAATTCCAACTAAATAGACTCCAGGCAGAATCTGCTGCACTTAGTCCCTCCAGGAACAATGTTATAGAGTGGGGATGGAATCTTGAAGCGGAGGGCTTTATCAAGTCTATTTCCTAGAGAAATATCATTGTCATCCTGTCTCCACATTCCGTGATCAAACAGGAGGCTATAGGCGGGATGGCACATCCATTCCTTCAAAGGAAGGACTGCTAATTAAAGGAAGCATGCCGTGAGTTGCAAGGACTCATCAGTACTTGGATTTTTTGAGGTTACCCCAACCACAAGAATAGAGAGGAAAGATTGCTGCTCTCTGGTCTCTCACTCTTACTTGGAGATGCTGATGTGGGATTGAGAGGAAACAGTGATGTGAAATGTTCCAAGAATAGGTGGAGAGGGCAGTGTCTTCCACTCAGCTGGCATGGATGGAAGGGACCGAGCAAGTGAACAGCAGGAATGTGGTTCCTCCATAGGAACACCGGTGAGAAATCTTCCAAACTGAAAGCAGTGGTGCTCCTGCTGGTGTTGCTGACGATGGTGTATCTGCTGGCATTGCTGCTGGTGGTTTTGCTGCTGCTGGTGTAGCAGCTGCTGATATTGCTGCTGCTGGTGTTGCTGCTGTTACTACTGGTGTTACTGCTGCTGGTGTTGCTGCTGCTGGTGTTGCTGTTGCTGGTGTAGCTGTTGGCATTGCTGCTGGCTTTGCTGCTGGTGGTGCTGCTGGTGTAGCAGCTGGAGGTTTTGCTGCTGCTGCAGCTGCTACTACTGGTGTTACTGCTGCTGGTGTTGCTGCTGATATTGCTGCTGGTGGTGTTGCTGCTGTTACTACTGGTGTTACTGCTGGTGTTACTGCTGCTGGTGTTACTGCTGCTGGTGTTGCTGCTGCTGGTGTTGCTGGTGCTGCTGCTGCTGGTATTGCTGCTGCTGGTGTTGCTGGTGTTACTGCTGCTGGTGTTACTGCTGCTGGTGCTTCTGCTGCTGGTGTTGCTGCTGCTGGTATTGCTGCTGCTGGTATTGCTGCTGCTGGTGTTGCTGCTGCTGGCATTGCTGCTGCTGGTGTTACTGCTGCTGATATTGCTGCTGGTGGTGTTGCTGCTGTTACTACTGGTGTTGCTGCTGCTGGTGTTACTGCTGCTGGTATTGCTGCTGCTGGTGTTGCTGCTGCTGGTGTTGTTGCTGCTGGTATTGCTGCTGCTGGTGTTGCTGCTGCTGCTGGTGTTACTGCCGTTGGTATTTCTGCTGCTGGTGTTACTGCTGCTGATAGTGTTACTGCTGCTGGTATTGCTGCTGCTGGTATTGCTGCTGCTGGTGTTGCTGCTGCTGATATTGATGTCGCTGGTGTAGCTGTTGGCATTGCTGCTGGCCGTGTTGCTGCTGGTCTTGCTGTTGGTGGCGCAGCTGGTGATGTTGCTGCTGGTGATGTTGCTGCTGGTGGTGCTGCTGCTGCTGTGGTGCTGCTGGTGTAGCGGCTGGTAGTGTTGTTGCTGCTACTGATGTTGCTGATCGTGGTGTTGATGTTGCTGGTGCTGCTGGTGTTGCTGCTGCTGGTGTTACTGCCGTTGGTGTTTCTGCTGCTGGTGTTACTGCTGCTGGTATTGCTGCTGCTGCTGGTGGTGCTGCTGGTGTAGTGGCTGGTAGTGTTGTTGCTGCTACTGATGTTGCTGATCGTGGTGTTGCTGTTGCTGGTGCTGCTGGTGTTGCTGATGCTGGTGTAGTGGCTGGTGGTGCTGCTGTTGCTGCAGCTACTGGTGTTGCTGTTGCTGTTGCTGGTGCTGCTGGTGTTGCTGATGCTGGTGTAGTGGCTGGTGGTGCTGCTGTTGCTGCAGCTACTGGTGTTGCTGTTGCTGTTGCTGGTGCTGCTGGTGTTGCTGATGCTGGTGTAGTGGCTGGTGGTGCTGCTGTTGCTGCAGCTACTGGTGTTGCTGTTGCTGTTGCTGGTGCTGCTGGTGTTGCTGATGCTGGTGTAGTGGCTGGTGGTGCTGCTGTTGCTGCAGCTACTGGTGTTGCTGTTGCTGGTGCTGCTGGTGTTGCTAATGCTGGTGTAGTGGCTGGTGGTGCTGCTGTTGCTGCAGCTACTGGTGTTGCTGTTGCTGTTGCTGGTGCTGCTGGTGTTGCTGATGCTGGTGTAGTGGCTGGTGGTGTTGCTGTTGCTGCAGCTACTGGTGGTAGTGCTGTAGTTAAAGCTACCAGAAGGGAAGTGTACTTGAAGGTGAGTGAGATGCTTGACAGGTGAAATGCCTTCCACATAGGTGGAAATCACCTGCCAAACAGTGATAATACTCTCTGAGAGACAAAGTACTTTGAAAGGCAGCCACTCACTGCCATGGATGGTGCCCAGTGGGTGGGGCGTGATGCCCTCTTTTATGGCCCCCTCCATGCCATGACCTTTGATGGGATTACCGACAGCAGTAGCCACTCCTGTGGCTCAGGCATCGCTGTTGGGCTTATTCCTCTGATCCTCAGGAGTTACTGAGAAACGTCGACTGGTTAGATAAGCAATCTGGACTCAACCTGGAGGCGACCCACTTCTTCTTCCTATATCCTCATCATTGGCCACATCTATCCATGGCATTGCCGAGGTTGCTGAGCTGCAGGCCCTCTAATTGAGCTAGCAGCTCCGTGAGATGGGCAACCCTCCTCGAGCAGTCTTGGTCAGTCTTACTGTTGATTTACATGGGCCCGGGTCCCATTTCAGCCCCAGACGTGGGAGTACCTAGGTTTTAATAAAATTTAGCACTGTATCACAGATCAATGATGTGCACAAAACAAAATTATGAGGGGAAGAGATGGCGTGAACAGGTTAAAATTGCTTCCTTTGGGGAAAAATGCAAGAACCAGGGAACATGGATTCAAGATAAGAGGCAGAAGGTGCAGAGTGGAGATGGAACCTTTTTACACAGAGGGAAGTGGGTGTCTGCAATTCACTAACCAAGTTGGTGGTGGAGGCAAAGACTCTAAACTCTTTTAAAAGGTACCTGGATCTGCACCTTAAGTGCTGTAAGCTACAGGGCTATGGGCCAGGAGCTGGGAGGTGGAATTAGGAAGGTCACCTGGGTGTCCACAGGCTGGCATGGGCAAGATGGGCTGAACGGCCTCCTGCCGTGCTGTACCTTTTCTATGGTTTAATGGTTCTAATAATGCCACCACCTCTGCCTACTATTTTCCTTCCTTCACACTATCTCTTCTGAATACCTTGTGGCCAAGAATCTTAACTGTCCAATTCTTAATCTTCATTGAATCAGATCTTTGCCATTTGCCCGGAGGATCCACTAAGATGGCTGGCCGCCATGCAGCCCCGAGGTTCCAGGAGCGCGACATCGAGGCGCTCCTGGATGCAGTACAGGGGAGGAGGGAGGCCCTGTACCCCTGGCATGGCCGCAGGGTCGCCCCATGCCTCAGCCGGCGCATGTAGAGGGAGGTGGCAGAGGCCGTCAGCGCTGTGGCTGTGACACCGAGGACAGGCACCCAGTGCCACAAGAAGGTCAACGACCTCCTCAGGGCAGCCAGGGTGAGTCCATCCCCCCCCCTCCCTAACGATGTGCAGCACACCCCCAGGGGCAACCAACCCTAATGCTAACCCAACCCTAACCCTAATGTGCTGCACACCTCTGCCAATATACGCGCAACCGCTGTCGTGCAGTCATATACTTGTCTAACACTGTTGCCCTTTACCCCTGCCACCCACCCGCCCGCCCCCCCATAGGAGAAGCATGCACACAACAACAGAGAGCGTCAGAGGACTGGAGGGGGACCAGCTGATGAGAGATCACACACCGTCCATGAGGAAAGGGCCCTGGAACTGGCAGGCATACCTGGGGACCCGGAGGTTGCCAATGCAGATGTCGGGGGCACACCACCAAGTGAGCCACCCACGGCCCTTCCCCCTCTCCCATATCCCCCCTCCCCCATATCCTCCTCCCTCACATCCCCCATATCCCCCCTCCCCCATATCCCCATATCCACTCTCCCCCATATCCCCTCCCCATATCCCCCATATTGCCCATATCCCCCTCCCCATATCCCCCTCCCCCATAACCCCCATATCCCCCTCCCACATATCCCTCATGTCCCCCTGCCCCATATTCCCCCTCCCCATATCCCCTCCCCCATATCCCCCATATCCCCCTCCCCATATCCCCTCTCCCCCATATCCCCCTCCCCCAAATCCCCCATAGCCCTCCTCCCCATATTACCCTCCCCCATATCCGCCATATCCCCCATATCCCCTCTCCCTATATCCCACCCCCATATCCCTGATATCCCCCATTTCCCCCTCCCCATATCCCACCTCCCCCATAACCCTCATGTCCCCTTGCCCCATATCCCCATACTCCCTCTCCCCTATATCCCCCTTCCCCCATATCCCCCTCCCCCATATCCCCCATATCCCCCCTCCCCCGTATCCCCATATGAAATGAAATGAAAATGAAAATCGAGTAGGCTTCAATGAAGTTACTGTGAAAAGCCCCTAGTTGCCACATTCTGGCGCCTGTCCGGGGAGGCTGATACGGGAATTGAACCGTGCTGCTGGCCTGCTTAAAAAGCCAGCGATTTAGCCCAGTGAGCTAAATCAGCCCCTCCCTCTCCCCCATATCCCCCCTCTCCCATATCCCCCATATCCCCCATATCCCCTCGCCCCCATATCTCCCCTCCCCCATATCCCCCTCCCCTGTATCCCCTCTATCCCACTCCCCATAACCCCCATATCCCATATCCCCATATCCCATATCCCCTCTCCCCTCTCCCCCATATACCCCCTCCCCCAATTACCCCCTCACCATATCCCCCCTCCCCATATACCCCTCCCCATAACCCCCAAAACCCCTCCCCCATATCCCCTCTCCCCATATCCCCACTCCCACATATCCCCCCTCCCACATATCCCCCCTCCTACATATCCCCCTCCCATATATCCCCATATCCCCTCTCCCCCATATCCCTCGATCAGTGCCTGTGTGTCTAACGATGCATGCTGTATTGTGTATTGCAGGACCAAACGTCGAGGAACCCGTACCTGCGGATGCCGACCGCCCGCAGGATGCCCCAGGGCAGCCACGAGAGAGGGTGAGACCCGGCCCCTCTGGCGTGCGACACCCGCAGGGCCCCCCAGAGCGGCCACAAGAGAGGGAGAGACCCGGAGCAACACGGAGTCGAAGCCCCCGTCTCCTGCAGGTGCTGCGACGCAGGTGTGTGACACCCAGCGATAAGGGGAGCAGCCACAGACCACCATAGCAGCCGAGCCAGGACAGCCCGACCCAGGACACTCCTGCCCAGGACACCCCGACCTAGGACACCCCTACCCAGGACACCCCTACCTCGGACACTCCAACCCAGGACAGCCCTACCCAGGACAGCCCTACGCAGGACACCGACACAAATGACACTGAAAGACAGGTCAGTGACACACAGCGGATGGGTGGAGACGAGGCGCCACCCCAGGGGACCATGGACTCGGAGACTGACGATGCGCACGACACAATGCCACTGCTTTCTCCAACACCCTCCACCATCGGTTAGGCACTTTAGTGATGAGGCTTCTGGTACACTCACTGGTGTGCACAACACTACCGTACCGGTACAGTAGGTGGAGGTAGGAGCAGCAGAGGGGCCGGGAGGTTGGAGGGCATCCTGGTGCAAGCGAACATCTGCCGCCCAGACGGGTCCCGGGTTCCTGGTGTTCCCACACCCACCCATAGATCCGATGCAGCCACCAAACCTGGGACGAAGGAAGAGGATGATGGCTGGCTTGCAGCGCCTGCAGACGCAGGTGGAGGAGTCCACCTGCGTCCAAGAGCTGGGAGTGGTGCCGGTCATACGTGCCACCGAGGCCGAAACCGCACGGGTGGCGTCCACGGTGGAGGCAATGGGGAAAAGGTGTCAGACATGGGGAGCAGGATGTGAGGCCTGGGGCTTTCCGTGCAAGCGGCGTCCATAGCACAGGACTTGGCTTCCAGTCTCAGCAGGCCATGGCCCAGTCTCAGCAGGCCATGGCCCAGTCTCAGCAGGCCATGGTCCAGTCTCAGCAGGCCATGGCCCAGTCTCAGCAGGCCAAAGCGCAGTCCCAGCAGGCCATGGCGCAGTCTTTGCAGGCCATGGCCCAGTCTCAGCAGGCCATGGCCCAGTCTCTGCAGGCCAAAGCGCAGTCCCAGCAGGCCATGGCCCAGTCCCAGCAGGCCATGGCTGAGGGCATCGGCGCCATTGCCCAGGTGCTGGCCGGCGTCACACGGTCACAGACAGGGATGGGCAACTCCCTCAGCTCCATGGCTGCAAACCTGCAGACCTTTGTCGATACCAGCACGGGCCTCCAGGACTGGCAGCGGCAGGTGTTGAGGGGGTGTCGGATGGCCGGTCCGTTCGCACCCCCGACCCATGTAGAGGCCCGGGGGCCATCGGGTACCCCGAGGGAGGAGGAGGTGTTGGGGCCCGTCCCGGGTCCCCCTATAGGGGAGGTCCCCCCCTTCCGTCCCAGGCAGCGGGCAGGACAGGCTGGCAGCTCACCATCCAAGTCGCCCGATCCGCAGCCTGGCCCATCTAGGCCGGGCCGCCCCAGGAAACGGCCGGCAAAGGGATCCCGTGTCAGAGGGCAGCAATCGCAGGAATCCATCTCCAGTTCTGCTGTACGGTCTGGGGAACCACCTAGGCACAGTCAAAGGGCCCGTAAGGCCAAACAATTAGACACTGAGTAAGTTGGCACGGGTGCAGGACACAGACGAGTTTTTGGGGCTAGGGCACGTGTATGGACAGTTTATAATTAAAATCACTTTCACACCTGCAGAAGCTGCCTTTGTGCTCTGTCCGAAGCGTGCGGGGGTGTCATGTACGTTGAGCGCCAGTATGTGTGTGTGAGGGGTGGTCTTACGACGGCCCCAGGTGAGTGTGCCCCCCTCCACCTGGGCCGCCCTCTCCATCCCCCCGGGCAGAGGATGGGACCGTGCGCTGCAGTCTCACGGCCGCATGCAGGGATGGTCCGGATGGATGGTGGTACTGTGGCCATGGGTCAGACATTGTCCAACGATGTGGAGCCAGGAGCTCATCGCAGAGTCGGCTGTCATCATCCTCCATGGCCTGCAATAGATACGCTTCCACTGGCGACCGTGTGAGCCCGGCCCGTCGTGCCGCAGGTGGATGTGCAATGGAGGGGTGGTGTGCATGCGGGTGGGGTGGGGGTGGTTGGTGGTGGGTGGGGGGGGGGGGTTGTGTTGGTGCTGGGTGGGTGAGGGGGGGGTTAGGGTGTTGGTGCTGGGTGCGTGAGGGGGGGTTAGGGTGTTGGTGCTGGGTGGGTGGGAGAGGGTGAGGGTGGTCGGACGTTGCCATGGTGTGCGGTATGTGGCCATACTCGCCCGATTCGCACGCCCTCTAGTCAGTGAACCGGGCGGCTATCAGCCTGTCCCGTGCCCGCTGGTCCAGCCGCCACGCCCATGTCCAGCCCGTCTGCCCTGACCATTGCACGTATGAGTCATGAACACTTCCCGGGTACCGGGCGCAGACATGCAGGATAATAATGCGGTGGTCGCAGACCACCCGTTCGTTCATAGAATAGGTCCCCTTCCTATTGGTGAACATAGCCCTGTTATCGGCAGGTGGCCACACGGCGACGTGCATCCCATCGATCGCGCCCTGGACCATGGGAAAACCAACCACGGCAGAGAAGCCACGGCCCGGGCATCCTGGCTCGCCCAATCCACAGAGAACCGGATGTAGCGGTCCGCAATGGCAGAAAGGGCGTCTGTCACTGCCCGGATGCACCGGTGCACCGATGTCTGCGAGATACCGGACAGGCCCCCACTCGGTGCCTGGAATGACCCCGTGGCATAAAGGTTCACGGCCACCATAACCTTAACGGGCATGGGGAGAGGGTGTCCTTCCCCAGTGCCATGCGGTGCCAGGTGTGCCAGCAGGTGGCAGATGTGTGCCACGGTTTCCCGTCTCAACCGAAGTCTCGTCCTGCATTCCAGTCCATGAGGTCCTGGTACGATGAACGGGGCCGGTATATACGGGGACTCCTCGGGCGTCTCTGTTGCCATGGCGTTATGGCGTCCTCCACCCCCTGCCCCCTCTCCACCCACAGACTGCGGCCATGCTATCACTTCTCCTGCGGCCACCCCCCACGCCATGACCTACCTCCACGCTGAACGGTGTCAACCATCAGCACTGGTTCACGCCATTAAATAGGTGTTTTGATTTCGGCCCATCCGGCCGGGAGAATACGGGCAGCACCGGGGTCCATTCTCCGAGGTGGGCAGCGGGATTGACGCCTCACTGACTTTTTACCGGTCGGAGACTTCGGGAGACGGCGGGGGCGGGATTCACGCCGGCCCCCAGCTATTCTCCGACCCGACGGGGGGGTCGGAGAATCCTGCCCCTGATCATTATCACATTGTTATATGGGTGACCTCTGACTGGAGAGTATGATCCAGGACATTTTCAGGAATTAAGTCTCTCCATAGAATCCATAGAATTCCTCTCGTGCATAGGGAGGCCATTAATCCCATCGAATCTGCACCACCCCTCTGAAAGAGAGCCCATCTTGTCCCAGTCTCTGCACTGTATCACCTTAGGGTTTGCAGCATAGTGATACCTTCAAGATAAGCTCAGACAAAACTTGTTTTAGTTTTCTGTTTTTGAAAAGTAATTTGCATTGGAATATTGGAGATAGTGTATTGTTTAGTACTAAATACACTGTGTGATTTCCATGCAATAACAAGAAGTGGAACTGCCGTGAAAATACAGCACCGGACGGATATGCATACAATCGGCAATATATGCCAAATTGAAAATTCTGCTGAAGCAGAGGAACTAGGCACAGATTTTCATGCCGGATCAGAGGTGATGTAGAAAATTTCACGTGGTTGCCAATTCCAGGATTCCCATCCTCATTCCTGCAGTGTGGGATTTTATGGGATAGGGGTGCATGTAGCGAATGCATGCTCAGAATCCTGCCCTTGCCTACTCCATTGTGAGGGAGGGAATCACGGATGACTTGTTATTTTCATTGATCTGTGCAAAGTGTATAAGAGGTGTTATGTACGGGAGCTGGGAGGAATTGTGAGCCATGGAAAACTCAATTTCAAGTTGGGAATGAAAAGAAAAGTTGCCTAGTCCAGGAATTATTTCATTGACAGGCTTTGAACTACAAAAATAAATCTGTTGTTTCATTTTTTATTTGTTGGATGCTGCATTATAAGTTAGATGTGTTTTTATTGCAGTAGTTGGTCATGTGGCTCAGTCCTGGAAAGGTGAATTGATTAGTATTGTGTAAGTGTTGAGATGCATTACAGTACCTTTCCCATTTGGAATAGTAAGATTATGGATTCAAAATGGAAGCAGACACTGCTTGGCATCACTAGTGTAAGGATGTGAACTGATGTAAAAACTAAATGAGTTACCATAGGAAGTAGTTGAAGCCAAAACATTATCTGCAGGACACTCCATCAGCGGGATCCTCTGCCCCACTGGCAGTGCACCCATGCCTGCATGTTTCCCGACGGCGTGAGGTGGCCTACAATCGGAAACCCCATTGGCCAGCTGCGGGAATGAAGAATCCTGTGCCGCACTGGAAAACAGGGTTGGCGGGATAGAACATCCCGCCCAAAATATTTTCAAGACGCCGTTAGATATACAACTTGGGGTGAATGTGATTAAAAAATATGGGGGCAGACGGGATCAGCCTATTGAGTTGGATGATCAGCCATTATCATAATGAACCGTTCAAAGGGCTGGATGGCCTCCTCCAACTCCTATTTTCTAAGTTTTTATATTTTGGTTGACAGGCCATCTGGTGCAGCTTAGGCAAAAATGAGTTCATCTGTTTTTTAGTAGGATCTCTTAGTACAGCAGAACTAATTATGAATGCTTGATTGTGTTTCAGAAACTCTAAACCACTGATCTCAGCAGGGGACTGTATTCGTACATTGACTGACAATTTCAAGAGGCTATTAAAGGATTATCTATCTTTGATGTGACTCGGAAAATATATGTTTGTTTTCTTTATGATGGATTGATCACTTGAGGGCACTTACATTTTTGCATGGGTTTCATTAATTGGAGTTTTTTTTTCAATTTCAAGTGTTTTTGAGTGAGAACTCAATTAGGTTCTTAGAAATATAATTTTTTCATGCCCAGTTCAAAGTCGTGGATCCCGATTTTTCCTATGTGTAAAATGAGTGATGAGTGGCTGTGGAGAATACATGGGAGACATAGGGGTGGCAGGAGGCCTGAAGTAATGGGGGCACAAAGGGGGAATTTGGATGGATTGGGTGAGGGAAGTGTTACAGTGAGAGTTTGAGGGCCTGCTATTTGTTATTAAAGCTAGGCCTTTGTCCCAATAAATGGAGACGGATATTCCCACCTGTCAACCTGGCTACCATCTCCTTGTTTGCATGGATCTCACCCCTACAACCCAAAGATGTGCAGGCTAGGTGAATTGGCTGCGCTAAATTGCCCATTAATTAGAGAAACAAAGCTAATGGGATATTCTAAATTTTTTTTAAAAACTGGCCATCTTCTTGCTCCATTTTGAATTTTGGCCTGCATCTGGAGGCAATGGATGCAGCTTTGTCCTGCTCCCATCTCACGAAAACTAACCAAGATAGTTCTGTTGGGTTCAGACGTTCCCTGACTTGACTTTTGTGTTTCTTCCCTGGAAATCCAACTCTAAGTCTATCCCTCAAAGCCTCAAGAGAAGCAGTCTTTGCTTTTATGGAGGAGCTATATGGAAGAGGTTGATGGTGTTGAAGAGAAACAGGTACAGCCACATACTGAAATGAGGCTGACACATATTCAACTGATGCCTGCACATGGAAAATGCTTCCATGATGCTGTGACATCTTGGGAGTTAGGTCTTATCACCTGTATATTGATGTGATGCTCTTCGAACAACGCTTTTTTTCCAAGCAGAGATCCGTGAAATTTGGTGATGTTGTCTTCTTAGCCAATGACATTTGTATTCATAACTTAATACAATCAAGTTTTCTTTCACCCCTTACTCCTTCAGCTTCCTCACGCTCCATGAACCTACCAGCGTTAATCCCTTATCTCCCTAGCTTTCTCCCTTTGAGTGAAGATCTCTGAGCAGGTGAGGGATGATACATTCCTTTGCAAACTCCATCTACTGGCTCCCCTTTCTTCCAGACTCAGGGAATCTTGTCCTACATTTGCTCATTTACTGGATCAAACCTTGAGGTTGGCATTAGGAGTTGGCACGCTGTATGCCCTTTGACCTTTTGGTGCTAGGGAATGGAGTGGAGCAGTTTGCACATGCCCTGGTAAAGTTGTAATGTGGTCACTCGACACCTGATAATTATACAGTATGTCCTGAAATTATTCTTGAACAAACACAAAAGAAAAAAATCTAATGTGTGAAATATTCACTGCAATTAAAGATGTTCACAAGGGCTGTGAGCAAAGTCATTAATCTGGTTGCTGTCAATAGAACTGCTTTCAATAAGTGTTTCTCCCCCTCCTTGCTCCATCCTCTCCGCCCCACCAATATTAACTCCCATTTTTACATTTGATCTCTGTTCCCAGCAACTCACATATAATATAATAATAATGTTTATTAGTGTCACAAGTAGGCTTACATTAACACTGCAATGAAGTTACTGGGAAAATCCCCTCGTCGCCACATTCCGGTGCCTGTTCAGGTACACTGAGGGAGAATTCAGAATGTCCAATTCACCTAACAGGCACGTCTTTCAAGACTTGTGGGAGGAAACCGGAGCACCCGGAAGAAATCCAAGTAGACACGGGGAGAATGTGCAGACTCTGCAGAGACAGTGATCCAAGCTGGGAATTGAACCCTGGCCCCTAGTGCTGTGAAGCAACAGTGCTAACCATTGTGCTACCGTGTTGCCCAACTGTGCTATCATCTTACATAACATGTGAGCTGACATTATAAATTCTAGTGTGTGCAGTATCACATGCCAGGAGTAGGTGCAAGTGCCTCAACCATCTCCTCGCTCCCCACCCCATAACCCCCACCCTAAGCAAACTTTTAGGTTTGACAAGGGCCTGGAAAATAATTCCTAGCTGATATATTTATCTGACAACAATTTGATTTTGAGGAAATTAGAAAGATCGGCACATGAGGCTTCACCAAACCTTGATACATGTCCTCCATTATGTCCCGACTGTGCAGAAGGAGGCCATTCGGCCCACTGAGTCTGTACCAACCCTCAGAAAGAGGACTCTACCTAGGCCAATGCCCCCCCCCCCCCTCCCTCTGCCCCATCTCCATAACCACCTAACCTGCACATTTCAGGACACTAAAGGGGCAATTTTAACATTGCCAATCAACCTAACCCGCACATCTTTGGACTGTGGGTGGAAAGCAGAGCATCTGGAGGAAAACCCATGCAGACATAGGGAGAACAAGCAAACTCCACACAGACATTCACCCATGGCCAGAATTTAACCTGATTCCTGGTGCTGTGAGGCAGCAGTGCTTACCACTGTGCCACTGTGCCGCCCTACTTTAAAGCACTAACAACAGTACAGTGAGGGCAGTGTTACCAGTCCACCTCTGAGTAAGAAAGTGCAGGGGTTGAGCCCTGTTCCTGCTATTTTCAGTGAATGGAGACCCGAAGCACAGCTCTGAATTCTGAATTGATATCCAATGGGATACCTGTTCGACTATCCCACATTATTCCCAACCCTTACAATAGTATGGATTGCAGGAAGCCATGAAACCTGAATGAACCGTCTTATTGCTTGCATAAAGATGGTTAAAGTCATAGAAGGTGTGCTCATGTTGCGGCCGGTCAAACTGCCAAGCCATCTGCAAATGCTTCTGCTTCAAAGTATTCTCCAAGGTAAAGTACAAAAACAACATTAGGGTTCTTCACATTTGTTCACTCACAGGAATAGTATTGACATTAAGTTGAAAATTGTTTAAAAATTGCAGGGAGATAAAAAAAAGGGATTAATGTTCCTTACTTCAATCTCTGTAATCCTTGGTGTGATCTTTTTGTTTTAAGTCAGAGCGTAAAATGTTCTAGGGAATCAATTCCATTAACATCTTACAATTTGTTGTGCCCCGTTAAATCCTGTTAATGAAAGGATTAAAACCACAGATTATGTGAGTTCAATTTAGTTAATAGAAAAATGGATGACTAATTGTTAACTGCAAAAACTATTAACAGTAGATTGTTTATTTTAAGTATTAGCTTAATTCCCTTGCAAATATTAATTCTTTTAATACTTGGGGGAAAATAATAATGTGAAGGCTCTCTCAAAATGAAGTATATTTCATTGCATTAATAGAGATTATCAGAGAAGTTTATTACTTTTCGTGTTTCTTTTCTCTTTATGCAATAATTTTGTCTGTAAATGTTGCTAATGCTTTTCTTATGAGCTATCTTGCTGTTCCCAAAATAAAAGTGGAATGCCATCATTCACAGTGTATCAATTAACCTGGCGTAAAAGTCAATCCAATCTTTCCAGGCTCCAAAATAATGTTTTTGTATATATTTGGGGCTATCAGTCAAACTCCCTTTACAGCCACAACATGCTCTACTCAGCGGTAGTCAGCCTCTGTTTCTTACCCCACAAGGCGCAATGGGTCAAACAGGTTTTGAGGGCTATTCTGCGAAGATGCACGAGAATTTAAGACACGCTCACTCTTTATTTCAGACGCGGATGGCTTTGCAAAATGGGGATCACAACACATCACAACAGCAGTTCACTTTTACACTTGGTTTATAAGTCAACCCTGCTTTTATTTTTCAAGGCTTCAAAGGTCGACGTACACACCAACTTCGAGGGTGTCTTAGTGACGAGGTTTCTTTGACATTGTATTTTTTTAAATATAAATTTAGAGTACCCAATTTTTTTTTTCTAATTAAGAGGCAATTTAGCGTGGCCAATTCGCCCTTCATGCACATCTTTGGATTGCGGGGGTGAGACCCATGCAGGCACGGGGAGAACGTGCAAACTCCACACGGACAGTGACCCGAGGGCCTGGATCGAACCCGGGTTCTTAGTGTTGTGAGGCAGTCGTGCAAACCATTGCACCACCGTGCTGCCTTTGGAAATTGTTATGATTTTGAACTCCATGTTGCCATTAACGGGTGTGAATACTGAACCGATGCCTGAGGCACCTCAAGCAGCTATGAAAACCTTATGCTCTTATTTATTGACTTTTAATATTTATAATTTAGCAGCTTTGGTAACAAAGGATGATTCAAGTGTCAAAATGTTACCTTCAACATAGAAGTAAACTTCACATTAATATTACAGAACCACTTTGCTTCAGAGAAAAGGGCAATACTAACCATGGGATACAAATGACAATCATCTTCAACATGGCATTGTGCATATAGATGAATGAACAGCACCCTCTAGAGGAAATATTTTTAAAGTATTCAAAATAAATCAAGCATTCAACGATTATTCAATTGGATAAATATTCTGGCTGTTTATTTTCTCCTCAACAATGAACGGGCAGCCAGTTTGAAATAACTGAGATCCGCAGAGGTTCAAAGGAGAAGAAAATTCAGAAAGTTATGTTTTGACGGTGCAAAACAACAGTTTGAAAACCATGCAGGCGAAAAGAGGTTTGAGAGGAGTAGGGAATTCGACAATATTGAAAATCAGGAAAAGAATGAATTGGAGCAGAAGCACGTGATAACATAGAACATATAGTGCAGAAGGAGGCCATTCGGCCTATCGAGTCTGCACCGACCCACTTAAGCCCTCACTTCCACCCAATCCTGGTAACCCAACAACCCCCCCTAATTTAAGGGCAATTTAGCATGGCCAATCCACCTAACCTGCACATCTTTGGACTGTGGGAGGAAACCAGAGCACCCAGAAGAAACCCACGCAGACACAGGGAGAACGTGCAGACTCCGCACAGACAGTGGCACAGCGGGGAATCGAACCTGGGACCCTGGCGCTGTGAAGCCACGGTGCTAGCCACTTGTGCTACAATGCTGCCTGCAAACTTTCGATTGTAACATCAGTGGGTATAACCAACAACTGAGTGCACATAGAATGGTGCTCAGCCAGAAGGTCAGAGAAAGACATATCACAGACAGTTTTTAAAAAGCCTAAAACTGAAAGACTTTTCTCCCAGCAAAGAACCTTGTTCAAAAGGAATACAGATTTAAAAATTAGGCAGTGTGATATCAATGTGCCTAATGTTTGGAAATACAATTTTGTATTCACGGATTTAAGCAACTCGGAGATGGGAATGCCATGGCGAATTGGATTTTTAAATCCATATTCTTGCTCCAACTGCATGTATAGCTTCACTCAACTTACCTTACTGTGCTAAAAGATAAATTATTTGAGTGATTCATGTGAATGTTGGCAAACCTACAATTTCTGTACTCGAAACGTGCAGCTACTTTTCCCTCCACACTATTGGTGTACGCCTGGAGTTTATGACTTGACCTCTGTTATGAGTCAGGAGTTGCGGTAATGCATTTGCCTTTGATATGATGGCTCAACTTGATAATAGACTCCCTGAATGCATCCAGAGCACTCTGTGTGTTCCATTTTGATTGACCACAACTGCCAAAATCCAGTTTAAGCCTGTCATCTTCTGGTCTAACCAGGTTTGGGAGGCAGTTTACAAAAGGAAAGGCTGATACACTTGTGAATTCCTGGTCTACTTGACGATTGTAAAAAACATCCCTGGGTCAAACACCTCAGGCTTCTTTTTGAAGTGGCGATGCATTTACGGTAAAAGGACAGATTTTTTTTATTTCAGAGTCATTTCAGGTAGGTTTGGGCTGGAATTTCTCCCCGATTCTGTCAGCGAGTTCCCCAACGTCATCTAATCACACGTAATCATTTCTTTGGGCCCTGGGGAGTTCCTCACTGGTTTAGCCCACACTTAGGGCATACTTTAATTAAATGGGAACAAAATCCCATAGCGAGCTGCGCCAAGAAACACAATGATACCTAACGTCACTCGGGTTAGAAAGGGGCCCTCAGTGGGGAACACATGCCGCACATAATCCTGTTTTCAGCACTGAGGAGCTCCGCTTGCCGGAACTCCTCAGCATAGCGAGAGATTGGGACGGCATTTTTATGATCTCTGGATCCCCGACATGACTCTCGGCCCTCCCCAAGCCCCAACTCACTATGAGGGGATCTTGGTTACTTCCCAGAAACCCCCCCAATACCCTCCGAGCACCCAGGTCCAATCGCCACCCCATAGAAAATGCCACAAGGGGAACCTTGGCAGTGCCAGGCTGGCACACAGGTGGCACTGCCAGGGAGCCAGGCTGGCTCTGCCAGGGTGCTCAGGTAGCACCAACAGTACTGGAGTGCCACCCTACCCAAATGCCAAGCTCCTGAGGGCTTCAGGCCACCTGAAAGTCTTCTGCAAGTGTGGTTCCGTCTCATCACCGTTTGTGGAGACCAGTACTGAGCAGCACTTGCCCAAGATCTCCGAGGTGAATGGGATGGAGCCCAACGCCTTGGGTACCTGGAGAAACTGCATATTAGAGTCAGGCTAGCAGATTTGCCAAAAAGTGACCCCACCCCCAATGGGCAACATATTAGAAGTCTCCGGTTCCAGCAGGACGTGGCCGGTAAATCGTGCCCACAATTTGCAATAAACTGTCCCACCCATCAGTGCCGAGCCCTTTCCTGATCCTGTATATTGGGGATGCGATTCTCCGATCGTGAGACAGAGTGTCCGCACCGTCGTGAACGCCGTCGCGTTTCATGGCGGCGCGAAACGGGCGCGGGCAGCAGCGATTCTGTCCCCCGGTTCACGCTGCTCCAGCATAACTTCCTGGTGTGCACTGGGGGCAGCGCCAACCCGCGCATGTGCAGTGGCGACGCGTCAACACACGCATGTGCAGTGGCGACGCGTCAACACGCGCATGTGCGGTGGCCTTGCTGAACGCTCCGGCCCCGACTCAACATGCAGGGTTCTGAGGCCGGACTCGCAACAAAGTAGGCTGGGGGGTGGGTGGGGGGGGGGGGGGGGGAGGCTGGTTCGCCGATCGGTGGGCCCCAATCGTGGGCCAGACCCCATTGGAGGCCCCACCCCCTGGGGATGGAGGCCCCCCCCCCCACAGGCTGCCCCCCAGACCCTTCGCGCTGAGTTCCCGCCGGCAGCGACCAGGTGTGGACGGCGCCAGCGGGACTCGGCTTTTTCCGCGCGGTCGCTCGGCCCACCCGGGCTGGAGAATCGGCGGCTCAGCCTCGTACAGCGTCCCGCGCCCGGCGCCGCACCAAACATGCGGGTGCAAATGGCGCCGATTCTCCGCAGCTCGGTTACGGCGAGTCTCCGGCCCGGCACGGGCCTGGGAGAATCGCGCCCCGAGTTCTCATTTCCATTCGCTATGTCATTATATGCCGTGCAATCAGATTAACATGTTACACAACAGGATCGAAGTGCCCTGCACCTGGCAAACTGCACTTGCTCAGGACTTGTAGGTTTGTGCACTTTCCTTGCTATGGGCAACCCTCGTGGTTATTAGCGTCAGGCATCATAGGCAGTGCCACTTCACTTCTGGGGGAGTGCTCATTGACAAGTCTCTACCTGCCAGACCAGACCAGCTGTAAGGAGAAGGTCGCTTCTCAACAACTGCAGGGTGAGGGTTTGCTCAGGGAAGGGGGTCGGAAATGGCTTGAGCCAAGGGAAGAGGCGCAGGGTGAGGGCTCACACGCAGAAGGAGAGGTATCCCAAGGTGTGTCAACATCTCAATCTGTGAAAGTGACCTCAAGAAGGGGAGGGGGAGATGGTCACGGGGTGTTGGTATCTTCAGCTCACAATGTCCATGGGCTATCAAGCACATATTTGCCGGAGAAACATAACATACAAACTAATAGCAGGAGTAGACAATTCAGCCCCTCGAGCCCGCTCTGCCACTCAATCTGATCATGGCTGATCTGCTCTCAGCCTCAACTTTACCTTTCTGCCATTCTCCGTGACCCTTCCACCCATTACTAATCAAAAAATCTGTCTATCTCCTCCTTAAATTCATTCAATCTCCCAGAATCCACTGCAGTCTGGTAGTGAATTCCACAGATTCACAACCCTTTGAGAGACGTAATTTCTGCTCACCTCTGTGTTAAATCTGCTACCCATTATCCTAAAACTATGACCTTTCATTCTAGATTGACCCACAAGAGAAAGCATCAGCTCTATTTCTATTTTGTCAGTACCTTTTATCACCTTATGTACCTCAGTTAGATTGCCTCTCATCCTCCTAAATTCGAGCCAGTATAGGCCTAAACTGCTCAATCTCTCTTCATAAAACAAACCTCTCGTCCGGGATTCTCCGACCCGGCACCAGGTTGGAGAATCCCCGGGGGAACGCAAGAATCGCGTCCCGCCGCCCCGGCGCCAGCTTCCCCATTCTCCAGCGCCGATTCTTGAGTGAGTCTGCATGGGCCATCCTGGAAGGGGGGTGGGGGGGGATCCGACCCTGAGGGGAGGGGGCACGGTGGCCTGGCCCTCGATCAGGGCCTACTGATCGGCGGGCGGGCTGGTTCCGTGTTGCCTATTGTATTCCGCGCCGGGCCCCTGTAGGGCTCCGTCACATTGCCCAGGGGCCGACGCGGAGAGGGGCGCCCCCGCACAGGCGTGAAAATATGCCGGCCATATTTCACGCGCAAACTCGTGCGGCCTGTTCCGCGCCGTGAAAATATGCCGGCCATAGCGTATGCGCGGAATCACGCCGGCCGTTCCGCGTAAGCGCAAATCGTGCGGGCCGTTCCGCGCCGGCTGGAGCTGCGGGAACCACTCCGACGCCAACCTAGCCCCCTAGGAAGGGGAGCATTCCCCATTATCGAGGACCGTTGATGGCGGAGTAGTTGGGACCCAGATCCCTCTACACCGAAGCACCTTGAAATTTCTCTCCATTTAGATAATACTTGGCCTTTCCATTTTTCCAACCAAAATTGATAACCTCATACTTATCCACGTTAAATTCAATCTACCAAATTTTGGCCCCCTCACCTAACTTATCTATATCCATTTGGAAATGTCTTATTTCAGCATTGCAATTTAATATCCCATCTATTTTAGTGTTTGCTGCTAATTTGGATTTGTACATTCTACCCTTACATCCAAATCATTAAAATATACTGTAAATAGTTGGGGCCTGAGGACCGAACACTGTGGCCTAGTTACATCTGGTCAACCAAATAAATACCCATTTATCCCGACTCTCTGCCTTCTGTCGGTTAGCCAGCCTTCTATCAAAGTGAATAAATTACTCATAATTCCATGTGATAGATAGATAGAGAAATACAGCACAGAACAGGCCCTTCGGCCCACGATGTTGCGCCAAACTTTTGTCCTAGGTTAATCAAAGAATTTTGGACAATTTTTCATGACCAATCCACCCAACCTGCACATCTTTGGACTGTGGGAGGAAACCGGAGTACCCGGAGGAACCCCACGCAGTCACGGGGAGGATGTGCAGACTCCACATTGATCTTACCTTGTTGTATTATCCTTTTGTGTGGCACCTTATCAAATGCCTTCTCGGAGTTCAGATGTACGACATCTACAGGATGTCCATTATCCACTTGGCTTGTTCCATTTTTGAAGAACTCCAGCAAATTAGTCAAACACGGTTTGTGTCAAAAGATACAGGGGGAGGACTGAGAGGCATTTAAAGGGCGGGGGGGGGGGGGGGGTCTCTTCTTAATGACAAATGACTCAATGCTAAATGGGGGGGGGAGGGGAGTGGTTTTCATACTCGGAAAGAGGGGCTCTGAGCTGTTCTCACAGTGAGAGCTCTGCACCACCATATTCAAGCTTGCAGTGATTGCGCAGTACAAATGTTAAATGTGGACAGCAAGCTGCTGGTGAGGGTTTTGTGGGTGCTTTGCTGGCCAGCTGAATGCTCTGGCGGGGGAGTGGGTGGAGGGGTATTTGCAGCAATTAAATGGGAAGCCAACTGAACTCTACATTCACACATGACCAGGGAGGCACAGCTGAGATATGTTACTGAATGAGATTGCATGGAATCACCATGGTGAGGCAGTGACGTGGATTCATGCAAGACTAATTGCACAAAGTGACATTAATCAATCTCCATGACTTAACCCCTTGCTCACATTGCCCAGAGCGATAAAGATGTTAATAATAATTTGGCTAATGACTGTCTTTCATAACGTGGCGATAGACGGCTCACAGAATAGAAGCCTCAGGCTCCCCTCAAAATGAACAGTGATGCTCATGTATATTGCAAAGGCTGTGATATTGCTATGAATGAGTATGGCAGTGCCTGGATTGAAAGGAGCACTAATTGGTGCCTGGCCAGTGCAATGTCAAAGTAGTCACTCATGTAAGGGTGGAGGAATAGTAAGAGAACATCCTTTCAGGGGTTAGTACTTCCCAGCAGGAGACTGAAGTCCGTGAAGCCACATTCACTGATGATTCATTAGCCTATTGAGGACCTTTGATGACTAATCCTGACTCTTGTCTGTTTCTCATTGATATTGGAGAGAGGAGGCAAAGCTTCGAATCATTGCTGTCTGCATATTTGCATGCAGGGATAAGCGAATGAGAAGGTTGCTGCAGGCTCACCTGACTTGTCAAAGGGAGGAGCAGAACCCTCATGAGGCAGAAAGGTCCCCTCTGGATACAGAGAATGAGACAGTCCGGGGATCTGATGTCTCATGTTTGCCTCCTTCTCCATGAATTAGCATCACATGGACATGGAGGATATCCATTGCCAGTGTCTGTGAAAGTAACAGTCGCACTCATCTCCCACGCTATTGGCTCCTTCCAGGGTTCGACTGAGGACCTCTGCTGGATCTTGCAGGCATCCACACACAAATGCATACATGAGGTCAAAGATGCCCTTCTTGCCACGGCCCACAATTAGATCAACAAGCCAGGATGTCAGAACTCTGGCTTTTGCAGAGTTTTCCAGGTTTCCACAGGTGCAGGATGCCTTCAACTACACTCATGTGGCTATGACATCTCCCTGACATCAGGCACTGCAATACGTAAACAGTAAAGTCTTCCACTTACTCAATTTTCAGCTGGTTTGTGACCATAACAAACAAATCCTGTAAGTTTGCACCATATATCCACAACTCACATATTACTGATCTACTCGAATGAGTACCTCAAAGAGGCGGAAATTATGAATTTGTGGAATCAAAACAGCAAATGAAGATGCCATAGCACAGGTTAACATGAGCTGGAACTTTGTAACGACTATCTTTTCAAATGTGCTCTTTAAAATGTTATGATGAATGTAGGAATTTCAGATATATTGTATTATACGTATTGGGTGCAGCAAGGGTTAAAGGCATGGGTTGCTGTATGTACGACTACTGCAGTTTACAAATCTTGGTTTGCAAGACAACTCAGCTTTTTAGCTGCCAGAGGTGCAATTAAAGCATTGTAAATGTTTGGGCTAATGGAGTTTTGTTTATATTGAGAGGGTTCCCTGTGGAGTAGTTACTTAGTGACATTGTGTTCAGTTCAGTGAGATGGTGTAGTCAATGTTTAGCCATGGGATTGAAGCAGTTGGGGCAAAGGTTCAGTTTTAGTTTGTGGCTAGAAGGCAAGCTGAGAAGTTTCTGAAGAAATACAGCTCGGTGATTCTGCATTGTTCTGCTAGGGTTCAGGTCGATATTTTCAAACAGTCTGAGAATACACCTCTGTGCAGCAAGTATTCCTGAGTGCTATTGCGTGGATTGAGATCTGAGATGGTTTTGTTGTTTGAATGGAAAAATATAGCAGTTAAGGGCTATCATGTCACAGTATTGATTAGCATTGTTTATGGGGTAATTGTAAGCGATTTTCTTGTGTGCTATTAAAGATATTTTAATACCATGCTAGTAATAACATTCATTTTGATATCCCATATCCCTATTTTGCGTTAAATCACTCCGACAAAGAACAAAGAACAAAGAAGAGTACAGCACAGGAACAGGCCCTTCGGCCCTCCAAGCCTGTGCCGACCATGCTGCCTGTCTAAACTAAAATCTTCTGCACTTCCTGGGTCCGTATCCCTCTATTCCCATCCTTTTCATGTATTTGTCAAGATGCCTCTTAAATGTCGCTATTGTCCCTGCTTCCACCACCTCCTCCGGCAGCGAGTTCCAGGCACCCACTACCCTCTGTGTAAAAAACTTGCCTCGTACATCTCCTCTAAACCTTGCCCCTTGCACCTTAAACCTATGCCCTCTAGTAATTGACCCCTCTACCCTGGGAAAAAGCTTCTGACTATCCACTCTGTCTGTGCCCCTCATAATTCTGTAGACCTCTCTCAGATGGGCCATCAACCTCCGTCATTCCAGTGAGAACAAACCGAGTTTATTCAACTGCTCCTCATAGCTAATGCCCTCCATACCAGGCAACATCCTGGTGAATCTCTTCTTCACCCTCTCTAAAGCCTCCACATCCGCCTGGTAGTGTGGCGACCAGAATTGAACCCTATACTCCAAGTGTGGCCTAACTAAGGTTCTATACAGCTGCAACATGACTTGCCAATTCTTATTAGTGGATACCTGGAGCGAGGTATCCTTTCCTCACAGTCTTAAAATAGAATAAAATATGAGGGTTTCTATTCAGCATCCCAGTGTTGGGGACTGGTCCGGGATTGTAATGAAATGGGGGGCTCTTTCCCGGGATTTAAAAGTATAATTCCTTATTTAGCTTTGGTTTATTGAATTTAAAGACAATGTGCTGGATTCTCCGCTGTCAGGCTTCTCCATTTCGCCGGCAGCCTGGGGATTTTCTGATGACATGGGGCTGTCCACAATAGGTAACCCCAACCGGCCGGCTGGCGAGATAGAGAATCCCGGGGGGGGGGCCGCTGCACCTGATGTGAAGGGAGGGAGAATCCTGCCCAATGAGTCTCTGTGGATCGGGTGTTTTCTTTCAGGTGGTACTGCTCAAATGGAGAGTGACTGTGAGTTGCTTTTTAAGTTGCAAACATTTTCCTGGGTGGGGAAGAAGTCACTCCAGCTGGTTTACAAAGGGTGACTAAAACAAAACTTTTGGGCCTGATGGACAGGCTGCAGTTAACTTTATCAGATGGGGTGAGGGAAATGGAAAAACACTAACAATAGTTCAGCATTTAGATTTGCCAGAGACCCAGCCTGAATCATTAGAATCAGCTACAATTCAATGACAAATGAAACAATTAATGAAGCAGGAAAAAATAACGGAGAGAGTGGCTCTGGCAGAGGAAAAAGAAAAGGCGAGATTGGCAATGGTGGAAGAAAAGGAAAGAGAATGTGCAGGAAAGGAAATAGACAGGCTTTCCAATGGAAAGGAGGAAGTTTAAGGTAGAAATGGGAAGATTGCAAAGGAAAAAAGGGATGAGGAAAAAGAAAGAGAAGCAAAGGAACAAGAGAGAGAATTTGAATTTCGGAAATGGTCAGTGCAAATAGAACATCAACAGAAAATGTTGGAGTTAAAAGCAGAAGCTGAGGAAAGTCGAGAGGAAGGAGAATCACTTCCTAGTGTGTTTAAATAAATGCACACACTGCCATGGTTTGAGAAGAAAGAGGTGGAAGCATTTTTTATCTAATTTCAGCAAGTGGCTAAGCAATTGGATTAGCCAAAGACCATGTGAGTACAGTTGGTCCAAACAACGTTGGTGGATACAACGAGTGAAGTGTTTGCATCACTATCAGAGGAGATATCTAGGGACTATGATGAGGTGACCAAAAGCACATTAAGTGCATATGGACTAGTGCTAGAAGCCTACAGACAGAAATTTACAACTTAAGTTCCACATCGAGCTCCTCTTAGCGTTATCTTTTGAACATTAATTAAGCCTTGGGAGCATGCTTCATCGCTGAGCTGAGGCACAATCTGGAGGAGGGTTTCTTGCCATCGCAGGTCTGAAGGCACTTGACTGTTCGAGTATTCCAGTACTTCAGTAATCCAGTTGCAACATGACGCAGGAGCTGATCTATTGCCATGAGTGGGCTCGTGGGTGGTAGTCTTCAATTGAACAGTGCTCCTCCAGGCAATCATGTCCAACAATGAGATTACACCTTGTGAGTAACGTTGATGATGCAGCTGATGGGTTATAACTGCACCAAAACAGTTAAGGAGGTTTGGCATGTCTTAATACATGTACGCATGAGTCAGTTCTGTGTGTCACCTTCCTTTAAATCTCATTGACATCTGGCCCTCTCATTCAGAGTCGGTGGCCTTTATGTTTTGTCATCTTACTATAGATGCCGACCACCTGAAGATAACACATTCAAACAATTGCATGCCACCTGTTAGCATGCCTCCTCTTTAACGCATACACCTTGCCCTGGCGAACTGAAAGACATTGGACACCGTGAAACCCTCAGGGTCACATGCAGTTTCCAATATGGAGCACACTTAAGTTTTGTTTTTTTATTCCTCATTCCCATTTCTCCAATCAACATTGCCTGAAAACACCACTGAAGGTTCCCGATCATGCTCAATGAATCCATGATCCACTTTGTGACCATTTGGAACTAATATTTTTGACCACGTCAGAGAGACCTGGGCATACAGGCCCACAGATCTTTGGAAATGGCAACACAGGGTCGTCAAGAAAGCATACGGAATGCTTGCCTTCATTGGACGTAGCATCGAGTATAAAAACTGGCAAGTAATGCTACTGCAAGCAAGGCAACAAATCCTCCATCAACACCGACCAGAGTGAATAACCTCATTGGAAACCACTATTCCCTTAACACTGCATACTCTCACCGTCTCCCAGGCTGGAAAAGAGTCACTCCAGGAAACGTGGAAAACGTGCAGGCCTGCAGGTGAGAGTGAAACAACGCGGCCCCAAAGCCCTTCTGACTAGCTTACTCCCAGCTAATGTCCAATCTCTAGAAAACAAGCTAGACAAACTTAAAGCCAGACTCACTTTTCAAAGAGAACTAAGGGACTGCTGTGTGCTCTGCTTCACGGAGACATGGTTCACTCCTGCTTCACCGGACTGTGCCCTACAACCAGAGGGCTTCTCAATCCACCGAATGGACCGTACGGCGGCCTCAGGCAAGGCAAGGGGAGGTGGGGCTGCCTCCTAATCAACACCTCCTGGTGCCTAGATGTAGCAACACTGGTGAGTTTCTGCTCCCCGGACCTGGAATACCTGACGCTGAAATGCCGCCCCTTCGACCTTCCGCGGGAGTCAGCTCCGTTATCCTGACAGCAGTTTACATCCCACCCCATGCGAATGTGAAAATCGCACTGGATGAAATATTCACCACCACAAATCACCTTGAAACATCCCGAGGTCTTCTTCATTGTAGCTGGAGACTTCAATCAGGCCAAGCTCAAGAGCGTACAACCAAGTTACCACCAATACGTCACCTGTTCCACCAGAGGCCCAAACATCCTGGATCAAACATGCCTACTGCTCTTTCACCCGCACACACTTTGGCAAATCTGACCACAAGGCTGTGCTCCTGCTCCCGGCTTATAAGCAAAAACTGAAGCGGGAGAATCCGTCAAAGAACGTCGTGCATTGTTGGTCTGAGGAATCGGATGATCTCCTACGGGACTGCTTAGAGTCAGTGGACTGGTCAGTATTTAAAAACTCTGCAACCAGCCTGAACGAGTACACCGCTACAGTAACTGACTTAATTAGTAAGTGTGTAGAAGACTGTGTGCCAAAGAAGCAAATCCGAGTGTTTCCCAACCGGAACCCTTGGATGAACAGGGTGCTTGCTGAAGTCTAGGTCTGAGGCGTTCAAGTCAGGCGACCCTGACCTCTACAAGAAAGCCAGATAGGATCTAAAGAAATCCATCAAAAGATGCCAAAAGACAGTACCGGACCAAGCTTGAGTCCCAGGCTAGCCACACGGATCCCCGACGTCTATGGCAAGGTCTGCAAGATATAACAGGCTACAAGATGAAGGCATGTAAAATCGTCGGCTCCAATGCACCCCTCCCTGATGAGCTCAACGCATTCTATGTCCGCTTTGAGCAAGAGGTCAGCGAGAGCGAGCCCTCCACCCCAGAAGACGCGGATGAATCACCACTGTAGACGTCAGAGCAGCCTTCTTGAAGGTCAACCCACGGAAAACCACTGACCTAGATGGGGTACCCAGACAAGCACTCAGGTCTTGCACGGATCAACTGGCGGGGGTATTCGCAGACATCTTCAAAATCTCTTTACAACAATCTGAGGTCCCCATCTGCTTCAAGAAGATGACCATCATCCCTGTAGCAAACAAAGTCAAGCAGCGTGCCTTAATGACTATCATCCAGTGGCTCTGACATCCATTAGCTCACAAGGCTAAATCGCTGGCTTTTAAAGCAGACCAAGCAGGCCAGCAGCACAGTTCGATTCCCGTACCAGCCTCCCCGGACAGGCGCTGGAATGTGGCGACTAGGGGCTTTTCACAGTAACTTCATTGAAGCCTACTCGTGACAATAAGCGATTTTCATTTTCATTTCATTTCATCATGAAGTGCTTCGAAAGGTTAGTCATGGCACAAATCAATACCAGCCTCCCAGATTGCCTTGATCCACTACAGTTCGCCTACTGCTGCAACAGGTCCACAGCAGACGCCATCTCCATGGCCTTGCACTCTACCCTGGAACACCTAGATACCAAAGACATCTATGTCAGACTCCTATTTATCGACTACAACTCAGCCTTCAACACCATCATTCCTACGAAACTCATCTCCAAACTCCGTGGCCTTGGCCTCGGCTCTTCCTTCTGCGACTGGATCCTGAACTTTCTAACCCACAGGCCATAATCAGTAAAGATAGGCAACAACACCTCCTCCACGATCATCCTCAACACCGGTGCCCCACAAGGTTGTGTCCTCAGCCCCCTACTATTCTCCTTATACACCTTTGACTGTGTGGCCAAATTCCCCTCCAACTCGATTTTCAAATTTGCGGATGAAACCACCATAGTGGGTCAGATTTCAAACAATGACGAGACAGAGTATAGGAATGAGATAGAGAATCTGGTGAACTGGTGCGATGACAATAGGGGCTGGTTCGGCACACTGGGCTAAATCGCTGGCTTTTAAAGCAGACCAAGGCAGGCCAGCAGCACGGTTCAGTTCCCGTACTAGCCTCCCCGAACAGGCGCCGGAATGTGGCGACTAGGGGCTTTTCACAGTAACTACATTGAAGCCTACTTGTGACAATAAGCGATTTTCATTTCATTTTCATTCATCTCTCCCTCAATGTCAACAAAACGAAGGAGATTATCATCGACTTCAGGAAGTGTAGTGGAGAACATGCCCCTGTCTACATTAAATGAAATGAAATAAAATGAAAATCGCTTATTGTCATAAGTAGGCTTCAAATGAAGTTACTGTGAAAAGCCCCACATCAATGGGAACGAAGAAAAAAGGGTCGAGAGCTTCACGTTTTTAGGTGTACAGATGACCAACAGCCTGTCTTGGTCCCCCCATGCCAACACTGTAGTTAAGAAAGCCAACGACTCTACTTTCTCAGAAGACTGAGGAAATTTGGCATGTAAGCTACGACCCTCACCAACTTCTATAGATGTACCATAGAAAGCATTCTTTCTGGTTGTATCACAGCTTGGTATGGAGCCTGCTCGACCGAAGACCGCAGGAAACTACAAAAGGTCGTGAATGTAGCCCACTCCTTCATGCAAACCAGCCTCCCATCCATTGACTTTATCTATAATTCCCGCTGCCTCAGAAAGGCAGCCAGCATAATTAAGGACCCCACGCACCCGGACATACTCTCTTCCACCTTCTTCCGTCAGGTAAAAGACACCAAAGTTTGAGGTCACGTACCAACCGACTCAAAAACAGCTTCTTCCCTACTACCATCAGAATTTTGAGTGGACCCACCTCGTATTAAGTTGATCTTTTCTCTACACCTTGCTATAACTGTAACATTATATTCTGCAGTCTCTCCTTCCTTCCTTATGTACGGTATGCATTGTTTGTACAGCATGCAAGAAACAATACTTTTCACTGTATACTAATACGTGTGACAATAATAAATCAAATCAAATCAATGTTGTATAGAACCTTTGTAAGGCCGCACTTGGAATATTGCGCAAAATTCTGGTCGCCACACTGCCAGAAGGATGTGGAGGCTTTGGAAAGGGTGGATAAGAGGTTTACCAGGGTGTTGCCTGGTCTGGAGGGCGTTAGCTGTGCAGAGAGGCTGAATAGACTTGGACTGTTTTCACTAGAATGACAGAAGTTGAGATGTGACCTGATAGAGGTCTACAAGATTTTGAGGGGCATGGATAGAGTGGATGGACAGGTACTCTTCCCCAGGGTAGAAGAGTCAGTCATCAGGGGGCATCAGTTCAAGGTCTCTGGGGAAAAGTTTAGAGGAGATGTGCGAGGCAGGTTTTTTACACAGAGGGTGGTGAGTGCCTGGAACGCATTGCCATGGGAGGTTATGGAAGCATATACATAACTATACGTGCGGTAAACCTATTCTGCAATGCCGAAATTGCCATTCCCTGCTTCGATGAGATATTGTTCAAAGGAACTGACTTGTTATTTGCTGCACTTTACTCAGAAATGCCGTGCAATGTAGGCCTTTACTATGCACGAGCCACCAGCTCTTCAGATTTGAACTTGACTGCAATTATAAGATCATTTACCTTCTCTATTGCTTTGCTGTTCAAAGGTAAAAATGGGACACTTGAACCATAAAGAGCTACATGAGTAAATCAAATACTCACACATTAAAATAAATTACATTTCAGTGTGCTCGCACTTATTTTTCAAGGCAGATCCTTATAAATTATTTGTGTAGCATAGCCGGACTTGGCAGTATCGTCGGGTGCTTCAGATCCGAAGGACTCGCAACTACTTACTTCAGCTATGTACATTGCAGATTGGAATTGTTTTCAAGACTTATTTTCCGACAGCAGAATGGGTGCAGTGTCACTTCTGAGTAATGACATAACAGAAGAGCAGATGTCAGTAAGCTGTAGCAAGGGACTATTGCGCTCATAGGATATTTTGGCATTCTGCCCATCAAACCATTTCAGACCACGATAATGCCAGCCAAGGAACATCCATCTGAAACTCACTATAGAGCATTGCTTAATGAGGCTGAGGCTGAGAAAAAAAAAGCTATCACCCAGTTGTGCTGCTTGTCGTGGGAAGCTTCCCCAGAACAACTACTGGTAACAGTGTGTCAACCAATATGCTGGAGACAAGGTAGAGGTTAATAGAGAACTCAAAGGAAACAGTATATTTTAACAGCAAAGGACATTTATTTTCTTTGCAAATGGCAAAGCAAACAAGTTAATTTTCAGAGTTTCGTCTTTGTAAAAGGGGTGGGAAATCTCCGTCCTTTTACTGCTGGTGGAATTCTTAGGTCTCGCCAGCAGTGCACCCCCTCCCGTGGATTTCCCGGTGGCATGGGATGGCTTCAATGGGAATTTCCATTGACAGTGAAGGGAGCAGATAATCCTGCCACCAGCGAACGGCAAATGCCTCCCGCCACCGAGAAACACGCAGCTGGGAGAATCCCGCCCAGTGTCTTTGTTACCTGCAGCTGGTATGGACAGGGACAGGAGAGAACGGAAAGCTTTCTACCCCTTTCTCTTGCTGTTCACACTCAGTGTGTTTTTTGTTTGTAATTATTTGTATGTTTCTCAAGCCCTGAGTGTTGGGTCAATTTTTACATAATCAGCAGCAAGCATTTATTGGTTTCAATAAAGATGATTATTCATTCACAAATTCATCCTGAAATTCTCAATGCTGTGTCACTCGCTCACATACACATACAAGAAAAATATATTGGTAGGCCATAACTACCATGGAGTGGCCATCAAGTTACTTACACTGAAATACAGCCATACCTTTCTCCCCTGACATGCTGACATGGGGCAGCAAGAATAGAACAGTGCAGTGGGTTCCTGCCTGCTGTTAAGGGCAGCAGAGACCACGGAAAGAAAGCCATTCCTCCTTTTTTTTTAAAGCATTACTAACACCGGTCAACTCAAAGGTCTAGCCTATTTTGAGAAGCTAGGGAGACTGTAAGTGTGAAAGATAAATGGCTAAGATCATGGGGGGAGAGGGGGTGGTGGAGGTGGTGGGTCAGAGGTGTTTGGGGAGGAGTTGGATTTGAAGGATTGTTTGGTCACGGGGGTAGGTCAGAAGGTCAGTAAAGGAATTGGTTGGGGGGTGATCAGTGCGGTGGGTGGCCACTGAGGGTAGTTCATTGGGGAGTAATCAATGTGTTTGGAGTGTAGTTTCAGGTGGGGAAGGCAATCGTGGGGTGGGAGGGTAGTCGTGGACCTGGTGGATGTTTAAGGGCAGTTGGGGCGTGGGGATAGTTGGGAATTGGAGAGTATCATCAGGGGGTCCCGTGGTGGGGAGGTCAGACGGTTGGTTGTGGTGGTCCTGTTGGGTTCAAGTGTAGTGGGGAGGATGGGATATTGGCAAAGGTATGCGGGTTAGTCACAGTGGCCCATTGGGGTGTGGGGTAGTGGAAATGGAGTGGAGTGATTGAGAGGGTGGGGTATCCACTCCTGAAGGTAGCATTGGTGGCTTCGGAAGACTGCAGCCGTGTATGAGGATTATTAGAGGATTCCCTCAAAGAGATGGATCTTTACCAGATCTCATAGTTAGTCTCTTGTGGTGCTTCTTACCAAGAGATTAGGGGCTGGATTCTCTGTTGCACGGGCAGCGCACCGCGCCTGCGGATTTCCCGACGGTGTGGGACTGCCCACAATGGGAAACTCCATTGGCTGACTGGCAGGACGGCGAATCCCGCTGCTGGCGGGGATGCGCCGCACCCAAAAATTTATGCGGTGCAATAGAGAATCCCACCCCAGGTTTCTGTACTTGTGGGTTTTGTAAAGGAACTCAACTGGGAGAATTTTAGGATGCAGCAGTCTCCAGGTTTTGAAAGGTTTTGGGTCTATTGCCTTTTTTTGCTGCTGATGTCCTGTCACTGGAGTTCTGCATAGACTGACCAGTTTGTCTCTGGTTCTAGGGATTTGTTATCTGAAGACAGTTTTGGTCAGATTATCATCTGTTCAAAAAACTTCTATCATCCACATGTTGTGGTGATATGTATCACTGTAAATACACAAGGGGTTAATGAAAATGCACATAGACTAGCTAGAAACTAGAGGGAGCACCAGAGACATGACACACAGACAATCAACCAATAGGCCAGTAAGATAGGATACGACCAATGGGCATTCACGACACACACAGAGGTGACACGACCACAGGGGGGCATTGCACCAACCCATATAAAAGGACACAGAACACATGATCTTCCTCTTTCCAGTGGAGACACTTAGTGAGTACACAGGGTTGATTGAAACACATCACACCCACCACTTGAATTGTACCAGACTGGTTCATCTGTCTGAGTAGCTATAGCAGGATTAACAGGAGAGTCGAATCGAAGTAGGAGAATCGTTAACAGTTTAATAAATGTGTTAAAGTTATCTCCAAGTCTGAACCTTCCTTTGTCAGAGTGCACATCAAGGAAGCAGTTTATGCTATGTCAAGAGCATTACAAAACACCTGGAATGATTTAAAGCTGAATACCATTGTCCATCTATGGAGAATGGGATTCTGGGCCGGGATTCTCCCCTACCCAGCGGGGCGGGGGGTCCCGGCGTGATGGAGTGGCGTGAATCACTCCGGCATCGGGCCGCCCCAAAGGCACGGAAGTCTCTGCACCTTTAGGGGCCAAGGCCTCACATTGAGGGGCTAGGCCCACGCTGGAGTGGTTCCCGCTCCGCCGGCTGCCGTGAACGGCCTTTGGCACCATGCCAGTCGAGGTCAAAAGGACTTTGCCGGCCGGCGTATGTCTGCGCATGCGCCGGAGCGTCAGCGGCTGCTGACGTCATACCGGCGCATGCGCAGGGGAGGGGGTCTATTCCGCCTCCGCTATGGTGAAGACCATGGTGAAGGCGGGAGGAAAAGAGTGCCTCTACGGCACAGGCCCACCCGCCAATCGGTGGGCCCCGATCGCGAGCCAGGCCACCGTGGGGGCACCCCCTCGGGGTCAGATCGCCTCGTGCCCCCCCCCCCCCAGGACCCCGGCGCCCACCCGCGCCGCCAATCCCGCCGGTAAGGTAGGTGGTTAATCCACACCGGTGGGAGAAGCTTGTCAGCGGCAGGACTTCAGACCATCGCAGGCCGGAGAATCGCTGTGGGGGGCCCACCGACCGGCGTGGCGCGATTCCCGCCCCCGCCAAATCCGACAGCGCAGAACACTTATGGCTGTTTTCTGTTGACCCCGCGTGGCGTCTGCGGACTGTGTCCAGCGCCGGCATTCGGGGGCGGGGGAGAGGGGAGGGAGCCTTTCTGCTGGTAGGGGGGGCTTTGGTGGGGCTGGATAGACTGGTGGGGCGTGGTCCGGGAGTGGCGAGGTGAGTTACTGGGGGACATTATTTGGCAGGCCGGGTCCACGCGCGGGCGCCGCCATGTTGCACAGCTTGGCCACCACTGGCTGCCGCCGTGCGCATGCGTGGCCATGGACCATGGCAATTCTCCGGCAGTATCCACAGGTAAAGCCAAAGACTTTACGCTGCGCAACTGCTGGCTCCCCACCGGACGGAGGATCGGTGCAGCGGTTCGTGGTTTTTTCTGGTGTAAAATGCCACTGTTCCCACGCCAGCGTCAGCACTTAGTCTTCAAATCGGAGCATCCAGCCCAATATGTATAAAATCAATCATTTACTGACTGACGTGCTGAGTGTTGGCAACATTTCCTGGCTTTTTATAATTGGAATTCATTTTAACAACCACTCTGTCAGCCATTGAATTAAGACATATGGCAGGACTTACAATAGCAGTTAAGTCTATTAGTTATTCAGCAAACAGAGGGCTGGATTCTCTGTTTCTGAGGCGAAGTGCCGGCGCCAACGGAGAATCTGTGGTGTTCCACAACGGGACAATCGACATGAAACCCTTACCTCTCTTCCAGTACTGGTGAGGGTTTAGCACCGGTGCCACGTAGAACACCCGCAGAACGCAGGGAAGACAGCCGTAGAATCGACGGACCCCGGGCTGCACATGCGCAGGGCTGACAAGCTGCAGCCGCGCACACCTACACCTGCACCGGTCGCACTGGAAAACATGGCACCGGCCATGCTGGACCATGTACCTACCCACCTCGAGCCCACAGCCCACCTGCTGGCTACCTCCCACCACTCCCCCCAGCCCGAGCAAAAGCTCTCCGGCCAGCAGCACACATCTCGGCAATGTGTGGCTGCGCTGGACACTGCCTGCAGCCGGCACGCCAGGCTCCTGATCGTTGGGATCACACGCGACATCGGGAACTCGGCCCATCGGAGGCGGAGGATTACGGTGGGCCGATTGATGATGCGCCAATGGTGCTGCAACTGCACGTGGTGCGCGTTCCGATGACACCGATTTGGAGGGGGCAGAGAATCGCCAAACGTCGTCAAACCGGCGCCTGCCTGATTTTGGCGTCGGGAGCCATTCTGCTCCCGATAGCCATTCTTGATTTTGGTGTCGGGCTACGGAGAATCCCGCCCAGAGTCTATTTAAATAGAGCCACTATACACTTTCGCAAATGGACCCTATTTATTCAACAAATATAGAAATATTGACCAAAATAACAGCAATCTCCCGATAAAAAGAGGACTATACCTCCAGAAAAATGGAGTGAGTGGATTATAAAATTGAATAGAATTGCTGGAGATCAGAAGGAAGCCATTCAGCCCATCGGTTCTGCACGGATCCTCTAAAAGAGCACTTTACCTCCCCCCCATCTCCGCCTCCCCCCATCCCCTCCCCCACCCCACCTTACCACCAAAGCCCCACCTAGCCTGCACATCATTTGGACTGTGAGAAGAAACCGGAGCACCTGAAGGAAACCCACACAGACACGGGAAGAAAGTGCAAACTCCACACAGCCACCCTAGGCCGGAATTTGTCCCGGGACCCTGGCGCTGTGAGGCAGCAGAGCTAATCACTGCCACCATGATATATAGATAACATAGATAATGTGCATGATCTCAATTCCAATCGCTTACACAACAGTACTCTCCCCAGGTGTGATTGACTGGGAAATTACCTGATCATCTCCATTTTGGTTGAGAAAAGCAATGCTGCTATATCTGGCCAACCTGTCCAGCTGAGGGCAATATTAGCAGTTAAGCTATCGGTGAAAATCAGAATAAGCACTACTCTCAACTTTTACGGCAACAGAGGGGCAGCATGGTGGCGCAGTGGTTAGCACTGCTGCCTAACTGCAGAGAGGACCCAGATACAATGCCGGTCCCAGGTCACTGTCCGTGTGGAGTTTGCACATTCTCCCCGTGTCTGCGTGGGTCTCACCCCGCACAACCCAAAAAGATGTACCGGTTAAGTGAATTGGCTGCGCTAAATTGCCCCTTAATTGGAAAAAACGCATTGGACACTCTAAATTTATTTAAAATAAAACTCTTATGCCAACAGTAATATCCAAGTGCACACAACTGACTTAATGATAACCATGATGTGGAGATGCCGGCATTGGACCGGGGTGGGCACAGTAAGAGGTCTTACAACACCAGTTTAAAGTCCAACAGGTTTGTTTCAAATCACTAGCTTTCTGAGCGTGGTTCCTTCATCAGGTGCGTTATAATAATAATTCTCACTTATGCAGCAAACTGCTCTATGTTTGGCGTAATAGAAGCACTCGACCAGAAGGCACAAGAGTTCATTGAGATCTACGTGGACCTCAACAACAGACGCAGAGGACATTTGGTTTCTATCATCACAGCCACTTCCTGAAATATAGGGCATTATTAATTGTTATTTCTGTGTCAATTCAGAGTCCTGGGTGGAGAAATATAGGAAAGACTTCAATTCCCAGACCAAGCAGATAGTTAATGACCAGCAGCTGAAAATTCTATCATTGCAACTACTCGGGAATATGCATAATTCTTTCAGATGTGCTGTTAAGTGGCTGGATAATTGGTTAAGAACTGTAAAACTGAGCACCACAAGGAAAAGTACTCATTCGCTAATATCTGCCAGGAAATATGAGCAAATCTATGAGGTATAAATGGAAGACCAGATGCATTCATCAGTTTTAAGAATCGGTGTGCACCAAGAGAAATAGATAATCTTCAACATTTAATCTGAAACTGAAACATAAGACTAGGTTTTGGGGGGTGGGCAGGGGCAATGGGGTGGGGGGGAGAGACGTAGTTAATGTAGTAGGGAGAGAGGAAGAGGTGGTATTTTGACCCAAGGATGAAAAAACACACCAACTGCGTCCTGTGCTATTAAACACACCTGTTTGAAAGTTTGGAATAAGGACACAACTTTGGTTCTATTTGCTGATTACCATTGTTGTAGAGCAGCCCTTTTAGGGGCGATCGTTCTTGGAGCAAGAGATCAAACTAGGGCATATCACGCAGGAGCATGTGAACCCAACCCAATGGGGAGATAGCGTAGGGATGGGCCCGGAAGCCCCCCCAGTGAGCTGAGTAGCGATGGGAGCAGCTCGGACACCAGCCCTCGGCCTGAGACTGAGGGGGCCCCGGTGCTCGGGTCAGAGGATGACAATGATTCTTTGTCACAGCTATCTCCAACACCCTCCACCATCCCAGAGACATTCATCTTGGTTGGACACTTCAGCAAAGAGGATACTGGGACACTCTCTGGTGTGCACCACACAGCTGATCCAGTACAGCAGGGGGAGGTAGGAACATTTGAGGGGCCAAACGGCAGACCCCAAGAATTAGCTGCCGTCCAGACGCATCTCGGGCTTCTGAAACAGATAGTCACATCTATTGTGGAGATGCAGTCGCAGAGCCAGGTGGCAGCATGGTGGAACAAGTGGATAGCACTGTGGCTTCACAGCGCCAGGGTCCTAGGTTCGATTCCCCGCTGGGTCACTGACTGTACGGAGTCCGCACGTTCACCCTGTGTCTGCGTGGGTTCCCTCCGGGTGCTCCAGTTTCCTCCCACAGTCCAAAGACGTGCAGGTTAGGTGGATTGGCCATGATAAATTGTCCTCAGTGACCAAAAGTTGAGGAGGGGTTATTGGGTTAAAGGGATAGTGTGGAAGTGAGGGCTTAAGTGGGTCTCTGCAGACTCGATGGGCCGAATGGCATCCTTCTGCACTGTATGTTCTATGTACATGAGGGATTGTCGACGAGCATCCAGTATCTGCAGGTGCAGGTGGTGGAATCTAACCACGTGCAGTACCAGGAGGTGGTGGTGCCGACAATGCATGTCACTCAGGCCAACACCGCACAGGTGTCATCCGTGGTGCAGGCGTTGGGGGTGACAGTCATGGTTATCGATCAGCATGTCCAAGGCCAAGTGCATTCTGTGCAGGCGCTGGCCGAGGCCCAGGACAGGGTTGTGTCTCAGAGGCAACCATGTGCCAGAGCCACCTGAACATTGCAGCAGTGCTCCTGAGGTGGCCCAGTCACAGCAGGCCATGGCTGGAAAAGTCAGCGACATTTCCCAGGCGCTGGCCAAAGTGGCACAGACACCGAGGGAGGAGGCCAGTCCCAGAGGGAGATGGTGCAGTCACTGGCTGATGTGACTGAGGTGACACAAACCCAATAGGTGGTGGCACAGCCAATGAATGATGTGGTGCAATCCCAGATGGAGATGGCTCCACTCTCTGTGCACCATGGCCACAAGCATGTGGACCCTGGTTGAGACCACGGCGGGCCTTCAGGACTGGCAGAACCAGGTATCGGGGGAGCCTCAGGCGACAGCTTGGCTTGTACTCCCGTCTCATAGAGTAGCCTGGGGGCCATCGGGGCTCCCTGAGGGAGGAGGGGGTGATGGGACCCATGCAGGTGACTCACAGAGAGGTGTTGGAATGCTGCAGCACCTCAGACTCCCCTCCCTCTTGTCCCTGGTGCATCTGGTGGGCAGCACCACACCACCCAGGACACCCAAGCAGCAGCCGGGCCATTCAAGAAGACGCATGTCAACAGAGATCCAGGTCACAGGGCAGGAATCACAGCAGGCCCGTAAGGACATAAAGTTAGACACCAGTTAAGTTGACACGGGTGCAGGTCACAGTTTATTTAAAGGGGCTAGAGCACAAATCTATATATATTCATTCATATTAAACATCTGTTACCACTGGGTTACAATCTGTCTCGGTGCTCTGTCAGATGGTGTGAGGGGTGGGCTGGTCTGGGCTGGCCGGCAGAGGAGGAGGGGGGGCAATGGGGGGATTGGGCACACGTTGATGGGGAATGGGTGGACCCTGTGGGTGGCCTGGGTTCCACACCCCCCACTCTCCGACCATCCCCACCACTGTCACACCAGGGATTTGATGGCACCCTGTGATGGAATGGCAAGCTCGCATGCAGGGGTCACCCAGGTAGACCCAGGTTGAAAGTGCCACAGTGGGCAGGAGTCAGACATTGCCAAATGATATGGAGCATCAGAGCTCATCACAGAACTGGTTGTCACCATCCTCCATCCATGGACTGCCAACCCAGAACCCCCACCCTGTCATGGGACAGATATGTATCACGGAAGGGGTTGCAGGGGGGAGGTGGCCAGGAGGAGGGGGCACTGAGGGGTGTTGGGATTGGATCTGGTGTCCGTTCCCCTACGCCACCATCCTCCCTCTAGTTGGTGAACCTGGACGCGATCAGAGAGAACCATTGGCCCTGGCACACATGTAGTGTGGCCTCCCATGCCTGCCTGGGTCCCATGACATAGAATTATAGACTCATAGAATTTACAGTGCAGAAGGAGGCCATTCAGCTCATCGAGTCTACACAGGCCCCTGAAAGAGCACTCTACCCAAGCCTTCCCCTTTGAGGGAAAAGCCCATGCTTTCCTGCTCATTCTAGCCCTCCTCCATATCCTCCTTGTCAGACGAGGCCTGGCATTCCTCCTCCATCTGAACATTACCCCTCTGCTGCGCGATGTGGTGGAGGATGCAGCAGGCCACCAAGATGCGGACGACCCTCTCAGCGTCATACTGGAGGACCCCTCCACAGTGCTCCTGGCACCTGAACCGCGTCTTCAGGAGGCCAAAGCACCGTTTGGGCACACTCCTGGTCACTGCATGGGCGTCGTTGTAACGGGTCCCTGTGTCTGCATTGTCCGGATAGGTGTCATCATCCATGACCATAGTGGATACCTCCTGCCGCCCAGGAGCCACACCACCCCCCCCACAACCTGGGGGGACATCTCGAACAAGTGAGGAATTGTCGAGTGTGCCAGGATGAAGGCACCATGTACACTGCCCGGGTTTCGGGCGCAGAATTTCTATGATACGCAGCTGATTGTCACTTATCAGCTGCACATGCATCGAGTGGAAAGCCTTTTGGTTTGTGAAGAGCGGCCTGTCATCTGCTGGTTCTCGGATATGCATCCCATCGATCACCCCCTAGACCCGGAGCATTCCAGCGATAGCGGCGAACGCTGATGCCCGGGCATCCTGGTGGGCTCGATCTACATTGAAGTGGATGTATTGAGCAGCCGCGGCATGTAGGGCCTTTGCGTCTGCGCGAATGCAGCTGTGCACCGAGCTCTGTAAGATCATGGACAGGTCCCCACTTGGCGCCTGGAAGACCCTGTGGCCTAAACGTTCAGGATGACTGTCACCTTGACGGCCACCGGGAGTGGGTGTCCTTTCACATACCCCCACCGTGCCAGGTGTGCCATCATTTGGCAGATATGTTGCACTGTCCCTCTGGCAGCTGGAATCTTCAATGGCATGCCCGGTCCGGCAGGTCCTTGAATGATAGGCGATGGCAGTACACATGAGGCTTCATGCAGTGCCTCCTTTGCACCTCCTCCTCCTCGGCTTCTTGGAGGGTTTGCTCCCCATCCTGAGTTGCTACCTCCTGTCCCTCTGCTGCACACTTCACTACTGTACACTCCGCTGCTGCAGCTTCCGCCTCCTCGAGCATCCCCCAGGGCTGCAATGACTAGCAGGAAGGCCACCATTGCTTGTTGAATTCCAATATCCATTGTTTGCAGTGGGTGAAAGGCAGACATGTTAGCTTGGTGCGTACCCCCGTGCCCACCAGGTCCAACAGCTACATGGTTTCCCCAGTTGGCACCGCGGGCTCTGGCCCCGCATGTCCCTACCCCCCCCATCCCCGCACCCCTGGCCCAGTCGGTGCCCGGCACCGTAAGGGCCTGTGATCCTGTCGTCCTAGTGGTAAGGTACCGTAGGCTGGCACTGCCCCCGTCAGTGTTATGCACCGTGGCACCCATAGAGGCTACTGTGGGTGTTGCGCTGGTTGGGCTGCTGGTGGGTTGCGGCCGGGTGGGTGTGGGGTGTGATGGTGGATGTGGCGGAAGGTGGGTGCGGGGGTGGGGGATTGGGGCTGCCCATATGGCCGGTGTCACTCTGCAGAACCAGGGACCAAGGTGGGTAGTCAGTGGGTGCGCAGCAAGATGGCCACAGTAATGGCGGTCTGTGCCTGGGCACTGCCCCAGCCCCATACAGTGTCACCCCGGCCACGCGGCCTGTTCCCACTATCACCCCCCCTCCCCTGGCACTGGCAATGCCCCCCCTCTCAGTCCGGCCAGCCTGGTCAGAGACCAGCCTGGCAGCCCACAGTCACTCCTCTCTGTTTCCTACTTTCTCCTCCATTAGCCACCACGCCGGTTTCATGATATTTGAAAGCACACGTGAACCGCGCTGGCGGGAACTCAGCCCATCAGAGGAAGAGAATCGTGGAGGTCCCCGAGAATACTGGGTCGGGCGCGCTCATGATATACAAACTGTATATGCATTCCAATACTCATTGACACTGCTGTCAAGGTGAGGGAGATTCATGATTTGGTGTCAAATCGGCGGCCGCGATTTTGGCATGGGAACCTTTTCTCCGCCCAATCGCATTTCGCAATCTCGGTGTCGGCAAACGGAGAATCCTGTCCCTATTTTCCAACTGCTCTTCCTGTACATAGTTAACTCAATTTTTAGTTCCAATGTATCACCTGTTCAAAACGTCTCCTGGTTGACACTCCGCCCTATTACATCGGCGACAACAGTAAATCAGACAATGGTCGATAGCTTCAAAATTTCGAGCGGGAAGGACTGACCACCGGAAACCTCAGAGAAACATGTCACTAACAGGAAAACTCGACCCATTTGAGCAGGGGATCAGGGGGCCAATGTATTGAGAGACTTTGGTACGTTTTCACACCCAATGAGATCACTGGGGAAGACAAGCAAAAGGTAATTTTACTAATGGTTTGCAGATCTCAGATTTATAACTTCATAAGAAACCTAACATCCCGGAGGCCCCAGAAAACAAGTAATTTGATCCGTTAGTGATGTGAGGGAAAGAGCTGATCAGCCCCAAACCCCCCATCATACTGTAATGGTGGAAATTTAATTTGGCCATCAGTGACCCAAGGGAGGCAAGTTCTGCATTTATAGCCAGGCTTTGTCAAATGACTGAACACTGCAAATGCGGCTCTTCATTAAATGACATGCTACACAGTCATCTTGTTTGTAGCATCAACAACCTCAACATCCAAGGAAAGTTATTGGCCAAAATCAAAATGTCTCCTGATGAAACGATTGAGATAGCTCAAACCACCGAATGTGCCGCAAAGGGTGCTTCTGAGTGAGTGCAGGAAGGCGAGGTGAATCCACTTTGGGCTGAAACGGTTGTTAGACGAGGACTCCAAGGGCAGGTACAATAAAGATCCCACAGCACTATCATGGACAAACAAAGCAAAGAAAATCAATAATTTTGCTGAGTGCTGCAGATTTGGGGGAGACAACCCGCAAAAGACACGCCATTGCAGAGATTTTGTTTGCTTCAATTGCAACAGGAAGGACCACATTCAAGCACATTGCTGCCCCAGGTAGGAGTCATCCACTTAAAAAGAAACACTCTTTGACCCCATTATATAAGGTGGAAAAGAATCCTGAGGAAGGATCCAAAATGTACAAGTTGAACACGGTGGATGTGAGCAGGACGGCTCCCATTGAGATAGTACTTACTGTTAACAGGCGACCCTTGAGTATGGACATCAGCAGAGTCGCATCAGCCACGGTGGCGGGTGAACAAACCTTTGCGTATTTGCGAGAAGGAGTCGAACCTCTGCTAAATCACAACTTTTACGGCAGAATCCCAAAAGATATCAGGCACCATAAGTGCCCCAGTATCATATCGATATCAGCCTTGTCAATTAACCATGATCGTTGTGGGAGGTCAGGAGCGAAGCCCCAATGGGCAGTACTGGCCATTACAAATTACGTTCAATTAGCCGGAAATTTAAAAAATATCAGATGGTGTTTTCCAAAAGATCCTGTGTAAGTGGAAAGATGTTTTTCAGAATGCGCTGGGCCGGATACAAGGGGTACAACCCCAATTCTACACCAAAATTCTCCAGACCTTGACCTGTCCCAGATGCTCTGCACCAGAAGGTTGAGGCCGCATTAAAATATCTGGGGGAATTTGGGATCTTAAGACCGGTACAGTGCTCCAAATGAGCACCCCCCCCCCCCCCCCCATTATTCCTGTCCTAAAACCTTACAGCACTGTCAGAATCTGTGACGATCGCAAACTCACCATAAACTAAGCAGCCCAATTCAACAAGTATCCAATTCCTCAAATAGAAGATATTTACGCAAAGCTGGCAGGGGGCCTCATATATACAAAGTTTGACTTAAATAGTGCTTACCTACAACTTGAACTGAATGAGGACTCAAGGAAATATGCAATAAACAAACATGCAAAAGGGACTTTTCCAGTGTATAAAGTTGCCTTTTGGCATATCATCCACTTGTGCAATTTTTCAATGGATGATGGAAAACTTATACCAAGGATTTTGTGGTGTACTTAGATGACGTCTTTGTGACAGGAATTTCACAGGAAGAAGATATACAGATGCCGGCATAAGACTTAAAAGGGAAAAGTGCACCTTTCAGGCCAGTGAAGTTACATACTTGGAGGGTTTTTTTTTTCCAGGGATTTTTAAATAAAAATGGTAGGTAGACGGAAAAGGAAACCAGTAATTGACATGCCCTTACAATGTGTCAGGGGAGCCCCAACAACCTCCCCGGCACAACAATGTTTTCACTCTCATGCCATCGAAGAAAGAGCCAGGAGAGCTTCATATTTGGAGTTTAAGGTTAACACCAATGGTCGACACCCATTAGAGGACAAAAGAAAAGCTATCAGAATGGTTCCTGCATCAAAAAATGTCACAGAATTAAAATAATTTCTGGGCATTGTCAACAAAAATGGCCATTTCAACCCAAACCTGGCTACCACATTAGTTCTATCTCACCTCCTCCTTAAAAAAACAGCACTGACATCGAAAGCCAAAAGGCTTTTGAGAATGTTAAGCTCACTTTACAATCGTCCAACTTACTAGCTCATTTTGACCCACATAAGCAGATCATCTGAACACGCGATTCTTCACCATATGGGATAGGAGAATGGAAGATGGCACCGAGCGGCCCATAGCTTTCACCTCCCAAACGTTAACCCGATACACAAGGAAGATATTCACAGATTGAGAAGGAGGGTCTGGCAGTGATATATGGCATAAATATGTTTCATCAATATGTTGTTACGATACCCTGGGCTAGTGCATGGTCAATTCCAGCCCCATGCGCCCCGGAGTCATAAAACAAGTGAATTAACCAATAAATCTTACAAAAATACCCAATGTCTTTAGTCCTTGGCTGCCCAATAATCACAGTCACCAAGTTTGTATATGTAAACACGATTACTGCTTATTTATAACAAGGACTATCATGAAACATGCAGTAAATACAACTGGTTAAAGACAAGCTAATACCTAATACCAACTTTAACTTGCCCCTAGCCTCTCCACACACGTCAACAAGACAGACAAACACAGAGGGATGGACAGGGGTAAAATCATAAGTGGTGGGAAGAAAGAGCCTTTGTTCCACATGATGGTTTTAGTACACTCTTCTTCACAGCAAGCTTGTAGATTAAAGTCTTTGGTTTGCAGCCTGTAATGATCTACTTTGTACATTCATTTATTTATTCAGGTACTCTGTCGGTTTAAAATGCAGTAGTCGCAGGTTTCCTGGAGAGGCACCTTACGTCACATCAAACTTTGTTTTCAGTTTTTAGTTTGTCTTCAGGGCTGCATAGTTCCAGGAATACACCACCCAGAGGCTTTATGGAGAGAGAGCCAGCCCTTACAGTGGCCTTCTGGGCAGAGTTAGCTGGATCTTTCTGGAGAGATTTAGCTGGATTGTTTTGGGGGAGAGTTGGCTGGCTCCCTTCACCGTGCAACCAGAATCAAAACTGAAACCAAGCTGAAACCTCAATTCCAGTGGAATAATATCCAATCACCACCTATTACAGGGCAGAGCACAGCACTTTGGGCCGATTCATTAACCACCAGCCGAATCAATCAAACCGAGTCCCAACTTAGCTCTCTCATAGGTGCCGGACTGCCTGAAGCTTCTGATTAAACCAGCACAGCCTTTGGATTAAAGATATAGACTGTTTGCCTTAAAATTACATGTCCGCTAATTGTCCCTGGATCAAAATGTAATAGCAAAATTAAAGAAAGGAAAAATAAGGGAATAAACAGGGAATAAACAGGAAGGACCCTTACAATGTTTTTGTTTACCGTTTTACCATCATAACCGATCACAAACCATTACTGGGGTTACTCCGTGAGGATAAGCCCATTCCACACATTGTTTCAGGTAGGGTGCAGTTCCCGGGTCGTGGTATCGCCCCCTGGGAGAGAGTAATGACTGCAAGAGCTTCATAGAATGAACCCTGCTCGAATTAAAGTGAAAATGTTCACCAGGACCTCTATATGGTGGCCGAGCATTGATACAACATTGACCATCTGGTCCACCAGTGTGCCTGCTGCCAGTCACAATAGATCATGCCACTGATGACTCAACTTCATAGTTGAGGGGCTGCATGGTGCACAGTGGTTAGCACTGCTGCCTCACAATGCCAGGGACACAGGTTCAATTCTGGCCTTGGGTCACTGTCTGTGTGGACTCTGCACATTCTTCCCCTGTCTGCGTGGGTTTCCTCCAGGTGCTCCGGTTTCCTCACACCATCCAAAGGTGTGCAGGTTAGTTGGACTGGCCATGCTAAATTGTCCCCTCGTTTCATAGAATTTACAGTGCAGAAGGAAGCCATTCGGCCCATCGGTTCTGCACCGGCTCTTGGAAAGAGCACCCTTCCCAATCGTACACCTCCACCCTATCCCCATAACCCAGTAACCCCATCCAACACTAAGGGCAATTTTGGGCACTAAGGGCAATTTAGCCTGGTCAATCCACCTAACCTGCATATCTTTGGACTGTGGGAGGAAACCGGAGCACCCGGAGGAAACCCACGCACACGGGGAGAACATGCAGACACTGCACAGACAGTGACCCAAGCTGGGAATCGAATCTGGGACCGTGGAGCTGTGAAACAATTGTGCTAATCACTATGCTACCGTGCTGCCCACAAGTGTCCAGGGATGTTCAGGTTAGGCTATGCGGTGACTGGGATGGGGGGGAACGGGCATGGGTAGAGTGCTCATTCGCAGGGTTGATGCAGACCTGATGAACCGAATGGCCTCCTTCTGCACTGTCGGGATTCTATGATTCTAACTTCATCCTTGGGAATAGGCAGGTCACCCTTGGGCCAGATTTCATAGAGATTTTGCCAGCCCTTTCTTAGGTTAAATGTTCTTGGGATTGGAAGATGCCCACTCCAAATGATTGGACATCCAAGAAATGTATACGCCGATTTCTACAATCACCATTGTAACTTTCAGACAGATTTTCACAATTCATGGCCTCCCAGTAGTTACCATTTCGGATAATGGAACGGACTTCACAGAGGAGTAATTCCAGCATTTCATCCACACTAATGGTAGACATCACGCCCGTACAGCCCCCTATCACCCGGCCTCGAAGGACCTGGCAGAAAGAACAGTACAATCTTTTAAATCTGCAATGAAAAAGCAGCTAGACAGGCCATTGCATCTCAAGCTAGCCAATTTTCTCCTTTCTTACAAACAACCCTCCCCCCCACATTACCACCGGGGTCACACTGGCAGAGCTGTTGATGGGTCATCATCTTCATATTTGACTGGATCTGATGTTCCCCAATTTGGCAGGGAGGGTAGAGGCGAGGCAAGCTGTGCAAACAAAATATAATGACTCGACCAAAGGCACTCAGAGCCTCCAAAACAGATCACCCAGTTCATGTCAGATATTTCGGTGTCAGACCAATATGGTTACCGGGAAAAATTGGCGCAAGGTCCGAGCCATCTGATTTGGTGGACCTACAAAGGAGACAGGTATAAAAGCATATGGCCCACATAATAAGCAGAGATTCTGCAGCCCCAACAGCAAAGCAAGTGGATCCAGTAGTCACAAGTAAGGGCACGATTCAGCAGAAATGTGTCCAAGTCGGCTTTTGGGCGGGTTTGGGACGGTGTTTATTGATGCCTGCAGTGCTGAGATTCACCCAGCTATTCGCTTGTACTTAGTCATTTTTTGAGGCCTCGGGGAGTTTCCCCTTGTCAAGGCCACATTTAAACTCTTTCCCTGCACTGGAGAGCTGAGCTCGCCAGCAGAACCGGCTCCTCACAGATCAGGACGCCATTTTGAATGGCTACACTGATCTCTAAATCCTCCTCCCAACCTTTCAGCATCAGCCCCCAGGGCTTTTAGGACACCCACCACTTCAACACCCCAACTTTTTATTGACCCCTCGAACCCACTTCTCCTCACTCTCTTCTCATGGGCAAGGCTCCCCAGGCCACGATCCCAGCAGTGCCAACCTGGCACCAGGGAACCTTGGCATTCCCAGCATGAAACCTTGGAAGTGCCTCTGGTACTATGGCTGCACCACCCAGTCATCCCGGCAGTGCCAGGGTGGCACTGCCAGTATGCCAGGCTGTCAGTGCTAAGGTGCCTGGATGCAGGGTGAGTGCCAGAGTACTACCCTGCCCTGTCCCCAACCACCTGGGGTTCTCTAACAGCCTGAGAGACACCCAAGGTGCCATCACTCCTGTGTAAACCAGAGCTAAACGGCACCCAGTTGAGGTCTTGCAGGTGCGGCCGTTGACTCTCGGGTGCCGGGTGAAAGCAGCATTCGGATATTTTAATGAACCTAATGGCTCAATTGAAAATCATTATCCAGATTTCATGCAGCGAGGGCATGATCCAAATCACGCTGTGCGGAACAAGAACGGTGAGTAGCAATCGGCCCGCCGCTCGGCGCAAAGTCGTTATTGGGGCTCTCCCGGGACCACCTGCAGCTGGACGCAACGTGGTGTTTGAATTGCACCCTCAGGTTTCAACATTAGGGCCAGATACTTGGAAACTGAGCGTTTCACAAGAGGCCTCTTCACCGACTCCTGAGGAAACAAGAGAGAGGAGCGACACCGACGCAATCTCCAAGAGTTTGAGGCAACCACCTGATAATCTCAATATCTCAATGGTGGGAGAGCCTGTCACAGAACTGCAGCTTTCCAGCAGATTTGGAAGTTGCCTGATGGACTGACCTGATGAGGACTGTGCTCTACCACCTCCTGTTGCGTTTCCTACCCTTATTGTCATTATCTTGCAATGAATATAGTATTGAGGGATTTGACGAGGGAAGGATGTTGCAGAGCGTGGGAACGTGCATATCCAACCTAAAGGGAGATAGAGCAATTTTCCAACTACTGTTCCTATAAAGAGTTAACTCCATTGTTAGTTCCAATAAATCACGTGTTATTGTTCAAGAAGGTTCCTGGCTGATACCAGCATTTGAATTTACCTGGTGGTGCAAAATCACATTTAAGAGTCAGATGCTCATTAGATGCGATCCTCTATGAACTGTGCATGTGGCCTCCTTACCTTCCCTTCCATTGGAAAATACAAACAAGAGTAGGCCATTTAATCCCTCAAATGTTCCAACATTCAAGGAAACCATGACTGATTTGTGACCAAACTTTATTTGCCACCTATCCCCTCAAACCTTTGGCTATCAAAAATCGATCGATCTCAGTTTTAAAAACAACAATTGATCTTGCTATTTTTGGGGTAAATCCTCAGAGAATTCGCAAACTAAATGTCGCGAGAATGTTGGTGAAATCTTGACTAGGTGTCTCAGAAAATCTATACAGCCCCAGCAAGGGGACATGCAGTGGCGAATATCCTTTGAAGCAGAGCAAGAAATTCTCAGCAATGATCTACTTACTCCCAAACAGCTAGTTGCTCTTGGAGTGGGTACCAGGATGAATATTAGTGACCAAAATACCATTCCACTTCCTCGAGGAGCAGCAATGGGCATTTTAGGTGGCAACAATCCCCTTAAGAGCCTCCAAATGGCCATTCCAAGCAAAGTTGTCAACTTGTCACCAAGATGGTGTCTTGTGTTAGATGTCGGCCATTTTAGCTCAGGTGCCCAACCTTCACCATATCCAAGGCTCTTTAACCCGACAATGCCCTCCTGAAAATTGCCCTCCACCACCACAACCCCCTTCTAAATGTTATGCAATTTTGAAACATTCAATCTAAGTACATTTGAGAAGAAATCTGAAAAAGCCCAATTCATTTGGTTTCAGGTCTGTTTAATATCCCACTGCCTATCGTTAGTGCAAGTGGGATCAGAATATAACCTTTCTGTATGTTTTTACCTGAATTATTTACATGATCAATAGCGTCACTGTAAAGTTGTCAGGAACGTTTTTATCTCGATCGATAATCTTATGGCATTATGGTACATGACAAGACTTCACCTTCTAAAACTCATCAGCTGGTATGATCATTACACTTGTATGAAATGCAATCTATTCACTTCTTTCCTCCCCTTGTCAGCAATTGCCTTCCTGGATTAAGACATATTGCAGAGTAATCACTGATTAAAAATATTGATTTGATGAATATTTCAGCATTATATGACCCTTCAATGAGTGCTGCTCAGATTATCAGGTTTTGCGGTGAGATAATAGTGACTGCCCTTGACATCAAGGAGCTCGAGCAAGAGTGAAGTCAATGGAACCAAGGAAAAGCTCTCCACTGGTTCGAGTCATATCTAGCACAAAGGGTCACTGCAGGAGTTTCTCAGGTAGTGTCCGAGGCCCAACCTTTCATCATAAGGTTGGAAATCGGGATGTTTGCTGATGACTGCAATAATGTTCAGCACCATTGTAACTCCTCAGACACTAAATCAGTCCATGTCCAAATGTAGAATGACTTGGGCAAAATCCAGGTTTGAGCTGACAAGAGGCAGCCTCTTCTTCATGAATTACACAGTGGTCACCTGGGATAATCTAAAATGCAGGTACTGGCCAGGACTTAGATATGGTGGCCCGGGATTGACAAGGACACGAATGTATAGTCACTCAGTGTGACCACTCTCAGTCTCGACACAACTTTCCACCTCCAGCGCATTTGCACCCATGGGAGTGGCTAGGGTGTCTGTGGAAGAGACTCCACAATGAACTTTGTGGGTCCCCTTTTGGGTATGATATTTGTGGTCATCATAGGTGCAGACTCGAGGTCACTAGATATCTAGCCTATGCATTCAACGCCTGCAGCAGCTAGAATGGACAAACTACGCCAAATCTTTGCCATTCACAGCATGCCTGAGTGATTGTCTCAGACAACGGTATTTACTTCACAGCCATCGAATTTCAACTCTTCATGAAATCCAATGGGATAGCTCCATACCATCCTGCATCAAATGGGTTGGTTGGAGGAGATGTCCAACCTTTCACAGCATCGATGAGGAAACAAGCTCATTGGCCACTACTGCTTTGCTGGCAGACTTCTTGCTCCCGTACAGTTCAGGCCCACATACCACCATTGGGGTTACCCTGGCTGAGTTGTTAGTGGGCTGATGTCTCAGTACCTGGCTCAACGTTATTTTTCCAAATTTTTCGGGGATGGTGGAGGCTAAGAAAGCCTCAAAGAAAAACCAGCACGATACAGCCAAAAAGGAGGAGCTGTTTCAATTTGTAATACATGCGGAACTTTGGTGGAGGACCAGAATGGTTGCCTGGAAGAGTTGTTAAAAGGATTGGGCCCAGCATCTAGGAGAGAGAATCTGACATCCCTGAGAAGGGTCAGGTGGACCCAATCCCAGTTACCAGTCTATCACTTGCCCAGGTGGTGGAGTTAGAACTGAGATATTCTCAAGGGAATTCCTCAAGAGCCACCAAGAGAACTGATGTGGTAGTCAGCCCAATCCCTGTTGTGAACTCTACAGATCTGCCTGCCATTGCTGGAGACTCAGATGCCCATAATCTGGAAGAGCCAGTGGCCAAATTGGCAAGGGGTAGGAAGTCAACTGACATTTCTTTTGAGTTCTTTTACTGTAGCGATTTGTATGTATATATATAACTGTCAATAAGAGTTTTTCTGTTTCTGTTTCTGTTTTAAGGAATCTGTAAGGGAATACGTGGTAGCGAAACACATTTAGAGGGTAACACTTCATGGGCCACGTGATGGGTCAAAAATCTTCGGGGACGCAGCATTCAAATGCAAACCTATCATGAGTTTAGACATAGTTCTGACGATTGGGACTTTGTCAGAGCTAGCCCAGGAGTCATGGGAACAAGACCTGTATATTAGTTGTGCTGTCCAGTGGATATAGTTCACCTTAGTTCAATAAATGTCTTTTGTGTCTTAACATTTGTCGATCGCCTCGCAATATAATGCTTGCTTTAAAGCAAAAACACACACGCACTCTACTCAGATTAGTAGAATACACTTGTGATTTTCTGTACTGTTGTTATTCAAAGAAAAATCATATGGGAAAAATGGAAGAAAATCTCAACAGCAGAGGCCTTGACATACTTCAATTATCTTCTCTGCTTTTTAGATACTGGTTATGATACAGCACACAAAAAGAAGCAACATTAATTTGAAGTGGTATGAGTTATAAATTAAGTTTAGACTCAAGTCATACTTTCATTAAACAAATGAATAAGGTCAATTCATTTGTATGACGTAAAGCATTTTGATTATGTGTTGAAGTGAAGCGAGCTTGCTACACTTGCAGAAGTGCTAGAGACAGTGAGGGGAGCTGTAGTCCCAGAAATGGATGCTTATGTGCATCCATCCATGTTTTTTGCAGTTATAAAATTCCACTTTAACTTAAAATTATAAGTGACATGGCAAACGATACACAATAAAAATAGGAGAGATGCATAGAATAATGTGCTAAAAATTGTTCACATGTGATTGAAAATAGATCATATTTGCTTAAAACATCTTTTAATAATCTGCCAGTGTGAAGATTAATGTTGTATTGCCAGTATTATGATTACCAATTGTACCTTTTGTCAGAAGTCTGATGTTTACGTCTAAAATAATCTAAATTTGTCAATAAATGCATTGAAAATTCAGTATGAACAGATAGCTGTAGCTTACCAAACCATGCACTATATAGACATTGCTGAAAATGAGATAAATATCTGAAATTATTTTCTTGCATAATGAAAGGAATTTGCGAGATTATTGGGTAAACATTATTATTTATGGCTAGGTAAATTCCTCTCATCTTAAATCTTCCAGGTGGCTTCAGGAATACTGGTTTTCATCGATTGCCACAGATGTCTGCCTGCTTTTTTGTTGCAGTGAATTAAAATTTCGCTGGCGTATTTAATCACTGTTAATATCTTTAAGCAGTAATGAATATTTGGGTGAACAACCATGCCACATTAGGAAATCTGATTATTGAATGATGTGACTAAAGGTTGCGTCTGTCAATCTCTGGCCCATTCTTAATGTCTTAAGACAGTTTTACATATGAATTCTACTATTGATGTTTAATCACACTTTAAAGATTTTCGGCCTTCTTTTCCCCTTTGGCAATCACAGGCTGTGCATATGCCGAAGGAATTCATAATGTGGGCAAGTGCCGATGTGCGTTTCCACACGGGTGTTTAATTCTGCAGCCATTTCTGCCCATGTACAATTGTCCATCGCTTTAGTGCCTCATAAATGTATTAATATCGATGTTATGCAGCAGCTCTGCAGGCTTCATGCAACTGCGAATGCATGTAAAAGCAGAGTGGATAATAAAACCTTTTGTTCCATATCAAGTCTAGACAATACATAAATAAGGGTGAAGCAATACTGACCTTCAGAGTAAATTGCAGAATGCTTTTGTTTCATTTCATGGAATGCAGAGACAGGACAAAGAAAGTTGAGAAGATATTTTTTGCGTGGGTGTATTGGTCTCTATTATGTGCTCATAGCTTGGCAAACAGCCGCTATTCGCAGAAATTTAATTGGTAAATACACTTGAGTTATGTTTTCGAAACAAATTCGGCAGCGAGTCTTCCATGTCCCTATTATTCATTTCCCAGCACCTTGAGCCAAGAGCCCAAAATTGCCAATTAGTTGAATAAGATTGCCTTCAAGTGTCTTTCGTTTCAGTATTAACCCAGTAAAACTCTGATTCTGAAATGGCAAATGAAGTGATTTCATTAATGATAACTCTAACAGAAGGAGCTTCTGTTTTCTTTGGGCACTGACAGTCAAGGCTCATGCTTCCTTTAATCATGCTCGCAGATACTTGGATGACCTCCGTCAACTTTGGGATCACACTTGGCACAAGTCACCTTATTCTTCAAAGAACAACAAGCAAGGATATCGGGGTCAAATGAAGGACAGATTCATCAAAAATGATGGGAACAGACTTCAAAATTAAAAACGGAATATATTGTGGTCACCTCCAGAAGCCTTGAGAATATACTTTACTCACATCACTTAAAATACCGAAGTTGGCCATTCAAACCATTGTGTTTTTGCTAGTGCTGACTCATCATCTGGAGCTCTCTGCTCCAATTTCTATGGCCTATTGTTAGAAGCTTTTATATTTGTCCTTTTCAAATACTTATTTCATTCAATTTAAAATGGTGTAATACACGCTGCCCCAATGTCCACTTGTGGTCAAAAAAAAAGTGAGATAAAGTTGCCATTGGGGGGAGAGCTGACTGGTGGTGGTTTAACCTGAGGTTCATCACACCTTAGGTGAGGGTGAAAAGGCAGACCTTCGTGAATAACATTAGCCACTATTGGAACTGAAACCACACTGCTGGCCTTGTTCACCATTAACAAACAAGCTGTCGAGCCCACTGAGCTAAACCAGCCCTGATTGCTGGAGTGGTTTACTTGTGGTAAACCATTGCAGCAACCAACCATGCAACGCATACTTTCAAATGTCTACCTTTATTTTTCTCATGATAAATCTTCTACTTCCTTGTTACAAAAGTAGAAATTGGTGAAAACAAACTTTCACTGTTCATCCTCTACAAATCTTTTTTGAAAAGCTCTATTTCAATTCTGTTATTCGATTCTACGGGAAGTCTTGCTCCACAGTTACTACCTCTGGCTCTTGGTATTTTCTTTGTGACTATTTGTGACATCCTTCCAAGACTTTTACATCTTTTCCATAACAGGGGGCATGAAATCTCCAACTGAGCATTGGAAAGGGTACAGAAGAGATTTACAAGGATGTTGCCTGGTATGGAGGAAAGGTCATATGAGGAAAGGCTGAAGGACTTGAGGCTGTTTTCATAAGAGAGAAGGTTAAGAGATGACTTAATTGAGGCATACAAGATGATCAGAGGATTAGATAGGGTGGACATTGAGAGCCTTTTTCCTCGGATGGTGATGTCCAGCATGAGGGGACATAGCTTTAAATTGAGGGGAGATAGATATAGGACAGATGTCAGAGGTAGGTTCTTTACTCAGAGAGTAGTAAGGGCATGGAATGCCCTGCCTGCAACTGTAGAGGACTCGCCAACACTAAACGCATTCAAATGGTCATTGTATAGGCATATAGACGATAAGGAAATAGTGTCGAGGGACTTTAGAGGGGTTTCACAGGACAGCACAACATCTAGGGCCGAAGGGTCTGTGCTGCGCTGTAATGTTCTATGTTCTATGTTCTCAAACTGATAGGTGCAGAGTTTAATCACTCCAGATGGGTAGTGACTGAAGTTTATGGCATAGTCACACCTTTGGGAGCAGGGCAATGGGTAAGACAGAAAGCTCACCTCATTCCCATGGCAATGGCATGGAAAGATGCAAACCACATGCAGCCCTGGTGTCCATTATGACTGGCATCCTCCCCATAAACCATGGGCAGGATTTTTCGTTTGCCGACGGCGAATCGCGATTAGGTGGAGAATCACTTCCCATGCCAAAATCGGGGTGGGTGCCGATTTGACGCTAAATCGCAATTCTCCATCACCTCAACAGCGGCGTCAATACGTACTGAAACGCCCGTATGGTATACACCATTTTCATATCACTGGCGGGCCCGACCCGGTATTCTCCAGGGCCTCTGTGATTCTCCTCCTTCGATGGACCGAGTTCCCAACGTCACGGTTCACTTGTGCTTTTAAAAATCATGAAACCAGCGTTGTGGCTGATGAAGGAGGGAGAGAGAGGAGGTACGACTCAGAGGGGAGCGACTTTGAGCTGCCGGGTCTGGCTGGGGTGGGTGGACCCTACCAGGGTCAGGGAGGGGGCTTACGGGGAAACAGGCCGAGTGGCCAGGGTGACCCCCCCCCCCACGGAAGTGGGGCGGTGCCACGGCACATACCGTGGCCATCTTGCCGTGCACCCCACTGAAAGGCCATCTTGGCACCTGGTTCTGCAGATTGCCACTGGCCGTAGGGTGCCCCCACCCGGCACTTCTGCCAACCCCCTCACTTAACTGCCACCCACCGGCGGCCCACCCAGGGTAACACTATAGTAGTCCTTACGAGGGCCACAGTGCATACCCCTGGCGAGGGCAGCACCAGCCTGATACCCTTTTCAGACAATGGATATTGGAATACAACCAGCAATGGTGACCTTATTGCTCGTCGCCACAGCCCTGGGGAATGCTGTACGGCTGTATCAGCTGGAGTTGCTTGAGGAGGAGGAAGATGCAGCAGCGGAGCGTGCCGCAGAGGGATAGGTGGCAATAACCAAAGATGGAGAGCGAGCCGCCCAACAGGCCGAGGAGGAGGCGGTGCGCATAAGGACTTGTGTATACCGGCATCGCCTATCATTCAAGGACCTGCCGGACCAGGCATGCCGTTGAAGAGTCCGGCTGAGCAGAGAGACAGGGCAACATACCTGCCAGCTAATGGCACACCTGACATCGCCGGATATGGGGAGGACACCCATTCTCTGTGACCGTCAAGGTGAGGTTCGCTGTGAACCTTTACACGACAGTATCCTCCCAGGTGCCGAGTGGGGGCCTGTCCGAGATCTCAGAGACCTCGGTGCACAGGTACATCCGCGCAATCATGGAAGCCCAATATGCCCAGGCAGCTCAATACATCCCCTTCAATGTGGACTGAGCCCACCAGGCTGCCCGGGAGGCGGGGTACGCTGCCATCGACAGGACGCCCTGGGTCCAGGGGGTGAGCAACGGGATGTGTGTCACCCTACAGGCACGTGCAAATGACAGGCAACCCGACACAAACTGAAAGGGGTTCCACTCGATGAACGGGAAGCTCATAAGTGGCCATCAACTGCACATCATGCACATCTGCACCCGATACCCGGGCAGTATGCACCACGCCTTCATCCTAACACACTCGACGATTCTTGACATGTTTGGGACGTCCCCCCAGCTGTGGCGTTTGGTTCCTGGGTCGCAGGGGCTATCCACTGCAGTCTTGACTAATGACCATAACCGACTTGGAGACCCGCTACAACGATGCCCATACGGCAATCAGATGTGTGAGCGAATGATGCTTTGGCTTCCTGAACATGCAGGACTCTCTGGAGGGGCCCTCCAGTATGTTGCTGTGAGGGTCGCCCACATCGTGGTAGCCTGCTGCCACCTCCACAAAATCACGCAGCAGAGGGATGATGTGATGGACGCAGAGGACGACTTTATGTGGCGAGGAGGATGCAGAGGAGGGCGACAATGGGTAGGATATGGGGCCGAGGCAAGAAAGGCCATGTCATAATATCCACTCCTGTATATAATGAGATGCAGATGGGCAGTGATTGACACATTGGATGACCAGTAAGCATACAACACAGTACAGCCAATCACCAGACAGGACACTACCACTATAAAGCCAGAGGGCACCAGGTTTCCCGCTCTCTCGGGACCCAGCTACTGAGACAGTCAGAGTCCACGAGCTAGCAAGTGCAAACACCATGTGGTAGCTAGTAAGTCTGGTCAGGCTACTACAAGGTCACCAGTCAGATCAGTATAGTGTCGACCCACAGCTGAATATGTATAATAGTTAGCAGTTCTATAGTTGAATAAAACAGTGTTGGATCTTCTCCAGTGTTAGATGTCTGTTTCTAATTTCCCTGCATCGAGTGCAGTCCACATCGAACCAACCTGTCTAACTCATCAGGCCACACGACGTGTGCGCCAGGGTCAACCCGCACGGAATGCTCTGATCACCTTCAGGTTTACCAACTGCGGGGGGTGGGGGGGGGGGGTGAAAGGAGGGAACTAGCCAGGGGCACGGACACCGCATCCCAACTCCACCCCCCTCGCTCTCCACCTCCTCCCACTCCCCCCCCCACCTGGACACCACCCGCCTGCGACTCCCTCCGTGATACATAACTGCTGCACCAAAGGATGGGGTCCCTGGGTTGGCAGAAACAGTGGGTCTGGTCCATGGTGTGGAGAATGATGACAATATCGTTTGACAACGTTTGACTCCTGCCCATGGTAGCACTTTCTAACTGTTCACCTGGGTGATCCCTGCATGCGAGCTGGCCAGTCCATCACATTGTGCCATCCAACCCCTGGGTGACGATGGTGGGGATGGTCGGGCCATGTGGTTGGGCGGCTGTGGGTCCCAGGCCACCCACAAGATTTGCTCATCGACCATCGCCCAACGTCCGCCCATTCCCCCACTCGCCAAACCTCTTTCGCCGCCTGGCCAGCCCAGATCAGACCACCCCTCACACCCAGCTGACAGGGCACCGAGGCAGGTTGTAACAGTGGCAACAGATGTTTCATTTGAACAAATATTTGCAAAACTGTGCCCGAGTCCCCAGAAGTAAACTGCTCTGAATCCATGCCAACTTAACTGGTGTCTAACTTCCTGGCTCTATGGGCCCTAATGTCACAACTAGGTGGTTCCCCAGATGGTACAGCAGGAGTGGAGGCAGCCTGCTGTGTTTCCTGCACTGCAACCCCATTGGTGGGCATCTCCTGGGGCGACTGGGCATGGCTGGAACCGGCTGCTGCTCAAGTGTCCCGGGTGGGGTGGCGCTGCCCCGTTCAGCCCTCTGCCCATGATGCACCAGGGACAGGAGGGGGGTGTCCGAGGTGCTGAGGTGTTTAGGCACCTACCCTGCGGGTGTCCCTGGCACGGGCCTCCTCACATCCTCCTCCCTCGGGGTGCCCGATGGAAGCACTGGCTACTCCATGGGACAGGGATGTGAGCGGAGCTATCCCCTGAGGATCCCCGATCACCTACCCAACCCCCCACCCATGTCCTCTGCCTTTCCTTCATGCTGCAAGAGAGAGAAGAAACAGTTTTTTCCTTCTGGGAGACATGGTGGGGTGTGTGTGTGGCTGGTATGCTTCAAAGCTGTGGAAGTGAGGTGCAGTGTCAGGATGAGTCCGTGTATCAGGGTATGGCACACGGTGGGTGATAGAGATGTGGTGCATTGACCAGGATGAGAGATGGCAGGCTTGGTGAATCACTCCCCACTCACACCATCCCAGCCAACAAGATGGCAGTAAGACACGCAACCCCGCTCTTGGGAGACGCAGAGCTGGAGACCGTCCTGGACGCTGTGGAGGAGAGGAGGATGACCCTGTACCCGGGAAGGAAGCTGCCAACCGCCATCTTTCCTCGTGCATGGGCGTAGGTGGCAGAGGCGGTCAGCGTCGTGGGTAACATAGTCCGGACAGGCCAGCAATGCCTCAGGGTGAGTAGGCAGCACTGTGTCCCTGGCACCAACACCCATCCCACACACCCATAACCCTAACTCCCCTCACCCCCCGTCTACCCTGAGGGTGGCCGAACCCCACCCCATCCCACATGCCGGTACCCATACCGACCGTCATGGCTGGGTGCCCTCACCTCTGAGGCCTGCAGCTACCCACCTCCTGGGCTGAATGAGTCGGACTGTCTAACAATGTCATTTTCTGTTTTTCCCACCCCCCCAGGAGAAGGCCGCATACAGCCGCTGTTGTATGCTGTGAGCGGGAGAAGACAGGAGGGGGACCACCGGACCGGAGGCCCCTCACTGTGGCAGAGCAGAGGGCCCTGGATATGGTCGGCGGCCTGGAGGAAAGGGACGTTGCCGAGGTGGAGTTCGGCCACGGACGAGGAAGTGAGACGCCGCTTAGTTGGTGTTCCCCATGACATGTGTGCCAACCACCCTACCAACACGACCCACACCACCCTCACTCCTGCACCACCCGCACCCCCACCTCACCACCACACCACCCTCACCCGACACCATCCACACCTCTACCCTCACCCCCGCACCACCCTCACCTTACACCACCCGCACACACATACACCACCCTCACCCTGCACGACCCCTGCACCACCCTCACCCCCCAAACCACCCTTACCTTACACCACCCTCACACCCACTCTCACCCCCACACCACCCTCACCCCACACCACCCTCATCATACACCACCGCAAGCCCATCACTACCCACATGCACCCACACCCCCACTCACCCCTGGCCTGTGGTCTAATCATGTGTCTTGTCTCGTGTCTTACAGGACCTGCTGGACATGGGACGGGTCCATTAAGCGTCTCCCGCCCCCAGCCAGTGCCACACCTGGAGCCCCTCCATGAGCCGAGCAGCGATGGGAGCAGCCCTCCGCCCGAGACTCAGGAGACCCCGGAGCTGTCGGAGGATGATGTGATTTTCTGTCACAGCTGTCTCCAACACCCTCCACCATCCCAGAGACACTCACCTCGGTTGGGCATTTTATGATGAAACCTGCTAGCCCAGTGAACCTGCAGGGCCGGGGGGGTCCTGGCGTGATGGAGTGGCGTGAACCACTCAGGCGTCGGGCTGCCCCAAAGGTGCAAAGGAGCAAGTGGCACATTTTGTATGACTACCATAGAGGCATTTCTGTTCGAATTTTAAGCCGAATGTCTTGTTCAAATTAACCATAACCTTTTTATTGCGTATTCATTGTCGGTGTATAAAAATCCCTAATCACATTTGGCTTTCTTTTTCTCTATTCTTACCACCCCTCAGCTGTTTATAAACTTCAATTAAAAAAAAAAAATCAGTCATTTCAAAACAGAACAGTTAGAATTAACTGTCAAATTAACATGCTAATGAATAAAACTAAGCTTAGAACCAGAATCATGAAAGAAAATACTGCCCCAGTATACAAAGAGAGGGATATGCAATACAAGTACACCCTGTTTCAAGTCTCACTTAGGTATGCTTTTGAATGCAGTAATATTAGCCACATCATGCATGGCAAACGATGTGATCATGTGACTTAAAGGACACCCTTATGATATGAACTGGATGTTTGACACTTATTCATGTTCTCACATGCACTTTACCAAGATTTGCAAAAGACTAACTGAAATACTTTATGATGTGGACATGCCGGCGTTTGACTAGGGTGAGCACAGTAAGACGCCTTACAGCACCAGGTTGAAGTCTAACAGGTTTGTTTCCTCCATCGACATGGATACCATCATTACTCGTGAGAACACCACCCACCAGGTATGTGGTACATATTTGTGCGACTCGGCCAATGTTGTCTACCTCATACGCTGCAGGAAAGGATGTCCCGAACCATGGTACATTGGCAAGGCAATGCAGACGCTGTGACAACGGATGAGTGGACATCACGTGACAATCGCCGGGCAGGAATGTTCCCTTCCAGTTGGGGAACACTTCAGCAATCAGGGGCATTCAGCCTCTGATCTTTGCGTAATCGTTCTCCAAGGCGGCCTTCAGGATGCGTGACAACGTAGAATCGCCGAGCAGAAACCAATAGCCAAGTTCCGCGCACATGAGTACGGCCTCATACGGGACCTTGGATTCATGTTGCATTACATTCATCCTCCAGCATCTGGCCTGGGCTTGCAAAATCCTACCAACTGTCCTGGCTTGAGACAATTCACACCTCTTTAACCTGTGATTATCCCTCTCTCCAGTTGCTCAATCCGGACCTGTAAAGACGTAATTACCTACAAAGACTTGCATTCAAAGTACCGTCTTGCATCATTGATTTCGTCTATGTTTCTGGAACCCATCTCTTCATTCACCTGAGGAAGGAGCTGTTCTCCGAAAGCTAGTGATTCAAAACAAACCTGTTGGCCTTTAACCTGGTGTTGTAAGACTTCTTACTGTGAAATAATTTAGCGAGACAAGACCAAATATGAGTGGTAAAACTGACTTTTTTTTATAGACTGCACATGAGCAATGAAGCCTAAGATTTAAACAATCTAATCTTATTTAACTACTGAAACCTCCTTGAGAACAGGAAAGATCTTCTGCGCTGTACCTTTTAATGGATCCCTTACCAGTTCCTGGTCAGCCAGCCTTCTGACTTTCACTGAAATCAAGATTGGGTAGGTTTTCCCTCACTTGGCCAGCCTTCTTTCGCAGGCCTAGCAGGCTGACTCATTGTTCTTTTGTTTATTTCCTCTGTGTACCTAGCCACTGGGAGGACAGTCCTTACCTATCAGTAATGCCTCAAACGATTTGACCCCAGTCAAACGCCGGCACCTCCACATAATTTCCACAATCTCCACAATAATTTGGGTTGCAAGTTTCACAACTTCTCCAGATCTTCTTGTTATAAATCGGGGGCACCTTGGATCAACAAGACTGGAATTAAATCATTCATTTTCTGCTGATCAGTTAGAAATATATAATGTGCTGTGATGCTCCACAAACTGACAGTAGTTGTTTTGATACACAGCTTCAATATTTGTGAACTGTGACTTTTTAAAAGCTGTTCAATTTCAACTTGTTTTAAAATCACAGAAATTAAAATCGCCCATTCCCTAATTCTGTGAAGAAAATAAGTCATCGATAATCTTGACACAAGACAACACCCACAGCAAAATAAATATTTTCCAAAATGACAACAGGTAAATCTTCACAATCACAAGGACAAAAATAGTGAAATGCCCGTTAATGCAGGGAAGTACATTGTTTTTACCCAGTGTCTTCTTTGGAAAATCTGCACGCATGGATTTTGGGATCAAATCCAGCTAAAGCATACCGCACAATCAAATATATGGCCATTGCCCCTCGTGAAGGATCAGACTTCAAGAACACCAATGGGATGAGGCTGTGTGGAATCATACCTTATTTTCAGGAGAGGATTGAACAGAGGGGGAACAGGTTATAGGAACACTTCTCACTTCATGCACCCTCTGAAGAGTTTCAACAGCCAGAAAGTTTTGAAAAAAATTTGGACCTATGGTATTTGTTTTTCCATAATGTACCACAATATTTAAATTAATTAATATTATTTAAAACCAAAATACGATTTCCAGCACACAATTCAGGAACGCAATGTCAAAAAATCATCCCGTCTATAACTATTGGGAACGCTGTAGCCATACACATTCCTTGAATGAAGATAATTGAAAAATGTTTGTGGGAAGTGATAAAGGAAAGCTGAAAGAATGAGAAGAAAATCAAATATGAAGGAGCCTATTTATTTTCTTCTGTACTTCTTTAATTCATTTAATTTGGTCGACAAAAAGCATCATTTTTCTTCAATTTTAAATTTGATTTCCTTACCACTGAAACAATTTTATTCTGATGCCCTTCTGGCTTATCCTTTAAAACTATCTGTATTTATATTGCATAAGCCCATTAATTAGCATTTCATTAATATCATTATATGACAATTTTATATCAAGATTCAGACCGGTGTTCAGAACATTGCACACAGCACAATCTGTTCATAGGTGCATGAAAAATATCTTTGATTATTTGCACAACATCTGCAGTCATACGTGACTATCGCCGCAGATGCTATTTTCACAATATGTGGAAAATTAAATCCTTAGTTCCATCCATGTACCATGCTGTGGATGTGACAAAACATGTCAAAAGAATTGCTGTTACCTCAAATATATACATTTTTTGGCAGGTTGTGATAGAATAGATGCCCTGACCACAATCTTCCAGTCCTTCTTGGATGTGAAAGTGGCTCCAGAAGATTGAAGGATTGAAAATGTTGAAAAAAAGGGCAGAGGACTAAACCTAATAACTAGATGCCAATCACTCTAATTTCAGCATTGGAAAACAACACCAGACATCATTGTCAAGGACAAAAAGCAATTCACACTTGGAGAAGCAGGGGACAGCCAGCCTGGATTTGTTAACCACATACAGTATCATGTCTTATTCACCTGATTGAGTTCTTTGATGAAGTTACTGAGAGGGTCATTTGAAGGTAAAACACAAAATGAAGGTACTTTCTGAAGGCATCTGAGGAAGTACTGTACAGTAGAATCATTTGGAAAACAGTGGTAGAGGGATGGTGGTTACTCAGGTACATAATTGACTAAGGCGTAGGGAGGCAGAGATTAGTCGTGAACAGACGTTTTTCTGACTGAAACGAAGAATGCAGTGGGGTCCCACAGAAACCAGTGTTAGGACCATTACTTTTCTTCTTGTATGTTGTTATATTTCTTTGTTGCCGCAAAGAGAAAAGGTTTGGAGATGCCCACAATCTGGATTCTTGTAAAACATGATCAGAGACTTATTAAGAGATGTTGCTCATGCAATCAAGAGTGGTGATTTGCCCAGAGCCCGTGCAAACACTCTGCTGACATCACTACACACTATGTGACCCAAAACCAGCAGGTACGTGTTCGCTGATACAAAACACCCTTCCCCCTTTACTTCATGAGAGCAACAACAACAATTAACATGTATACAACGGATCCGCCTATGCATAATTTCTACACATGTATACATTTCAATAAGACAGTCTCTGTGGTGGACGTCTATTCCTTTTTGGTAGAATTTGGCGTTCTTGAATTTGATTACTTGAGACCTTGGGAGTGGCCTTATTTTCTTTAGTAGATGGTACTTCTTGAGTAGTTAGGTCAGTGTCTGTCGTTGTAGGTATTGAAAAGTCCTCAGAAACAGAATCTGAACTCGTCATTGTGGCTGGTCTCTGTTCCTAAGAACAAAGAAAAATTACAGCACAGGAACAGGCCGTTCGGCCCCCCAAGCCTGCGCCGATCCAAATGCTGCCCTCTAGATTTTCTAAGTGTAGAACCTCTTGAAAGGTTTCTGTGAACTCACTTTGTGCAGCAATTAACCGATCAACATGACTTCACTCTTCCATCATCCACCTGTACTGCGTGTAATATTGGACCTGTCTTTGCTAGGATCATGGCAGGTACCCGTTTATCGATGGTGGTATGGCTCCTAGCAACATACTCTCTCCCTGGCTGAAGACTTGCTTTTTAGATATTTCCTCCCTCCGAGCAATGTGAGCTCATCGTTGCCGTTTGACAATCTCTGAAGTATCAGGTGGAGTTAACAATCAAACTGTGCTCGTGGTTTCCTCTTGAACAACAGAATTGGCAGTGAACTTTGCATGTGCCTCTTTCCTGTAAGACATTAGGAATTTGTTTACTCTTTTTGCCAAAGTCCCTGGTCCTTTGACGCTTTGATGCTTTAATGATTGCACAAAATGTTCAGCGAATCCATTCATCACTGGATGATATGGAGCTGGGTTGCTATGGCGTATACCGTTCCATGTAGTCATATAGTCCTCAAACTCAGTCGAAGTAAACTGAGTGCCATTATCACTGACACTAATCCAGTGTTCAAATTCTTGAGAATATTTTGTCTAGTTTTTCCAATGGTCTGCTCAGTTGTCGTCGACTTAATTATCATGACTTCTGGCCAGTTTGAGTGCACATCGACAATCACTAAGAACATGTGTCCCGCCAATGGCCGAACATAATAAATGTGAATTATCTTCCATCGATATGCTGACCATTCCCACAGTTGTAATGGTGCTTCTTAATTTTGCAAAGGATTGACATTGTCCTACTTTCTCTTCAATTTGAGCATCCAATCCCGACCACCAAAAATAACTGCATCCTCACCACACCAGGATGTCCCTCATGTGCTGGTCAAGGATTCTACTATATAAACACAGAGGAACAATCACATGGATTTCCACTGTCAACTGAAGTCTTATGATGTAGGTCTTGAGGTCTGGATTTTTCTTCTGAACATCTGACGGCGTTCCTTTTTAGACCAAGTTCTTCACCTTTCCGATCACTGGATCAGTTCTTATATGGCCATGAACTCGAAATGAAGTTACAAAGCATTATCAACAAGCGAAAAGTACAAAACTTTGACGAAATATCCTCTGGTTCATGTTTGCCTTGCAATGGCAATTATGACAAAGCATCAGCATTTACATGCTGCTCTGACTTGTGATATCCGAAGTTAGTGCCGTCAACATCAATGATCATCTCTGCAATCCACTAGCTGGCAAAGAAGCAATACCTTTTTACTGCCCAAAGATTGTGGTCAATGGTTGATGATCTGTCAAAAGAATAAAATGACGCCCATGAAGGTAATGCTGAAAACTTCATACATCAGAAATGATGCTCAAAGATTGTTTTTCCAATTCAGCGTAATTCATTTCTGTGCTAGTGAGAGTGTGTGAGGCACTGAAGACAGAATGCGCGAGATGACTTCACCAAACCCAGAGGGTGAGGGATCGCAAGCTAATTGCACTTGATCTTGAGATTGTAATGACCCAACACCTCGGACTTCAGTAAAGCTTCTTTCACGTCACCATCTGCATTTCACATTCTTCTGACCAGTGCCATGCCTGTTTGGCAAATAGCAACATGTGTAAAGGCTTCAGTCTTGTTGCTAAATTCGGCACAAATTTTCCATAATAATTGATGAAACTTGGGCTGGTTTAGCAGACTGGGCTAAATCGCTGGCTTTTAAAGCAGACCAAGGCAGGCCAGCAGCACGGTTCAATTCCCGTACCAGCCTCCCCGAACAGGCGGCGGAATGTGGCGACTAGGGGCTTTTCACAGTAACTTCATTGAAGCCGACTTGTGACAATAAGCGATTTTCATTTCATTCATTGTGTTACATTTTGAGGGCATGGTGCTTCAAAAATTACTGACATTTTCTTTGGCTCTTTGTAAGCCACTCTTGTCGATGATAGGACCTAAGCAATTCATGCATGACTTGACAAACTCATACTTTTCCTTTTTAACTCTTAGATTGTGGCTCTCCAAATGCTTTAGGTTGAATTCTTCAAGTATTCCTTTTCACTTGAACCAGTGCTGAGTACTTCATCTAAATAACATTACACTCTATTTAACCCACTGAGAATTTGATCCATGGATCTTTGAAAAAGAGCAAGAGTAGAGGTTATTCCAAAAGGAAGGCTTCCGTCATGCAACAAGCCATTGTGTATCACAATGTCGAGTATTGGCTCTGATTCGGCAGCCGCATTCTTTTTTTATAATAATCTTTATTGTCACAAGTAGGACTACATTAACACTGCAATGAAGTTACTGTGAAAATCCCCTAGTCGCTACATCCAGCGCCTGCTCAGGTACACTGAGGGAGAATTCAAAATGTCCAATTCACCTTACAGCACATCTTTCTGGACTTGTGGGGGAAACCGGAGCACCCACGTGAAACCCACACAGACACAGGGAGAACATGCAGATTCCATACTGACAGTGACCCAACCCAGAAATTGAACCTGGGACCCAAGCGATGTGAAGCAACAGTGCTAACCACTGTGCTACTCTGCCGCCAATAATTTCTGCAGATATGCCTGTTAAAGATCCATTTTACTGAATTTCAGCCCTCCAGAATGTCCAGCAAATTAGTACACAGTACACAGAATATAGAGTGCAGAAGGAGGCCATTCAGCCCATTGAATCTGCACCGCCCCATTTAAGCCCTCACTTCCACCCTATCCCATTAACCCAATAACCCCTCATAACCTTTTTGGTCACTAAGGGAAATTTATGATGACCAATCCACCTAACCTGCATGTCTTTGGACTGTGGGAGGAAACCGGAGCATCCGGAGGGAACCCACGCAGACACGGGGAGTACGTGCAGACTCCGCACAGACAGTGACCCAAGCCGGGAATCGAACCTGGGACCCTGGAGCTGTGAAACATTTGTGCGAACCACTATGCTACCGTGTTGCACTATTATTATTTATTACTGCCCTGTTATTAATGATACTACTGTGCCTGTATCATTTCCATTTTAATTTCATGACCTTTGAGTTTTGGGTATGCTCAAAAACATTGTTGATCACTATGCATTGACAAGACACCTAGCATTCGCTCTTGCAGTAGCTCAGTTACATTGTCTTTTGATAGAAAGAAAATTCTGTGATTCTTTTTATAGAATTATAGAATCCCTACAGTGCAAAAGGAGGCTATTTGTTCCATCAAATCTGTACCCTCCAAAGGAACATCCTATCTAGCACCTCTGGGTGGTTCCACTGTACCACCCAAAGCTTCATCCACTAATTGGGAGGCACAACTGGCATGTTTAGCTGCATTTTCATTCTTGCACATTCTTGGTATAGGAGTTTTCTGAGTCCAACCTGCATTGGCAATAAGGCCCTTCTTGATGCAGTTCTTGGATGTATTTGTTTTACTCCAGAATTCTCCTGCTGAGTGTCCAGCCTGTGTACAATGGTGATATGGTTGCACCCTTGCAGCATTGTTCCTTGTGGTCAATGCTCTAACCGCATTACTTGCGAAGCTCCTCTTGTTGCTAGTTCCATGGAAGTGGTTGTTGTGTTCTGTGATATAACTGTTGCAATGAAGTACACAAAACATATACTTGTTTACTAGAAAGCTGATTTATTAGCAAACATGTGGAAAGATTACTAATTAACTACGACGCAGACAATGGCTACTAAATGAATTCAGTGAATTCTCCTGGAGTGAATCTAAGTGTGACTATCTCCTTGTACGACTTACTACCAACTGGTGGGTGTCTCCAGTCACGTGATGGATGTCTGACACCACCTACTGGTCAGAGATTGTACTAGTAACTATGTGCACTGATATACAACTACATACATTTATATGTACATGCATATCACCACAGTGCAGCTTTTAGAGTTAAATCACTTTCTGTAAATAGCTTCCTCTGAATTGCTTCACTGTGGAATCCACAAACAAGCTTGTCATGAAGTGTATCATGAAGTCTTGCACCAAATTTTCAATTTTTAGCTAATCTTCTGAAAGGCGCTGCAAACTGTAACTTGCTTTCACCTTCATCCTAACCATGCCAGTGGAACCAAAACATTTCTGCAACCAACATCCTCCCTTCGATTTTTTTATGGAAAGTATGGCGCAAACAATCTCCCTTAACAAGCACCCAGAACTTTTTTCCCGTTTCGCCTGACCGTGGTTCAACTTTTTCCCCCCGAGTAGTGGCTTGCGCAGAGGCGGCAGGCTTTGAAATATCCATTCTCCACATCCCGTTTAGCTTCGCTACATATGCGGTCCCTGCAGCCCAGGCCCTGCTCAGTTCAAGGCAAGCAAGCTTTCCTGACTGTCATCTTCTCACTCACAGTTGCAGTCAAAATTTGTTTTACACCTCCAGCATCGGCGATTGCGCCTTGCCCGATGTTTGTGTGTGCGCGAATCAGGTCCCGCGAATCGTCTGTTGCTCCTGATGCCGTCCCATTGTTAGTCGACGAATCCTTCTTTTTTCAGCGATTTTTCCTGCCTTAATCTTCCTCGCCAGTTTTCTCCCCTGTTATATTTCTTTGCTGCCGTAAAGCAAAAAGGTATGGAGCTGCCCACACTCTGGATTATTGCAAAACACGATGAGAGGTTTTATTAAGGGTGTTGCTCGCACAGTCAAACACAGTGATCTGCCCAAAGGCCATGCAAATGCTCTGCTGACCTCACTGCATGCCACATGATGTTAAACCTGCAGCAATGTATTCCCAGATACATAACATATATAAATGACCTGGACTTGGATATAGGATGTACGATTTCAAAGCCTGAAGGTGACATAAAACTTGTAGTGTGGGACCCACCTGCTGCCTGTTGTAGCGGAGAGTGCTTGGCATTGGCCATCAGTGGGATCTTCACCGATGTCTACAGTGTGGCCCATGCATCCCACAGCCAGGGAGCACACCACAGGGGGGTCGGTTTTGGTGGGACAGGAAGATCCTGCCAGTGAGAAGTGCCAGAGAATCCCATCTGTAGTGAACAGCGAGAGGGCTAGTAGCAGAATTCAGGCCATGGACTGACTGAGATTTTCAGCAGATTAATGGTAGTTGCAACATTTTTGGAGATAATTTCAAGGCAATATAATCTAAATGTGACAATTTCTAGCAGGACAGCAGGAGCTGAGGCTGTATATTGGTCTTTAAAGGTGACAAAACAAATTGATAAGACAGTTAAGAGAGCAACTTGGGTTTGTATGTACGAGTAAAAAAAAACAAGCAACTTTACAAATCTCTGGTTAGCCCTCAGCTGGGGTGTAGTGCATTGCTGTTGGACACAATGCAGCCAGAGATTCAATGGCCTGATCAGGGTCGGAATCTAAGTGGCAAGGCACATTCAAAATAGCATAAGACCATAAGACATAGGAGCAGAATTAGGCCACTCGGCCCATCGAGTCTGCTCCGCCATTCAATCATGGCTGATATTTTCTCATCGCCATTCTCCTGCCTTTTCCCCATAACCCCTGATCCCCTTATTAATCAAGAACCTATTTATCTCTGTCTGAGAGACACTCAGTGATTTGGCCTCCACAGCCTTCTGTGGTAAAGACTTCCACAGATTCACCACCCTCTGTTTGAAGAAATGTCTCCTCATCTCAGTTTCAAAGGATTATCCCTTTAGTCTGAGATGGTGTCCTCTGGTTCTAGTTTTTCCAACAAGTGGAAACATCCTCTCCATGTCCACTCAATCCTAGCCTCGCCGTATTCTGTAAGTTTGAATAAGATCCCACTCATCCTTCTAAACTCCAACGGGTACAGACCCAGAGTCCTCAACCGTTCCTCATACGACAAGTTCTTCATTCCAGGGATCATTCTTGTGATTCTCCTCTGGACCCTTTCCAAGGCCAGCACATTCTTCCTTAGATACAGGGCCCAAAACTGCTCACAATACACCAAAAGGGGTCTGACCAGAGCCTTATACAGCCTCAGAAGTACATCCCTGGTCTTGTATTTGAGCCCTCTTGACATGGATACAAACTGCCTCAAACTCTGCCCTCCCTGGCCATTTCCATAACTCCCCTTTAAAGCTTTAGGCTGGCCTGTCCTTCTCTGCCATGGCACCTCTTTGCAGACCCATCTATCCAGCCATCACTGAGCCTCGTCCACATTTCATGGCAATGTCACACCAATCTCTCACAATTATCCTCCTCAAATATTAGCCTTCCATCCTTCCAAAACATTCCACAGCTCTCAATCGAAGGTATCTTTTTGCTTGCCTTGCAGGGGAAGAGAGCACAGCAGGGAGAAGCAGAGAACTGGGGCTGCCCTCCATCCATTGCCAACTTGTCAGCTGTGAGGGAAGAGGTGATGGAGATGAGCTGTATCTCGACATTTATGACTGTTGGCGATGCAAAGCTGTGGGATCTCCTCGCTACAAGATGACAGGATTAAAAATAATAAAGCCACACTCACGCATGTTGACTTGATGTCAACAGCCATTGAAGTTTGCTGATTGGCAGAATGATGATTGAGAACTCCCTCGCTTTGTCATTTCTGATTTGTGTCCTTCATCTCCCATATGACTGACATGCCTCCCTCAAGATGTGATTCCAGAAGAGAATGAAGGTTTCTTGGAAGAGGCCATGGCTCACTCTGGTGATGCATCAGCACACAACTCCATCCATTAAGATACACACACCTCGCTGGCAGCATTGATATCTAGATTATCACACATCACAAGATAACAGGAGGTGATGGACAACACGGACAACAGTGGAGAGACCCACTGAAAACACAGCCCCTCCAAGAGCTGGAAGCAGATGCTGATCTTGGAAGTCATCAATGGAGAGGACTATCCTGGAGCAACAATGGAATATATTTGAGTTCTGTCATCAATTCCAGAAGTACTGAGCATGACTACGTAGACTGGAGAAGTCCATCTCTACAATGAATGCCTCAGGCCTTCATGTGAATGCCTATGTCCATGAGAAAACTGGCCTCCTGCATGGAAAATCAGGCACAACAGTCAATTGGCATGTTTGGCCTCACCGACAGTCTGTACATGCAAGCTGCCACCTAAAGCAGGATGAGGAAAACTGCACCTTGGCCACACAGCATCTCACTGATGTGCAGCATAGTGTTCTCAGGCTCTTAGCTAGCAGTGAAGCATGGGTTGGTCATGAACGTGTAGATGAAGAAAGCACACATGGAAGTGGGGATTGCCCCTGCCTCCGAATTGAGTCACTGCCCCAAATACAACTTCCTGTCCTGATGGCTGAGAATGTCACTGTACAGCTGCACCTCGGACTCCAAAACCCAGAGGATATGAGCCATGATCTCCTGTGCCATGAGAGCAGGATTTCGAGCAGCCAGCCTCTAGTTCTGCTGAAACCATAGTGCTTGCATCATGGTGGAGTAGTAGAAAAAGGATTAGTAGTTACACAAAATTGTACAGTTGGGTGTTTAACACAGTGTAATATGGTCACATTTGAGCCATAAACCTTTGTTCAAATCTCCAGTAACCCCATTTTTTGCTGATATCTGCCAAGTGGCCTACTGCCGGTAAAAAAAGGTCTGAGAAAAGTAAAGGATGTGCAATGAATATCTGCAAGAGATAAATTGTTGCTTGTGCAGCTGTGCTGTGTTGTAGTTAGAGGGTTGTTAGCGGCACTGTGGCTTCAGAATTGGTGTGGTGATACTCTCAGATCAACTGATAGAGTCAGTCCCGGGCCTCCGCGAGAGCGAAGTCCTACTCTTGTTTTAGTTGTGTTGACACCACAGACTAATTTCTATAGGCCACCAACACTGACATGGTTCGCATTGCTTAAACCAGGCACGGCCTGCTGCGATGGTAGACCTGATAATGAACGTTATATGCAGCTTCAAGAATTTGAGCAGGTACCTCCTTCTCCAAAAACACAGAACGCTCACATAACCTCTTCTTCTGAAGCTCCAGCCCTCGTTCCATTGTTATGTTGTGCAAAGGCTAGCAACCGCGGTCATTCAGGAAATCCTTGCTGGTGCACACAGAAGGGCACCTGCCCAGAGTCAGCTCATTAAGTATCTTGCATTGTAACGCATGTTCTTCGTTGTTCCTGAATAGGTGAGCATTGAAGGAGTGAAATCTTATAAATTGCTGAATGATCTGAGGGCACCTGGATTGCCACAATCTGTGCCTTCCCGTACCTGTGGAAATCCACAGGTAGAAAATCCGAGGGCCGTCTCAACAATCTGACTGGCTACATCAGGGCTGAAGTGGATGTAAGTGCTGGTCCTGAAGAAGATGGCATCCATCACCTGGGGAGGAAAATTGTGAGATTCTCCAGCAAAATTAATAGTAAACTGCAATCTATGAAATCTTCATTCCTCCCCACCCCTGACAAAACAGGAATCATGTTTGGATGGTAGTTAGTCTGCAGGACTAGATGATGATAATAGTACAGATAGTTTATTCGCAAAACATGTCCTCCCTTCTTTTATCTGCAATAGCAACATTCTTTTGAAAATTCGATATGCTCTGCTTGTCACCAGTTGATTTGAAAATCTCAGTGTTGTTTAATTTACAGACTAGTATTTACAGCCAAAGTTTGGGACATTTTACTCATGCATTGTCTAATCCTTCTAAATATCACTGTAAGCCTACACTCTGAGAGTCATCACGTTCTAAGGGAGGAGCTTCCTCTGAGTCCTCACTCAATAATATTTCTTATCCTCCTAAAGGACGTCGACTAATTCCACGTTATTAGCAAGTCAACCAAATACCATATCGTGGCACAGAGAAAGAAAACATAATATCTAGGACAGAAAGGTTCAGGGCAGAACATTAAGAAAAGATAGAGAAAGCAACTTGCAGTTGTATAGCATATTTAACAGAGTATAAAACCCCAAAGTTGGTCTCTGATCTTAAGAAAGGATGTCATTGCATTGGAAACAGTTCATAAATGATTCATGTTGGGATGGTGTTGGTTGCAGAAACAGTCTGTTAAATAAGTCTTTACAATCATCTGTGTGTTAACAGCAAGTCTTTCTTAACTATCAGTAACTGTGTCCAACTATACAGTAAAGGGTACAGGTATGGGGCTATCACCATCTAAGATCTTATCACATGTCTGTCCAACACCACACTACCCCTAGACCAAAGTCACGTGCATTCTTACATCATCGTGTGATCGGTACTGAACTCAATCCCATATTAACTATGTATGTACCAGATCCTTCTACTGTAGTTCACTCGATTGATTCTGGGGATGAAGGGGTTATATTATGAGGAGAGGCTGGACAGGTTGGGCCTGTATCCATTGGAGTTGAGAAGAATTAGAGATGATCTTGTTAAAACATATAAGATCCTGAGGGGACTTGATAGGTTGGATGCTTGGAGGATGTTTTCCCCTCATAGGACACAGTTTAAAAATAAGGGGTCTCCTTTTTAAAAATATATTTTAAAGACAGGGATGTGGACATCACTGGCAAGGCCAGCATTTATTGTCCGTCCCTAGTTGACATTCAGAAGGTGGTGTTGTGCTTCCTTATCAAAACACTGTAATCCCTGAGGTATAGGTACACCCACAGTGCTGTTAGGGAGAGAATTCTAGGATTTTGACACAGCGATAGTGAAGGAACAGTGATATATTTCCAAGTCAGGATGGCGGGTGACTTCAGGCGGAACCTCCAGGTGGTGGTTCCCAGGTATCTGCTACTCTTGACCTTCGAGATGGTAGTGGTTGTTGGTTTGGAAGGTGCTGCTTAAGGAACCTTGGTGAGTTCCTGCAGTGTATCTTGTTGATGGTGCACATGGCTGCTAATGTTCTTTGGTGGTGGGGGAAGTGAGTGTTTGTGGAAGGGATAGCGGGCTACTTTGTCTTGGAGGGTGTTGAGTTTCTTGAGTGTTGTTGCAGCCGCACTCAACTAGGCAAGTGGAGATATTCCATTACCCTCCTGTATGGTGCCTTGTAGATGGTGGACAGGCTTTGGGGAGTCAGGAGGTGAGTTAATCCTGCAGATCCCAAGCCTTTACCCTATTCTGGTAGCCACAGTCCAGTCCAGTTTCTGGTCAATGGTAACCCACAGGATGGGTGATATTTTGAAAAATTTGTTCATACGATCTGGGCATTGCTAGTTGGGCCAAAATTTATTCCCCACCCCTGAGGGCATTTAAGAGTCAACCATATTGCTGTGGATCTGGAGTTGCATGTAGGCCAGACCTAGTAAAGACTACAGATTTATTTTCCTAAAGGATAAAAGCAAATCAGTGGGCTTTTATAACATTCGACAATGGTTTCATGGTCATCTTTAGACTTTCAATTCCAGATTTTTTTTATTGAACTCAAATATTGCCATATGCCATGGCAGGATTCAAACCAAGGTCAACACAGTATGACCCTGGTCTCTCGATTATTGTCTAGTGGCAATACTGTATTCAACAATATCCAGATACAATGAACAAATTTTCAAAATATCTCCACCACCGAAGAACTACACCACTGCCTCGCCTAGTGGGAATTCAGTGTTGGTAATGCCTTGTCCAGGATGTCAAGGGTGATGGTTAGTTCCTTTTTTGTTGGAAATGATCATTGCCGAGCAGCTGTGTGACATGAATGTTACTTGCCACTGTTGAGTGCAAGTCTGGATATTTTCCAGGTCTTGCTGTATTTGGACATGGGCTGCTTCAGTATCTGAAGAATGACGAATGATACTGAATATTGTGGAGTCATCCTGGAGCTGAGTTGATTGACCTCCAACCACCACAATCATCTTCCTTTGTGCCAGATGTGCTTCCCACCAGTGGAGGGTTTGACTCCAGTTTTTCTTGGGCTCTTTGACACCATATTCGGTCAAATGCTGCCTTGATGTTAAGGGCTATCATTCTCACCTCACCTCTGCCGTCCATGTTTGAAATAAGACGTCAGGAGCTGAGTGACCCTGATGGAACCCAAAGTGAGGTTCCATAAGCAGGTTATTATGGAGTTGGGCTCACTTAGAACATAGAACATAGAACGATACAGCGCAGTACAGGCCCTTCGGCCCACGATGTTGCACCGACATGGGAAGTCAAAAACTAAAGGCCATCTAACCTACACTATGCCATTATCATCCATATGCTTATCCAATAAACTTTTAAATGCCCTCAATGTTGGTGAGTTCACTACTGTTGCAGGTAGGGCATTCCACAGCCTCACCACTCTTTGCGTAAAAAACCTACCTCTGACCTCTGTCCTGTATCTATTACCCCTCAATTTAAGGCTATGTCCCCTCATGCTAGCCACCTCCATCCGCGGGAGAAGGCTCTCACTGTCCACCCTATCTAACCCTCTGATCATTTTGTATGCCTCTATTAAGTCACCTCTTAACCTTCTTCTCTCTAACGAAAACAACCTCAAGTCCATCAGCCTTTCCTCATAAGATTTTCCCTCCATACCAGGCAACATCCTGGTAAATCTCCTCTGCACCCGTTCCAAAGCTTCCACGTCCTTCCAATAATGAGGCGACCAGAACTGTACGCAATACTCCAAATGCGGCCGTACCAGAGTTTTGTACAGCTGCAACATGACCTCATGGCTCCGGAACTCAATCCCTCTACCAATAAAGGCCAACACACCATAGGCCTTCTTCACAACCCTATCAACCTGGGTGGCAACTTTCAGGGATCTATGTACATGGACACCGAGATCCCTCTGCTCATCCACACTGCTAAGAATTTTAACATTAGCCAAATATTCTGCATTCCTGTTATTCTTTCCAAAGTGAAAACTTAATTGTTGATGACTTTGTTGATGATGGAGAGCAAACTAATGGGATGGTAACTGGCTGGGTTGGATTTCGACCAGTACCCATGGTTGAATTGGCTGAATTCTGGCATCTATGATGCTGGAAATCACCAGAGGAGGCCGAGGTGGATTATTCACACTGCCCTTCTGGCTGAAGTTGGTTGCAAATGCTTCAGCCTTATCTTTTGCACTAATGAGCTGAGGTCACCCATCAGTTAAAATGGAGATATTTGAGGAGCCTCCTCCTCCATTTAATTGTTCACCACCACTCACAATCAGATGTGCCAGTCCGGCAGAACTTATATCTTATATATTGGCCATGGAATCACTTAGCTCTGCCTATCACTTGCTGGTTATGCTGGTCAGACTGTTTGGGACTCAAGTGCTCATGTGTTGTAGCTTCACCAGGTTTACACTTCCTTTAGGTGAGCCTGGTGCTGCTCCTGGCCTGCTCTCCTGCACTCTTCATTGAACCATGGTTGGTCCCCTGGCTTGATGATAATACTAGCGTTGGGAACATGTATTTAAAAAGCCAAATGGAATGTTAGCATCTGTTGCAAAAGGACTGGAGTATAAAAGTAGAGAAGTGTTGTTGCAATTGAGTAGGGTTTTGGTGAGACCACATCTGGAGTACTATGTCCAGTTTTGGTCTCCTTATTTGAGGAAGGGTGTAATGGCATTGGAGGCAGTTGGAGAAATCTAGAATGAAAGGTCATGGGTACTGGTTGAAATGTGGTAGATTTAGAGCTGGGATGAGGAGGAACTACTTCACGGAGAGGGTGATAAATCTGTGGAACTCCCATAGGGCGGTGGAATCTGAGTCATTAAACGGTTTCAAGCAAGAGATATATATATATTTGTGATTTTAAAAAATGGTTAAAGAGATATGGGCAACAGACGGGGAGGTGGATTTGAGACCATGAAGAGATCAGCCATGATCTCATTGACTGGCAGAGCAGGCTCAAAGGGCTGAATTGCCTACTTCTGCTCCTAATTCTTATGTTCCAATGATATACCGGGCGATAAAGTTACAGAGGGCATTTATATTTCAGAGCCAACCATATTGCTGTGAACCTGAAGTCACATGTGGGCCAGCCCTGGTAAGGACAACAGATTTAATTCCTCAATGGATATTAGTAAACCAGATTAGATTTTACGATGATTTTTTCATTCCAGATTTTTATTGAATTCAAATTTCTCCAGCTGCTGTAGTGAGACCCAAATCTCAGAACATTATCCTGGGTCTCTTAATTACTAGTTTAGTGATAATACCACAGCCTCCTGTTGCCCATTGAAGGACCTCAATTGGTGGCTGGATGGTAAGTCTGACCACAGGCCTTGCTGGCCTGACTTAATACAGCTGGAGGAGATCAGGCACACCACCATCTGGCCTTATTAAATGTCTTTCCCATCGCCAAACGTTCCATGAGAGAGGTCATTAAATTCCACCCCACTGTCTTACTCCCAGAAACACATCAATAATTTTATGTTGTGTTGTTGCCAAATGCTTAGCAGCCCTGAGATTTATTACACAGTGCAAATTCACATTTGTTATTTTTATATACTAAATGCTACAAGTCCATAAAACCACATTTCCATGCACACTGATATCGCAATATCATGCTGAACATGATATGCAAATAAATCCATCTTTTTTCATTCAGCTGAACTTATCAACTTATTGGAAGTTGTTCGCAGATCGATGCTTGCCTCTGTCTGTATAGTGCCAATGTCAAGAGTAGAGGTCAGGCTACCAGGCATAAGTTTACAATCAAAGATGCAAAAAGCTTGTAAGAGAAAGCTCGCAGTTTCAAATTGGCTAGGGTGTGAGCTAACTTGGTGGGGAGATGGGAAACAGGTTGTGATATTAAAAAGAAAATACAAGTTGCTCTAGGGACTGGAGAGATAGCATGCACTTGAGTAAGAAATAGTAAGAAATGAGCTGAAGTAAGAGAGGTCTAATTTAGGTTCACGGTGCACTCATGTGAACACATAGGCCTAACTTTTGCACTCCCTATGGCAGGTTTTGGGCAAGGGTTGGGAGTATAAAATTGGATGGATGAGATTCATCCAGGCTCCTGCCGGCCTTGACCTGGTTGCAATTTTATGATGGTGGATAGGGCCTTCGATGGGAAGGCCCAATTAAGACAATTAAGAGGCCACTTTATGGCCACTAATGGCCCTTTTCCTGCCCAACCTAAACTTTCAGGCTGGTGGGTATCAAATAGATTAGAGTGGGAAACAGAAAAAATATAAAATTCTAGATCTCAGGTGGGAAGGTGGTGGGGCAATGGCGGGGGTGATTCTCCATCAGAAGCCCTCTTCTGACTGGGAGACATCCGGGCCTCCCTCCCTACAATCTCCCAGCCTTTCCGCCAACACCCTAGTTGCCCCCTTTCAACACTCCCCATTCCCAAGGAGTCCCCTTCCCTCCCATCTGTAAGACCCCTGCCACTGACCTGGTCTCCAAGTCTCGACACAGTCCCAGGCACATCATTGCGGAGTCCCTTCTGGCCGCAGCAGCACTGTGCCTGGATGGGCTTAAGACCGGTCAGCCAATGATTGGTTGGCAGCTCTCCAAGGCAGGACTTCCATTCAAGTAAGGAAGGACATCCTGCTTAGTGTCAATCAAAGTTAGTGGAGTGTAAAATGGCAGCCAGCCTTCTGACCCCTAAGGCGTAAAGTCCCTGTCATCTGAAAACTTTAGGCTATAGAGTGCAGTAACTAAGGTTGATTATTGCAGGTGCCGCCAGACACCAGAGAATATGGTATAGTGATACTGGTGACCTGGCTAAAAAAACAAGAAAAGAAGGGAAAGAAGGAATGGAGAAAGTGTGTCAGCACTGATTTCAGAATACATTATATGTGGCAGAGAGAGATAATTTAGAGAGATAAAGGATAGAATCCTCTCAGTTCGAACTAAGAAACAACAAAAGTATAACACTGAGTGTATGCTGCAGAACACCAACAATAGGAAAAATATAGAGGAACAGACTTGCAAGGAAATTGCAGAGAGGCATAAAATCTATTGTAGATATTAATGGAGGGCTTCACCTGTTCTAATATGGACTCGGTTAGTGATAGCGTAAATGGCAGAGGAGGATAAGATTTTCTGAAGAGCATTCAGGAGAATTTCTCAAATTAATGGCTTTTAGCACAAGGAAGGAGGCATTGCTGGATCTGCTTCTGGGGAATGAGATGGGTCAAGCAGATCAAATGATGTAGGGCACATTTTACGGGACAGTGACCATGGCATAAAATTCAGGCTAGCTATGGGCCTAGGTTTTGCACAGTCTCATTGAGCACACTTCAGGTGAGGTGGGAGCGTGAAATTGCACGGGTGGGATTCCTTCTATTTTGTCACCCACCCTGAGCCAGGGCTGCCAAGGCCTCAGATGGGAAGCTGGCCTTTTCCCCAGGTCAGCCCCTTAAGTGGCTCAAATTTGAAGCTGTCGGGAACATTGAACCTCCGTGCGGGAATTCCAGAAAGAATTAAAGTTAGATTTAGGGCAAGAAGGGATGCAATCGCCTCCATCAGATGCCCCCTTATGACTCAGGGAGCCCTCCCCTTGAGACCTGATTACCTGCGGACCTCCCCGTACCTCACAGCCTCTCCCTAATGAGCCCAATAGCCACTCTTGCAACCCTCTCAGGCCTTCCCTATCCTCAGTATCCATCATGGGAGCACTAACACTTACCTTCCTTCAACCTCAGGGAGGCACCTGAGAACACCTCATCACCGCCCCACCTCTCAGGCCCAATCCTTGGCAAAGCCAATCTGCCACCTGGACACCCTGGCACTGCCAGCATGGGCATGCCCCTGCAGGCCTGGCACCCTGGAAGTGCTCCTGGCACACTGGCCGTCTCATCCAGACAGGGTACCAGGTTAGCAATGCCAAGATACCCAGGTTCCAGAGGGAGTGCCAGGGCGCCATCCTGCCCTGTCTCCGACCACCCAGGGGTCTCTTTGTTTTTTGTTTTTAAATGCATTTTATTCAAACTTGTATTAAAGTAGTTGCAGCGAATAAACACCCCGGGAAACATTCTTCCCAACAATCAACTATACAGTTCGTACAGATTTTCCTCTTTTTTCACCCTCCCTCCCCATCATACACCCCCACCTTCCCTGCGATGAACAGCTCCTCAAACACGGTCACCAACATCCCCCACCTTTTCTCATACTCCCCTGCTGAGCTTTTTAACTCATACTTTATCTTCTCTAACCGCAGGAAGTCGTACAAGTCACCCAACTATGCTGCTACCTCCGGTGGCGATGACGACCGCCACTCCAGTAAAATTCGTCGCCATGCAATCAGAGAGACGAAGGCCAAGACATCGGCCTTCCTCCTCTCCATGAGCTCCGGCTTCTCTGATACCCCAAATATTGCCACTGTTTTTTTAAAACGCATTTTATTCAAACTTACATCAAAGGGGCTGTTTAGCTCAGAGGGCTAATTGCTGGCTTTGAAAGCAGACCAAAGCAAGCCAGCAGCATGGCTCGATTCCCATAACAGCCTCCCGGAATGTGGCGACTAGGGGCTTTTCACAGTAACTTCATTTGAAGCATACTCGTGACAATAAGCCATTTTCATTTCATTTTTCATTTTCAAGTAGGTTACAGCAAATAAACACCCAGGAAACATTCTTCCCAACAATCAACTGTACAGTTTGTCCTCCTTTTTCACCCCCCCTCCCCATCACCCCCCCTACCCCTCCTCTTCCCCCCCCCCCCCTCCCAGGTCTCTAATGACCTGGGAGAACCCACCCCCCCCAGGTGCCATTTGTGGAAACCGATTGGTGGGCGGGCCTGTGCCGTGGGGGTACTCATTTTCTGCTGCCTTCGCCATGGTCTTCACCATGGCGGAGGCGGAAGAGACCCCCCTCCACTGCGCATGCACCGGTACGATGTCAGCAGCCGCTGACGCTCCGGCGCATGCGCGGACTTACGCCGGCCGGCGAAGTCCTTTCGGCCCCGGCTGGCGTGGCGCCAAAGGCCGTTCATGCCAGCCGGCGGAGTGGGAACCACTCCGGCGCGGGCCTAGCCCCTCAATGTGAGGGCCTGGCCCCTAAAGGTGCGGGGACTTCCACACCTTTTGGGGCGGCCTGACGCCGGAGCGGTTCATGCCACTCCAACACGCCGGGACCCCCCCGCCCCGCCGGGTAGGGGTGAATCCCGGCCCTTATCTCCCAGGTCCGGCTGTTAGGTCCCAGGCATCAGGAAAATGCCGCAATATTTAAATGAGCCTAATGACTCACTTGAGTGCTAATCTGGAACATGCTTAGTGATCACGTCTCCCTTAACTCTCGTGAGGCATTTCGATTGTCGCAAATCTCGCGAGAGGCCTCTCGTGAGATTCAATGGCTTTGTCCTGACACCAAGTCGGGTGCGATGAGGCCATTAAATTGCACTCAAGAGCTTACACTTGGAGGCAGAGGACATGGCTGATGGAGTAAATAAGGTAGTTACTGTCACAGTGAAATAGGAGGTAGACTATAAATTGAAATTCAGCAGAACTGATAGCAGTAAATGCCTGAAAAAACATTGCGGATAAATATGTTTCTCCTTATAGTATGCAGGACAACATTTTAAAATTTGCTGATGGTGCAAAGCTTGGAATTATTGTCAACTGTGAGGAGGATAATGATAGACTGCAAGAGATCTTAGGTTGGTGGAATGGGCGAGCCATGGCAAAGAAAAGTTAATGCAGAGAAGTGTGAAGTGATCCATTTTGGTACAAAGAACAAAAAGATGCAACATAAAGCAAAAGTATACAATTCTAAAGTGAATGCAGGAGCAGATGGACCCGGGGGTGTGTGTGCACAAATCGTTGAAGACGGCAGGGCAGGGTTAAGAAAATGGCCTGGAAGACACATGCCACCTTGGGCTTCGTAAATAGGCAGTGTGTAGAGATGCAAGGATGTTATGGTGAAACTTATAGGCCACTGATTTGACCCCAGCTGGAGTATTGTGTCTAATCCTGGACACCTGTTTTGGAAAGATGAGAAGACATCGGAGAAGGTGCAAAAAAAAAAGTGAGGCAGGTTTGAAGGGCTTCAATTACACGGACAGATTGGAGAAGCTGGGCCTGTTCTTCCTGAAGAAGATAAAGTTGAGAGGATATTGGATTGAAGTGTGCAAAATCATCAGGAGTCTGGGCAGAGCAGATAGGTGGGAACTGTTCTCATTGGTGGAAACATCAAGAACCAGAGGGCATTGATTAAAGATGAACGGTAATAGGAGCAAACAGGTTATGAAAACAACTCTTTTGCAGCCACAAGTTGGAATCTAGAATGCACTGCTGAGAGCGTGCTAGAGGCAAATTCAACTAAAACTTTCAACAGGGATTGGATTATTATCTGAGGGAATGGAAACAAAATGCAGGGCCACGGGGAGTGGGACTGGTTGAATCGCCCCTGCAGAAAACCAACACAAATACAAAGTCCACTATGGTCTCTTTCTGTGCTCTATCCATTATGTGATTCTATTAATAACTAAATTACTATTCTCAACAACACTTTACTAACATGTACCAGAATATATATTGTGATCGGGTTAATATATTTCTGGAAATTGCACCTCGGTGATCTATTATAATTTACCTCAGAAAATTTCTTTTGAAAAAATCCTATTTGCTGAAGTAATTTTCCTGCTTCCATCTTGCACCCTAAATGGGGTATCCATTTAATAACAATTCTATTTCACTCATGACCCCTGATGAACTATTCATTGCAATACAAATAGAAAACAACAGACCAACCCGTCGTACTTGGTCCAAGTTCGTAACAGACGTTCTTTGTCATTTGAGAAGACTTTTTATTCCCTAAAAGGCTGCACTTCAGTCCATTCAGTTCAAAGTTCAAAATGATTCCAAGTCCACAGCGCAGTTATCATTACATTGCTTTGTATCGTTAATATTCAGTTTTGTTTCCCTAAAATTAATTTTCTGGTGCACAAGGGTCACCCAGGCCGAGATTGACATTCTTTTCTTTTAATGAAGATATGATTAGCCCTTTAAACTTCAGGTAAGTTTTAGCCTCCGGTATGCTTCAATCAGCTACTCATCTCAATCTCAATTTGTTTTATCAATTCGAATCTCAGAAACAAATGATGCCGCCCCCCCACCCGCCTCCGGAGTCCCGACAAGATGGCCGCCCGCTGCGCAGTCCCGATGTTCCAGGAGCGCGACATCAAGGTGCTCCTGGACGCAATAGAGCAGAGGAGGGAGGCCCTGTACCCCGGACATGGCCGCAGGGTTGCCCCACGCCCCAGCTGGCGCCTGTGGAGGGAGATGGCAGAGGCCGTCAGCGCTGTGGCTGTAACACCAAGGACAGGCGACCAATAACACAAGAAGGTGAATGACTTTGTCAGGGCAGCCAGGGTGAGTACCCCCCCCGGATGTGCACCTCCAGGTGCAACCAACCCTAACCCTAATGTGCTCCGTACCTATGCCAATATACACACAACCACTGGCCTGCATGTATATCCCTGTCTAACACTGTTGCCCTTTATCCCCCCCACCCCCCACTGGAGAAGCGTGCACACAACAACAGGGAGCGTGAGAGGACTGGAGGGGGCCCAGCTGATGAGAGAGCACTCACCGTTCATGAGGAGAGGGCACTGGAACTGGCAGGCGGACCTGAGGACCGGCAGGTTGCCGATGCAGAGGTCGGGGGCCCACCACCAAGTGAGACCCCCTAAGGCCCATATATCCCCCACCACCATATCCCCCCTCCCCCATATCTCTCCCCCACATATCCCCCGTATCCCCTCCCCCATATCCCCCAATATCCCCCCTCCCCCATATACCCCTCCCCCATATCCCCCATATCCCCCTCCCCATATCCCCCTCCACCATATCCCCCCTCCCCCATATCTCCCCCCCATATCTCCCAAATCCCCCTCCCCATATGCCCCAACATCCCCCCTCCGAGCCAGGACATCCCGACCCAGGCCAGCCCTACCCAGGACTCATCTACCCAGGACACTCCTACCTGGGACACCGACACACATGACACCAAAAGACATGACAGTGACACACAGCAGACGGGTGGACATGAACTGCCACCCCAGGGGCCCATGGATTCTGAGTCGGACGATGCTCACAACACACGCCACTGCTTTGTCCAACGCCCTCCACCATCGCAGAGACACTCACCTCGATTGGGCACTTCAGTGATGAGGCATCTGGTACACTTACTGGTGCGCACAACACAGCTGTAACGGTACAGCTGTGGAGGTAGGAGCAGCAGAGGGGCTGGGAGGTTGGAGGGCATCCTGGCGCAGGCAAATATCTGCCGCCCAGACGGGACCCGGGTTCCTGGAGTTACCACACCCACCCATAGATCCGATGCAGTCACGGAACGAGGGACGATCGATGGGGGCGACAGCTGGCTTGCAGCGGCTACAGATGCAGGTGGAGGAGTGCACCCACGTCCAGGAGCTGGGAGTGGTGTCGGTCGTGCGTGCCACCCAGGCCGAAACCGCACAGGTGGCGTCTGCGGTGGAGGCAATGGGTGCGACGGTGTCAGACATGGGGAGCAGTATGCAAGGCCTGGGGCTTTACATGCAGGCAGCGTCTGTGGCCCAGGGCATGGCTGCCCTCTCACTGGAAGCCATGAGCCAGAGCCAGAGGCAGATGGCAGAGGCGCACAACGCCTTGGCCCTGTCTCAACAGGCCATTGCTGGGGGCATCGGCGTCATTGCCCATGTGCTGGCCGGCGTCGCCCAGACACAGACAGGGATGGCCTACTCCCTGAGCTCCATGGCTGCAAACTTGCAGACCCTTGCGATACAAGGACGGTAAGAAGTCTTACAACACCAGGTCTTACAACAACAGCAGGCAGTAAAGAAGGCAAATGGTATGCATGTTGGCCGTCATTGTGAGATGACTTGAGTATAGGACTAGGGATGTTTTACTACAATTATATAGAGCACTGTGAGGCCACACCTGGATTATTGTGTGCAGTTTTGGTGTCCTTATCTGAGGAAGAATGTTCTTGCTATGGAGGGAGTGCAACAAAGGTTTGCCCTGATTCCTGATTCCAGGGATGTCGGGACTGTCATATGAGGAGAAAGTAAATCAGTTAGGATTATATTAATTGGAGTTCAGAAGCGTGAGAGGGGATTTCATAGAAACATCTAAAATTCTAACTGCATTAGACAGCGTAGATTCAGATTGAATGTTCCTGATGGTGGGGGAGTCCAGAACTTGGGGTCACAGTTTGACAATAAGGGCTAAACCTTTTAGGACTGGTGAGGAGAAATCTTTTTACCCAGACAGTGGTGAATCTGTGGAATTCACTACCATAAAAAGTAGTTGAGGCCAAAACGTTGTGCAATTTCAATAAGAAATTAGATATAGCTCGTGGGGCTAAAGGGATCAAGGAAAATGGGGGGAGGGAGTGATCAAGGTATTGTACTTGATGATCAGCCATAATCATAATGCTCGAAGGGCCAGATAGCTTCCTCCTGCTTTTATTTTCTCTGTTGGTTTCTATGTATGTTTCTGTGTCACATCATTGACTGTGTAGGTCATGAAAGATGCCAGATAAATGCAAGTCCTGCCTTCTTCTATTCAATAACATTGGGAACAATTGGGAAAGCCCATTTCATGATATCAGCTTACTTTAAGTGTGACCATGCGCTTGCTCTACAGATTGGCTATTATATAGGGAGTGTGCCTTGACTATAGGCTGGAAATCTGATGAGTGGGCAGTTATTAGTAGACTGTTGCTTGCAGTTAATTAATCTGAGCATTTTTCAAGTCCCTATATTTTCCAAATAATATTTGTATTTGGGAACAAGGGCCGGGATTCTCCCCTACCCAGCGGGGCGGGGGGTCCGGCGTTGTGGACTGGCGAGGACCACTCCGGCGTCGAACCTCCCCAAAGGTGCGGAATTCTCCGTACCTTTAGGGGCTAGGCCCGCGCCGGAGTGGTTTCCGCTCCGCCGGCTGGAAGTCCGCGCATGCGCCGGAGCGTCAGCGGCTGCTGACGTCATCCCGGCGCATGCGTGAGGGAGGGGGTCTCTTTCACCTCCGCCATGGTGGAGTGCCCCCATGGCACAGGCCTGCCGGCCGATCGATAGGCCCCGATCGTGGGTCAGGCCACGTGGGGGCACCTCCCGGGGCCAAATCGCCCTGCGCCCCCCCCAGAACCCCGGCGCCCGCCCGCGCCGCCAATCCCGCCGGCACCAGACATGCTTTGATTCCCGCTGGTGGGAAAGGGTTGTCAGCGGCGGGACTTCGGCCCATCGCGGGCCAGAGAATCGCCGCAGGGGCCCGCCAAGAATTCGGGCCATGACAGGGGCGGGATTGATGCCGGCCCCGGGCGATTCCGCCTAAGGAGAGAGAGACATAGAGATTGGGGGGGGGGGGGGGGGGGGCACTTTTTGAGAATTGAGATGGGCAGCAAGGTAGCACAGTTGCTTCATAACTCCAAGGTCCCAGGTTCGATTCCTGGCTTGGGTCACTGTCTGTGCGGAATCTGCACATTCTCCCCGTGTCTTTGTGGGTTTCCTCCGGGTGCTCCGGTTTCGTCCCACAGTCCAGAAGTGTGCAGGTTAGGTGGATTGGTTGTGCTAAATTATCCTTAATGTCCGAAAAGGCTAGGTGGGGTTACTGGGTAACGGGGATAGGTTGGAAGTGGGAGCTTAAGTGGGGTGTTCTTTCCGAGGGCCGGTGCAGACTGGATGGGCCAAATGACCTCCTTCTGCACTGTAAATTCTATGATTCTATGAATTGAACTCTGAAACTGCAAATTCAAAATCTGCTGCAGATGGAATTTTGCAAAGTTGCACTTTCTTGAGTCCAGGTAAACACTGGCTCGAAATGCATGGATAGATCAGCCAAAATAATCTAAAGATTTATTTATCACATCTGTTCTTAATATTTATAGGAGGGAAGATAAACAAATAGCTGTAAGTCATTCAGACCACCAAGATACGAGCACAGAAACATTGCCTTCTTTTATGATATAGTGCTATGATGACAACCACCGAGAGTGCATTCATACCTTAGTGTTGCTTTCCTGAGGCAACATGCACAGCAGTAAGGACATCTGGCAGGTGATAGGCATATTTTACAAAGTGCATTTTGTTGCTGCCACAGCAGTACGCCTCCAATGTTGTACGTGGATTTAGCAAGTTCGAGCCATCGGTCACACAGCCAATAAGTTACTTTTATCCTGCATGTTCACACAAAGTGGCAGGGAGCCTGGGCACGTGGGAGTCACTGAGGGTCATTTTCACATTGGACACAGCAGGAAAACTGATGTTTGTGAATCTGCTCCCAGTGACCTCAATGGAAATGAAAATTGGGCAGTCAATCTCATGCCAGCAGGTTTTCGTCAATGGATCCTGTATATGTTTGTTCTCAGTTGTGTTCAGCCTATTCATTTCAAAGCACAGCTCATCTGCATTTTCCTTTAATGGCTCTGCACATGTGGGGTATTAAAGATAATGCCTTGTGAACAGCGAGTTTCTACCCCTGCTGGAGTTGAAAATATTCCCATCCAGTATCATGCCATTTTGTTACAATGAATATTTTGCTACCAGCGTCCTGCCACATGTTTTTATTCTGCTCTTATTGGGGCGAAGAAAAAAAATGCCTAAAGGCCAATCTCTGCCAATCCATGGCATTTTAATTCTATAAGACACTACTCACTCAAACAATTCACAACACGGACACAAATATATTGACTCTGTGCAGTGAGATGCTATCATTGAGTTACTGGAGTGAATCCAAGAGCAGAAATGAGGCGAAACAAGGGTAAGTGGCTGTAGCGAGTCACAATTCACTGGGGAACTGGCCTGAGTACCTTTAGCTATGTAATTCCTGGGATTAGGCCTTCACACTTCCAAACTGCAAAAATACTTATTTCTGGACGAGAATTAAACTATTTCTAAATATTCAGAAACTCCTGGGTTTTCTGTGGAGGAATTCACATGTAGCCACTTAAACAAACTTCAGAACATAGCGAAGAGTTGTCACTCCAGACATATATGCAGTGAACTCCCCACTGACAGAGGTGCCTAAACTCAGGCACAGCTTCTGTAATGAGTCCTCTAAGTAGAATGATAGACATCTTGAGCTGCAACATACAGTATCGTGCCTTGCCTGGTTTCGAAATTCTGGGGGATTGGGTGAAGACAGCCATGCATTCGCCTTGCTACCCCTTTTGATCTCTGTCTCCCCCCTCCCCCCCGCTAAACAGATAATGCAGATAATTGGTCATCCTAAGAGAATAGGCAGCATTCTGACAGCGGCAGAGTCTGCTTCAAGAATAGAGCTGTCTTTCAGGGTAATGTCAAATCCATCCCACGAAACACTCTGCTCAAGTGATTTTCAATGTGCCAGATAGCGATGCCAATTCAGCATTAATTGTGGGGCTAACAGTTGCAGGGCTATCTCATGATCCTGCGCAAGGTGGCTCCCCTTCCAAAAAAAAACAACTTACCTGCAACTGGCAACCAAACCCCAGAATTCCTTATGGAGGCTGAGGAGAACATTTTCAAGATGAGTTTGGGAACCTGACAGTTGGATGAATTCTGGGTCCTGATCCCATGCCCGAGTTCTCTCACCATGCTATTTAAAATTAAGTTCGCCTAATTGGCCAAGAAGCGAAACCGGTGCCCAATCATCTGAACCAGGGTTGCATTCTGGGACCTTCCCATCCAGTAGTAACATTAATCAGGATCGTAACACAAACCCTGCACCACTCTCTCCACCCTCCTCCCACCCGGGGAAGGCCCTCCCCTGGCTTTGCCAGTGCCTGATTGGCTTGTGCTTCAGTGGGCCATCCCGAAAAGACACCGAGTGGGCTTCGCACTGCCTACCTCCAGGTGACAGTCGAGCCCTGATATCTCAATAAAATTCTGCCCAGTAACACTGTTTCTCTCTCCACAGACACTGCCTGACCCAGCGATAATTCCCAGCATTGTGTTTTTTTAAGATTTCCAGCATCTGCTGCATTTTACTTTTGATGGATTACTGGGGGAATACCTCACTGGATGTTATTTTGCAACAGCTCCATTTTAATAGAGAGAAATTGGGCTTTTGTTAGTGTAGAAGTATTTGCCCAGGTGAAAAAAGCCACGTTGGCTTTCGAAAGGATCTCTTCAGAGACTGGGAGAAGGCGGCTGGTGAGGATTTGGGTGATGATCTTCTCGGTGTCGGAAGATTCCTTGGTAGTTCCTACAGTCCATTTTGTCTCCTTTCTTGAAGATGGTGGCGATGACGGTATCCCTGAGGTTGGCAGGAATTTCATAGAATCATAGAATTCCTACAGTGCAGAAGGAGCCTATTCGGCTCATTGAATCTGCACCGACCCTTTGAATGAGCAATCTACCTATGCCCACTCCCCTCTTTACCCATAACACCATAACCTAACCTGCACCTCCCTGGACACTAAGGACCAACTTAGCATGGTCAATCCACCTAACGTGCACATATTTGGACGAGGGAGGAAACCGGAACACCCGGAGGAAACCCACGCAGACATGGGGAGAGTGTACAAACTCCACATACAGAGGGTGGCATGGTGGCATAGGGGTTAGCACTGCTGCCTCATGGCGCTGAGGTTCAATCCCGGACTGGATCACTGACCATAAGGGGTTTACACATTCTCCTCTCATTTGCGTGGGTCTCTCCCCCTAAACTCAAAGATGTAAGGGATCGGTGGATTGACCACACTAAATTTCCCCAAAATTAGAAAATTTAAAAAAAACCTCCACGCTGACAGTGACCCAAGGCTGGAATTGAAACCGGATCCATGAAGCTGTGAGGCAGCAGTGCTAACCACTGTGCCACCATGCCGCCCACTCTATCTCTGTCCCACATTTTCAGGAACAGCTGCTGGAGCATCCTCACCTATGATTGCATCCAAACAATAGCACCTGGTGTACAAGGTGGTAAATTACCTGAGTTTGTACTGTAGCTGTGAGAGCTGAGAGCAATATTGGAAAAAGCGAACTCTCTCAGAATTGTGTCCTTGTCTGGAATTATAGCATCTGACTCCACGTTGATGGGATATCAGCCAGAGAGTTTAAAATTTGTTTTAAAACAGGAGACTGCACCATTCTTTTGCTAATGTCTCTGATTAATATTGAGATACGTATCCTGAGGCAAAAAAGCCTTGATTTCAGACAATGTTCCAGATATTGTGTACTGACTGATACTTTCATGAATGTTCATCAAAGTTAAGCCAATTTCAGTTTCACTGGCAAAGTATAATTGGTGTGAGGCTTCTCTCCTAATCCTTTAAATTCACCACCTCCATCATGCAGCATTTGTCTATATTCAATTAAAATTTCCAAAAATAGTCCTCTGAAGACAATCCATGTCATTTGTCAATCCTGAGTGATAACTTTCTTTCCCCATCTCTGTTAAGCTTGTGCCTTGGATTTCACACAAACCAGCAGCCTTCTTGTGTCTTTTGCTTCAATGCTGAGGAAATGAAAGTCAGGATGTGAGTTGAAAATGTTTCATGAATAAGATCATCATGGCATGAATCCTAAGTTACAGAAATATAACACACACACATGGGCAGAAATCAGTGGCCAGCCGATGGATGGTCAGGTGGCCCTCAGCTGAGCATTTGGACATGGGTTGCCTGGAAGTAGGTATGGATTCAAGTGCTTTTTTTCCTATTAAGGGACAATTTAAAGTGGTCAATCCACCTACATGCATATCTTTGGGTTGTGGGGGTGAGACACAGACACAGACACGGGGAGAATGTGCAAACTCGGACAGTGACCTGCGGCTGGCATCGAACCCGGAATCTCGGCGCCGTGAGGCAGCAGTGCTAACCACTACGCCACCGTGCCGCCCCTTGGATTCCAGAGGTGGGGAGGCCTTTGTTTTCCTTCAATGGTCTGAAGGAATATTCCTCGACCCGGTTTCGATTCCCAGCTTGGGTCACTGTCTGTGCAGACCCAGGGCTGGATTCCCCACCGGCAGGATGCTCCGTTTTGCTGGCAGCCCGCGGGTTTCCCGACCGCGTGGGGTTGCCCCACAGTGGGAAACCCCATCAAACAGCCGGCGTAACTGAGCATTCCGCCGGCGGGGTGAAGCTGAAATGTGGCACAGTGGGATGGAGAGTCCAGGCCCCTGTGTCTGCGTGGGTTTCCTCCGGGTCCTCCAGTTTCCTCCCACAAGTCCCGAAAGATGCGCTGTTAGGTGAATTGGATACTCTGAATTCTCTCTTAGTGTACCCGAACAGGCGCCAGAGTGTGGCGACTGGGGGATTTTCAGAGTAACTTTATTGCAGTGTTAATGTAAGCCTACTTGTGACAATAATAAAGATTTTTATTATTATTATTATTAAATGACTTCTGATGCTTGACAGACCTTTACTTGAGATTGCTGGGGGTTCCATGTTTGGGCTGGAGTTAAAATTATCGCTGGCCCAGTGATGTTATCTGCCTCGATCTGCATGTTTCAAGAAAGATCTACTGTTTTTTCAAGGTGACTTAACTACTTGTACAGGAGGGTCACTGGTCATGGAAAATGGCATGTTTTGGGCATGAGTTTACTTGCTTACTTGTCATACAATCTTAATATGGTGAGAATACGCAAAACAAACACCCCCCCTGAGATCACCCTCGTCGTCAATGCACGTCCACTCAAAATAGAAGTCGGATGCCACAGTAGTTGGCGAGCAGATATTTAAATACCTGCAGGGAGGGCTGCAGCCTGCTAATCTCAGCAGCACTTTGGCTTCCTTAGCCGCCTATACTGGAGAGGCACTGAAGATATCGGAGACGGCGTTCGTACCAGTATAGTACCAACAGCAGCCCGCCTAATTATCAGGGCTTTCTCGGGTTTCCCAGGAGCTTCTATGGAAGCACCACAAGCATCAAAGATGTGAAGGCAAAGGTCTATGTAGAACCAGAAGTAACACCAAAATGTTTTCACACAGACTGTGCCTTATGCTCTACACCAGCACATAGAAACGTTACTTGGACCGGGCGCTGCTTCCTTCCCAGGTCCACACACTCTGGTTCCATGCCCCTAGTTCCATGGCCCAGTTCTTGGGTGTGAGAATGTTAGTTGCTGCTTCGTTAGTAACTGCCTCTAGAGTTCAGGCAAAGTGTCCAGGACTCTCCCCCTCGGATCCTACAGCAGCGAGTCTGCTGGTTTCTCATATTTAAGTAGGTGTACTGAACAGCACCAGCATTACTGCTCGCTGGGGAGGCAAAACGGTAGGGTGTCCTTACCGTTAATGGTATGGAAGTTGGATTTAATAGGTGATTATTAGTTTCTTGTCACGTTGAGGCCTGATTCGGATTTCACCAATGCGAGCGGGCCGGTTAGTTTAGAACCCAATCGGCATCCAGCCTGGTTCTCAATTTGGCCTCACTTGTGATCTAACCAGCCCGCTCGTTTACGCATCCCGTGCGATGGGGCCGGTAGATCTTAATGTTGAAAAGGGCGTTTATCTAACATTCAGAAAAGATGAATCTTTGGGGCCTCACGGTAGCATGGTGGTTAGCATCAATGCTTCACAGCTCCAGGGTCCCAGGTTCGATTCCCGGCTGGGTCACTGTCTGTGTGGAGTCTGCACGTCCTCCCCGTGTGTGCGTGGGTTTCCTCCGGGTGCTCCGGTTTCCTCCCACAGTCCAAAGATGTGCGGGTTAGGTGGATTGGCCATGCTAAATTGCCCGTAGTGTAAGGTTAATGGGGGGATTGTTGGGTTACGGGTTACGTGGGTTTAAGTAGGGTGATCATTGCTCGGCACAACATCGAGGGCCTGTTCTGTGCTGTACTGTTCTATGTTCAGCTTGTTGAAAAAGTGCTTCCACTTATGTTTGTATTTCCTTTTTGAGTACGTGTTGCTTCTTAAAGGAAGCGTGGTAGGTCCCTTCAACCAGGAATAGCTGTTCAAAAATATTGATAAATATAGTCCTGCAGCCCATGCAGTACATGCCCTTGAAAGAAAGGCTGTAAACTGTTGCAAGAATGTTTTGTCGCCAGAGCTCGATGCTAAAAATTCTGGAAAAGCTGAAAATATAGCCTCCATCTTTTAATAAGATAACTAAATTTCACAGTAACATACAACATCATAAAACAGGCTGCCATCGTGTAATTGGATAAACACCAGAAACGGGCCTTTCATGGGATTACTTGACACTTTATTTTCAGTATCTCCAGATTGATTATGTTTAGGCTGAGCACCAAAACTGCAGAATTGAACTTGATCTCAAAATTCTAATTTTGGCGGCACCAATTCATTACTTCACAGAGACCACTTTTTCCACTTTTGGGTAGTCTAACATTAATTTCATTTTTCATTCTCCTCTCAGCATTTCAAATCACTATAATTTAGCAAACTATCTGTAATTTAACTTTAGCTTTTGTTAAATTTCCCTTTTAACTTTTCTAACCATGTTATTGGTGCAAATAGTGATGATTGTGTTTTTTTTTCATCGCTGGTATCATTACCATAAATTGACTTGCCAGTTGTTTCTTGAACATTTATTTTAATCTGCTCAGCACCAGGATTATTTCATGTTGCGGCATTGCAAAGCAGTAAACACTGCTTTCTTTTCCTCTGCCTCTACTTAACCATTCTTCTTCAGGGTAACATTCGCTGTAACTCATCATTTTTTAAAATAAATTTAGAGTGCCCAATTCATTTTTTCCAATTAAAGGGCAATTTAGCGTGGCTAACCCACCTACCATGCATTCTTTGGGATGTGGGGGGGAAACCCACGCAAACACGGGGAGAATGTGCAAACTCCACTTAGACAGTGACCCAGAGCCGGGATCAAACCTGAGACCTCGGCGCCGTGAGGCAGCAGAGCTAACCACTGCACTACCGTGCTTCCCCTCTCACTTTCATTTTGAGCAGACAGATATATTTTCTCTTCATGGCACCTCTTCAACTTATCCCGAAGCCTTTGCTTACTGTCTTCGTTCATGCCGTCTCTAATCATGGTGGTTTTGTTCATGAACAGTTCATTTCAAGATGTCCCAGGTGTCATAAAGAGGTCTTGTAATTTGTGACCAATTCTACACCCACATCAGGGGTGGGAGTCTCATTTGAATATTTAATCATTGCCGACACCTATTGTAGGACTCTAGCTTGTGTTTTATAGAATCTCAACACTGCAGAAGAAGCCCTTGACAAACCATCGACTCTGCACCGACACTCTGAAAGAGCACCATATCCAGACATACCCTAAACCCGCAACCCAGTAACCCCACCTACGCTTTTGGACACTAAGGGACAATTATTTTTATCACGGCCATTCCAACTAACATGCACATCTTTGAACTGTGGGAGGTACTTGGAGGAAACCCACGCAGACACGGAGAATGTACAAACTCCACACAGAGAGTCACTCAAGGCTGGGATTGAACCTGGGTCCCTGGCGCTGTGAGGCAGCTGTGCTAACCACTCTGAGTATACCTATGAGTAGGTCATGTATGGCCCACTGGCATGGAGAAAGCCACCCAACAGCCCCTTCAAATAATGAACCAATGCAGTCGTAAACAAAGAAGCGGAAGTTTGTTCTTCAGATTTGTTGCTGGCCGTATTTTGGGTGAGCGAGGGAAGTTTACGTCTGCTGAGAGCATAGCTGTAGTGTGATGTTGGTCCTGGGTGTGACACACAGGTTGTAACAACCTGTCCAGGGGCAGGATGGATGGGAGCAGGGTGTGGTTGGAAGGCAGGTTATAGAGACACCTGGTGGTGGGATAGCTGATAGTGTAAGGCCTCTGCCCTGAGAGGGCTGGGTGCCAGGCAAAGGTCATGGTGCATGTGGATTGGCCATGCTAAATTGCCCGTTGTGTCCTAATAAAAGTAAGGTTAAGGGGGGGTTGTTGGGTTACGGGTATAGGGTAGATACGTGGGTTGAGTAGGGTGATCATGGCTCGGCACAACATTGAGGGCCGAAGGGCCTGTTCTGTGCTGTACTGTTCTATGTTCTATTTGTCCTTTGTTTGGGGTGAGCTCTGCTATTTTCATGCTTCGCCTGCAGTGGGGCTGCGCCTAGAATTTAAATTTACAGTGCAGAAGGAGGCCATTCAGCCCATCACGTCCACACCTGTCCCTGAAAGATCACCCTACTTAAGCCCACACCCCCACACTCTCCCTGCAACCCAGCAATCCCAATGTGGTGAACCATTGTACACCTGTATTAGGGGATGTAAGGTAGGACCTGTATTGCAGGTTCGCCGGTAGCCCCTGCCGGCTGGCTCCGCCCAGTAGGAGGAGTATAAATATGCATGTCCTCCATTCATCTGCCATTTCGCCAGCTGCAGCAGGAGGCCACGCATCTGACTGCAATAAAGCCACAGTTGTACCCAACCTTAGTCTTTGTGCAATTGACCGTGCATTACCCACCTAACCTTTGGACACTACGGGCAATTTATAATAGCCAATCCACATAACCTGCATATCTTTGGACTGTGGGAGGAAACCAAAGCACCCGGAGGAAACCCACGCAGACACGGGGAGAATGTGCAGACTCCACACAGACAGTGACCAAGTCAGGAATCGAACCCGGGTCCCTGGAAGCAACAGAGCTTCCAGAGGGCCGGCCTGTGTGGACTCCCAAAAATCCAAAGGCGCTGTGAACATTTACAGGATACAGTGACCAGTCAGCAGAGTGAGCAGCCAGGGGCCTGTCACTTATAGCAAATGGCTGTAATTAAAACAAATACTTCAGCAATGGCGATGTGAGCCAGGCCACCCCGATCCCAAGGGGGACACCCTGAATCCATGAGCATAGTGGATCAAAGCCGCTAATCATACTTCAATACATGCACATGATGGTTATGCATGCCAGCGCCGGGCGCATACCTTGTTATCGCCACCAGTGACGGACCGGACAATGCCACCCATTTTGGCAATCAGCACGGTAGCACAAGAGGCTAGCACTGCGGTTTCACAGCGACAGGGTCCCAGGTTCGATTCCCCGCTGGGTCACTGTCTGTGTGGAGTCTGCACGTTCTCCCCGTGTCTACGTGGGTTTCCTCCGGGTGCTCCGGTTTCCTCCCACAGTCCAAAGACGTGCAGGTTAGTTGGATTGGCCATGCTAAATTGCCATTAGTGTCCAAAAAGGTTTAGAGGGGTTATTGGGTTACAGGGATAGGGTGGAAGTGAGGGCTTAAGTGGGTCGGTGCAGACACGATGGGCCAAATGGCCTCCTTCTGCACTGTATGTTCTATGTTTATGGACCTCAGTTTTAGCTGGATGCCCGATTCTCCAGCCGATCGCGGTTTGCATTTGCAGCGTTAAGTGATGGAGAATTTCGCCCATTCTCTGCAAATCCGTAGAATATTTCCTCAGTACTAAGATGCAAGCCATGAGGCTGAAGGATTCTTAAGTCTATTATAGAAAACAAAGGATTAGCCTACACGTCTTAATAAAATAAAATTGCAGGCAAAATGCAAGCATTACAAGCACTGACACCAGCAAACATTTTCTTCTTTTTCTTCTTGATAATCTTTCTAAATGTGGCTCAGTTTCACTTGCCGTAGCAATACCCTGAAATGCTGCAGTTGGAACTTTGATTGCATTAGTGTGAGATTCAGCTGTCTGCAGTTTTAAATGAAAAAGATTAATGACTTTGCTAAAATGGGGCAAGAAGGCTTTAAGAAGAACATGTTAAGTGTGAATGTGTTAATATCCTACTGTGTCATTTCAGGGACTCGGTGTTTAAGTAAAGCGGTCTCATATTCAGACTCATTTGCAATACAGTCCATGTGTGAGATATTTATGAGTAAATTTAATCTGGAATGAGTTGCCTTTGCATACATATCATATCACTGAAAACTGTTTGAAAGAAGAAGCAATACAATACTGTCTGACATATAAGTAATAATGATGAGAATGTAAAATGTTTACATTGTAATCCAGAGTAAAATGCAATAATGTGTTAAATGATAAGAAACTCATTTTATACTTAGCTAAATGAAATAATGAAAAATATTATACGACTGCTGGAATAGCAGTTTAATTTTTATTCCTATCTATTCAATAGCAATGACGAATTGCTATGGCAATAAAGTACAATATGAAAACATTGTGCTAATTCGCACAAACGTCCACAGTGTAAAAAATGCCCACAGAAAAATGCTGATTATGGAAATGCAGATAGGAGGAAACCCACGCAGACACGGGGAGAACGTGCAGACAGTGACCCAGTGGGGAATTGAACCTGGGGCCCTGGCGCTGTGAAACCACAGAGCTAATCACTTGTGCTACCGTGCTGCCCTGGTTCTGGAACACAATCTGATAAGCACCACACAGTTGCAGGTGCACATCAGGTGGAGGAAGAGGAACGTTCAGAGGAGACAGCGGTCGGAGGTCTGCTGGAACCCAGGACCCAGCTGAGTCCCAGTCAGATGATGAGCCTCCGGACCAAGTTATCCCGGAGCTGATACAGTCGATAGGGTGCAGCCGTAAGGTTCAGCGGGGGATGTCAGCACCACTTAAGCGGGCCCATAGCTGATTGGAGGAGTCCCATAGGCTACAGGTGCAGGAGATTGTGCCGGCAATGCTTGGCACCAAGGACAACACTACTTGGGTGGCTACTGCAGTGGAGAGCCTGGAGCTCAGCGGCAGCATCATGAGTTGTTGTGTCCAAGACGTAGCTCAGCCAGTGATGGCCATGGCTTAGCACCTCGGCAGCATGTCCAAGTCACTGGGGGGATGTGTCCCTGATGCAGGCAGACCTTTTCGAAAGGCACTGTGGAACATGTCCCAGTCTCAGGTGAGCATTGATGAGGCGGTGCATAGCATGTAGCAGTCACTGGGGGATATGTCGCAGTCTCAAGCGGGCTTTGCTTGGGCGCTCCAAGGCTTGGCCTGGTCGCTGAGGACCATATCCCAGACGCAGGTGGACATTAGCGAGGCACTGCAGAGCATCGCCCTCTCACTGAGGGGCATCGCCGAAGGCATCGACACCATGGTGCAGATATTGGGGGGGCCATCAGGGCTGGCAGAGCCAGATGACCCAGGGGCATCCGACTCAATCCAGCTGCTCATCCATCCCGCGGTGAGCCTCAGGGCTCGCCAGAGAGTGATTTGTAGAAGCGAAAACTGGAGGCCGAACAGAAGCCTCCCCACGGTGTGACGATGGCAGACACCAGCTCTCCCGGGTCCACCACTCTCAGGTCAGTGTCCGGAAGAGGATGGCACGGCAAAGTGTCTGACACCACCATGTCCGACGGGGTCGCCCAGCCCCTTGACCTCCAGAGGACGGAGCATCAAAGGGCACAGGCCGTGGTCAGCAGCAGGCTGCCCCACCTCTGATGTGCATCCTGGGGACACACGAAATGTAATGGTAGAACACGGAGGGAGGATCACTGGGAGGGCACTAGGGGTGGGGGGGTGATGGAAGTTAGGGCAGTACCATTAGGGGCGAGGGATGGATGGGGTCACATCTGTAAACCATTAAAAAAGTTACATCCAAGACATGTGAAGACCCTGTCACGTTATTCTGCACTATAGGCCTACATGCACCCCCCTCCCCCTGGAACCTTTGCCCCCCCCCATCCCTCCGGGGCACACCATTTTGTAGGTAATGGGTCTGAACACACACTCAGCAGACAGACCGAAGCCAGACTACGGTATAAATTGAAGAGCATATTAGTTCGCTAACAGTGCCGGCACAGGCCCATCATCCTAGATGTAACAGAGACCCTGAGTGGATGGAGCAGAGAAATTGAGGGATCGGGGGAGCGGCGGATAATGAGTGGGTAGTTGGATGACGGGGGAAGGATAGGGAGGGGATAGTGTGAGGTGTGGGAGGAGCATGGATGGGGGAGCGATGGGTGGAAAAGGGGGAAGAGATGATGGACAAAGTCACATGCGATGAGAAGCGGGCGCGGATGAGAGGCTCCCTTGCCGGGCATGCCAGAACCATGCCGTTGCCGCCTGTCCTCCATCCTCCAGCTGTCCCTGTGGGTCCTCCCCGGTTCATCCCCTCCATCCCGTTTTGGTCTGACTCCTCCTTGGAGATGGGCGCATGTTCCTCATCCTCCACCTCAAGCATGTAACCCCGCTGCTGCGCCAGGTTGCAGAGGGCACAGCAAACCGTCAGAAATCAGGTGGCCCTCTAGGGTCTGTACTACAGGGCACCACCAGGGTGGTTGAGGCATTGGATCCGCATTTTAAGCAGTCCAGTGCACTGCTCAATGACAGCCCAGGTGGCCTCATGGGCCTCATTGTATCAGGTCTCCACATCGGTCATTGGCCTCCGCACTGGCGTAATTCTCCATGTCCTTAGAGGGTACTCATTATCCCCAATGAGGCATGCCGGGGATCTCTGATTGCCCCAGGATGTAGCTGTCATACACACTCGTGGGGAAGCGTGCACACACGTGCATGATCTTCAGGTGGCGTCACACACAAGCTGGATATTCAGGAAGTAGAGCCCCTTCCTGTTAATGAAGGATGCTCCCGCACTGCCACATGCACACAAGGCAACATGCGTGCCATCTATTAACCCCTGGATCTGGGGCATCCCTGCGATGGTGGAGAATCCTGCTGCCTGGGCATCCTGATATGCCTGGCCCTGGTCCCTCCCTGGCCTGATAGGTGGCCGGGTCCTCGGGGTGTGGGCCGGGCCCTTGCACAGGGGCCGTCGCATCGAACCTTTGTTGATGTTGCATCTGCCATCTTCTTCGGAGTCTGGCCACCAGGTCTGCAAACGCCACCACGAAAGCAGCTAACGTGGGGTTGAAGATATCATCTATTGTGTAATATCTGTAAGGAATTGGAGAGGTGAGAGACAGACAGCCAATTAGGGCTTCCACGCTCAGACCTCCCAAGCATCCTCCACCCTCACATCCCCTGCCATCCTTCAGGGTGCCATGGAACAAGCCCTGCACATGCACCCCTGGCCGCAGCAGTGGCCCCTGGGCACCGGACCTTGTCACTGGACCCAGACCGTGTACCCCAGACACCGGCTGGTAATGTCACTTGGACTGGGTGCTGGTTCCCTCCCCTATCCTCACACACACACTCTGATCGGTAAGGTGTCCTCGGTGTTGAGGCCCAGCTCCTGGGTGATCGGACGCTGGCTGTTGGCTCTGCTCTGGAGATCCAGACAAGTGTCGAGACCTCTGAGCCTGATTGGGATGCTCAGCAACAACACTTGCTTGCTTCATGGTATGTCTACCACAAAGATCCGCTTGGGAGCTGTGAAATGATATTAATGATCTGGATGAAGGGACTGGGGGCATTCTAGCGAAGTTTGCCGATGATAGGAAGTTAGGTGGTCAGGCAGGTAGTGCTGAGGAAGTGGGGAGGCTACAGAAGGATCTAGACAGTTTGGGAGAGTGGTGCAGGAAATGGCTGATGCAATTCAACGTGAGAAAATGTGAGGTCTTGCACTTTGGAAAAAAGAATCCAAGCATAGACTACTTTCTAAACGGTGAGAAAATTCATAAAGCCAAAGTACAAAGGGATCTGGGAGTGCTAGTCGAGGATTCCCTAAAGGTAAACATGTAGGTTGAATCTGTGATTAAGAAAGCGAATGCAATGTTGTCATTTATCTCAAGAGGGTTGGAATATAAAAGCAGCGATGTGCTACTGAGCCTTTATAAGGCTCTGGTTAGGCCCCATTTGGAGTACTGTGTCCAGTTTTGGGCCCCACATCTCAGGAAGGACATACTGGCACTGGAGCGTGTCCAGCGGAGATTCACACGGATGATCCCTGGAATGGCGGGTCTAACATATGATGAACGGCTGAGGATCCTGGGATTGTATTCTTTGGAGTTTAGAAGGTTAAGGGGAGATCTAATAGAAACTTACAAGATAATACATGGCTTAGAAAGGGTGGACGCAAAGAAACTGTTTCCGTTAGGCGAGGAGACGAGGACCCGTGGGCACAGCCTTAGAATTAGAGGGGGTAAATTCAGAACAGAAATGCGGAGACATTTCTTCAGCCAGAGAGTGGTGGGCCTGTGGAATTCATTGCCGTGGAGTGCAGTGGAGGCCGGGACGCTAAATGGCTTCAAGGCAGAGATAGATAAATTCTTGGTGTCGCGAGGAATTAAGGGCTACGGGGAGAATGCTGGTAGGTGGAGTTGAAATGCCCATCAGCCATGATTGAATGGCGGAGTGGACTCGATGGGCCGAATGGCCTTACTTCCACTCCTATGTCTTATGGTCTTATGGTCTTAAATGCTCACATTACTGTAATTATTTTGTAGGGTGGCCTGATTTATTACAAGAACACCTGTAGCTAAAGTTATAAATTATATTGAGCTTTAACTGTGGGTAAGCTATATAACAAGACAACAGATGAAAAACAGTAAAATCATGCCAAGCCACCTCTTTCATCGACTTCCTCCAGCCAGCCTGTGGACAGCTGACTTTAACATTCACTGAAATACTAGTAAGACTCCGAGTGGCCAGTTGGTGAATTACAACACAACCACCATATCACTGTGATGTGGCGATGCCGGCGTTGGACTGGTGTGGGCACAGTAAGAACACCAGGTTAAACTCCAAAAGGTTTGTTTCGAATCACTAGCTTTCGCAGCGCAGCTCCTTCATCAGGCGATGAAGGAAAGTGAGTGGTTCCAAACAAACCTGTTGGACTTTAACCTGGTGTTGTAAAGCTTCTTACTATGATATCACTACAATTACTAGAATTGCCAATTCGCCATTAGCGATAGCCTCCGGCAGCGCAGCCAATGGCTGCCACAGTCAGTTGGGGTTAAAGTGACCATCACCATATTACCACAGATGGGACTTTGTCCTGGGACGTTCGGTGGGACAGACTGCCAGCAGCCAGAGCCTGCCCCCCTCCCCTCCCATGCCCATCGCCCCCTGGGGGTTCCCCCACTCCCCCCGAACATTGGGCAGCGGCCCCAGTGCTCCCGGCCTGACTGCCTAATTTCCAAGATGGCTACTCATCTCCTGAGATCCCCACAGCAGCCAGTTCGCTGGCCTCACATTTTAAAATTGTTGTACTAAACGGCACCCGCGTCACCGCTCGCTGGGGAGGAGGTTAGATCATGGTAGACCGTGATAGGGGGATCTTCCTGTGAATGGGATGGAGATTGGTCTTAATTAGTGATTATAGATTTCTCGCCATGCCGCGGCGGAATCCTGATCTCGCCAACGGGAGTGGGCCGGATAAATGGGAAACTGATTGGCGCCCAGCATGGTTACTGATTTCGGCATCTCCCGCTACCTAACCGACATGCTCGTTTTCGCACTTGGCACCTTGGTAAACCCTAACCCTTGGAAAATGACTTCCAGCATTGCGAGACTAACTTTTACTAATTTTGTTTTGCTGTTATAATAGATGCATTTGTTTTTGCCAGCTAGTAATGGATATGATTGATGAGAATGCCCATTATAACAACATTTATCAAAATTTTTCCAAACACGCACATATTACTGAGGGCTAAAATCAAGAAACAGACTGAGAATCGTCACGCTGCATTAAAACTCACCAATCTCAATGTCTTTGGTCACTTCCAGTTGGAATTGAGAATACATTGCAATCAATCAGCACTGAATAATATGTAACCAGAGGCAAAACACATTTGAGTCCTCTAAAGGGGAACCTTTCAGTTGGATAATACAAAGCGACTGATGTACATGCCCCAGACAATGAAATTCTGATTCCCGCCAAAGGCATTTTGGACAACATCAGCAGCAGCTTGCATCTTTAACTTGGTTAAACTGGGACGTCGATGCACTTCACAGGAGTGTTTTAAAACAGAATTTGACTCCAAGACAAAGATGTATATTAAGACAGATGACCAAAAGCTTGGTCAAACAGACAGGTTTTAAGGCGTGAATTAAAGGAAGAAAGAGATTCAAAGATTTCAGGAGGGAACTCTGCAGCTTAGGTCCAAGGCAGCTGAACGCACAACCGCAAATGGCGGAGGGAATAAAACAAAACCTGCAAGTGACTAACACACAAGAAAGACATTTCAGACAGGGCAGGGATCAGTCTCCAGCTTCCCAAACAAACAATCTAACTGCATCCAGAAATGTGACACTGAGGAATCCATACAAAAGGCTTGCTGGACTGCACAATTATAGGAAAGAACCAATTTAGGACATACCCAAATATTTATATCCTCTGAGAAGGAGGTTAAGCAGGACATCCAAATTCAGAAGGAAGTGTCTCTAATTTAATCCAATTTGTTCTGCAACAATCCGCATGAAGGAGAGACAAGTGAATTGAATTGAATTTGATTTATTGTCACGTGTACCGAGTTACAATGAAAAGTATTGTTCTGCAGGATGTGTTGGGCAGGCTGGGTCGATGTGGACTGCACTTGATGCAGTGTAGCGAGAGGCAGACCTCCAACACTTGATAAGATGCAACACGATTTTATTTAAAGTCTTAACTATTATACATGTTCAACTTGTTATGGGAGAGGTGTTTTCAGAACCCCAAAATGTATCATGGAGTACAACCAACCTCCGCCTTTAATGGATTGTTAGCTTTTGAAGCACACAGCGTGTTCTCCAGGTGTGGTATTACAATTATGGACACGTGGGTTTTTAAACACTAAACAATGTTTATTCCATGAATTCAACTTAACCTTTTAAATAAACATTGGATCACTTAACACCCCTTACTTCAAAGATAACCCCAAAATAATACAACACTAAATAATCCCTCAAAATGTTCCCTCAAACCTCCAAAAGACTTCACCTTTAACAACAGACAAGAGTTTACATTCAATATACTTATAGTCTTTTGATTTTCAGACATCAACAGATCAGTTCTGTGTTTTCTTCTTGCAGCTTTTTGCAAAACACACAAACACTCCCAGCTTTTTCCTCAAAACTGAAAACCAAAAGCAGAAGTGAGCTCAGCTCAGCTCCTCCCACCCTCTGACATCACTTCAGTAATATGAAATGCTCCATTTCTTAAAGGTACATTGCTTAAACATCCATTTCTTGAAGGTACTGTCACATAACAAACTGTGGGTTGACACTATGCTGACTTGACTGGAGACCTGGTACTCGCCTAACCAGACTTACTAGCTACCGCATGGTGTTTGCACTGGCTAGCTCACGAATTCTGACTGTCTCAGTGGCTGGGTCCAGAGAGAACGGAAAACCTGGTGCCCTCTGGCTTTGTAGTGGTAGTGTCCTGTCTGGTGATTGGCTGCTGTGTTCTGTGTGCTTACTGGTCATCCTGTGTGTCAATGACTGCCTGTCTGCACTCAATTATATACATAGATATATATTATGGCACTGCATACAGTCCACACAGATCAGTCCACACATAGAAAAGCATAGCACAAGTGAAGGAGGCACAGCCGGAGTGAGACACATCCAGAGTGGGAATTTGGAACTTGGTAATTTGGTGCAGTGAGGTAATTTGATGTAGAGTGGGTGAAGGTTATTTTTCCCTACTGTTTTGTTCTCTCGCTTTCTTCTGGCCTGTAACTTTTAATCTGCAGGGAGAGAACCAGAGAGCATCTGACAACGTGGGAAGGAAAGTGATTTTTATTCATTTTTATTTTTATTACCTCTTCAAATTGTGTGTGTGTGGGGGACTGAAGTGACATCACAGTAAAGCTGTGACCTGATTGGCTGGTTGGGAATCTGTACTAAATTTAAAAATGAAACATTGTTAAACTAATTAAACATAATTACTTAATTATAATTTAGAGGGGTAAATAAGCCAGAGATCGGAGAGTACTGTATTTAGCTTTCACGTTTATAGTAGAAATCTAGTGCTAGAAAACATATAGTTAACAGTAATTTACTTTACTAATTAATTGACGCAATGTCAATTAGAGGGGTGCAGTGCTCTGACTGTGAAATGTGGCAGGTCCAGGAGGCTTCCACCATCCCGGATGGCTTCATCTGCAGAAAGTGCACCCAACTGGAGCTCCTCACAGACCGCATGGTTCGGTTGGAGCAGCAGTTGGATGCACTTAGGAGCATGTAGGTGGTGGAAAGCGTCATAGATAGCAGTTATATAAATGTGGTCACACCCAAGGTGCAGGCAGAGAAATGGGTAACCACCAGAAGGGGCAGGCAGTCAGTGCAGGAATCCCCTGCGGTTGTCCCCCTCTCGAACAGGTATACCCCATTTGATACTGTTGGGGGGGGATAGCCTATCAGGGGAAAACAGCAGCAGCCAGAGGAGCGGCACCACAGCTGGCTCTGATGTTCAGCAGGGAGGGTCAAAGCACAGAATAGCAATAGTCATAGGGGACTCTATAGTCAGGGGCACAGATAGGCGCTTCTGTGGACGTGAAAGAGACTCTAGGATGGTATGTTGCCTCCCTGGTGCCAGGGTCCAGGATGTCTCCGAACGGGTAGCGGGCATCCTGAAGGGGGAGGGCAAAAAGGCAAAGGTCGTCGTACACATTGGTATTAATGATATAGGCAGGAAGGGGCATGAGGTACCGTAGCAGTTCAGGGAGCTAGGCAGAAAGTTAAAAGACAAGACCTCTAGGGTTGTAATCTCGGGATTACTCCTTGTGCCACGTGCCAGTGAGGCTAGAAATAGGAAGATAGAGCAGCTAAACACGTGGCTAAACAGCTAGTGTAGGAGGAAAGGTTTCCGTTATCTGGGCCACTGGGAATTCTTCCGGGGCAGGCATGACCTGTATAAGAAGGACGGGCTGCATCTAAACTGAAGAGGCATAAATATCCTGGCCGCGAGGTTTGCTAGTGTAACACGAGAGGGTTTAAACTAGTATGGCAGGAGGGTGGGTACCGGAGCAATAGGTCGGAAGGTGAAAGTATTGAGGATGAACTAGGGAATAGGGCCAGTATGGCTCTGAGGAAGAGCAGACATGGAGATGTTGCTGAAAACAGTGGGTCTGGTGGCCTGAAGTGCATATGTTTTAAGACAAGTATTAAGCGTAAGACTGATGAACTTAGAGCTTGGATTAGTACTTAGAACTATGACGTTGTTGCCATTTCAGAGACCTGGTTGAGGGAAGGACAGGATTGGCAGCTAAACGTTCCAGGATTTAGATGTTTCAGGTGGGATAGAGGGGGATGTAAAAGGGATGGTGGAGTTGCGCTACTGGTTAGGGAGAATATCACAGCTGTACTACGGGAGGACACCTCAGAGGGCAGCAATGCTATATGGTTAGAGATCAGGAATAAGAAGGGTGCAGTCACAATGTTGGGTGTTTACTACAGGCCTCCCAACAGCCAGCGGGAGATAGAGGAGCAGATGGGTAGACAGATTTTGGAAATGAGTAAAAACAACAGGGCTGTTGTGATGGGAGACTTCAACTTTCCCAATATTGACTGGGCCTCACTTAGTGCTAGGGGCCTGGACGTGGCAGAGTTTGTAAGGAGCATCCATGAGGGCTTCTTAAAACAATATGTAGACAGTCCAACTAGAGAAGGGGTTGTACTGGACCTGGTATTGGGGAATGAGCCCGGCCAGGTGGAGGAAGTTTCAGTAGGGGAGCATTTCGGGAACAGTGACCATAATTCAGTAAGTTTTAAAGTCCTGGTGGACAAGGATAAGAGTGGTCCTGGGATGAATGTGCTAAATTGGGGGAAGGTTAATTTTAACAAAATTAGGCAGGAACTGAAGAACCTAGATTGGGGGAGGATGTTTGAGGTTAAATCAACATCTGACATGTGGGAGGCTTTCAAATGTCAGTTGAAAGGAATTCATGTTCCTGGGTGGAAGAAGGATAAATACGACAAATTTCGGGGACCTTGAAAAACAAGATATATTGTAGGCCTTGTCAAAAAGAAAAAGGAGGCATTTGTCAGGGCTAGAAGGCTGGGAACAGACGAAGCCTGTGTGGAATATAAGGAAAGTAGGAAGGAACTTAAGCGAGGAGTCAGGAGGGTGAGAAGGGGTCACGAAAAGTCATTGGCAAATAGGGTTAAGGAAAATCCCAAGGCTTTTTACACGTACATAAAAAGCAAGAGGGTAGCCAGGGAAAGGGTTGGCCCACTGAAGGATAGGCGAGGAAATCTATGTGTGGACCCAGAAGAAATGGGCCAGGTACTAAATAAATACTTTGCATCAGTATTCACCAAAGTTAAGGAATTGGTGGATGTTGAGTCTGGAGAGTGGTGTGCAGATAGCCTGGGTCACATTGAGATCCAAAAAGATGAGGTGTTGGGCGTCTTGAAAAATATTAAGGTAGAAAAGTCCCCAGGGCCTGATGGGATCTACCCCAGAATACTGAAGCAGGCTAGAGAGGAATATGCTGAGGCTTTGACAGAAATCTTTAGATCCTCACTGTCTTCAGGTGATGTCCCGAAGGACTGGAGAATGGCCAATGTTATTCCTTTGTTTAAGAAGGGTAGCAAGAATAATCCAGGGAACTACAGGCTGGTGAGCCGTACGTCAGTGGTAGGGAAATTACTGGAGAGAATTCTTCGAGACAGAATCTACTCCCATTTGGAAGCAAATGGACGTATTAGTGAGAGGCAGCACGGTTTTGTGAAGGGGAGGTCGTGTCTCACTAACTTGAAAGAGTTTTTCAAAGAGGTAACAAAGATGGTTGATGCAGGTAGGGCAGTGGATGTTGTCGATATGGGTTTCAGTAAGGCCTTTGACAAGGTCCCTCATGGTAGACTGGTACAAAAGGTGAAGTCACACGGGATCAGGGGTGAGCTGGCAAAGTGGATATAGGTCATAGAACAGTAAGAAGTCTAACAACACCAGATTAAAGTCCAACATGTCTTTTTCAAACATTAGCTTTCGGAGCACTGCTCTTTCCTCAGGTGAAGGAAGGAGCAGTGCTTGGAAAGCTAGTGTTTGAAACAAACATGTTGGACTTTAATCTGGTGTTGTCAGACTTCTTACTGTGCTCACCCCAGTCCAACACCGGCATCTCCACATCATAGGTCACAGAAGGCAGAGAGTAGCAATGGAAGGGTGCTTTTCCAATTGGAGGGCTATGAATAGTGGTGTCCCGCAGGGATCAGTGCTGGGACCTTTGCTGTTCATAGTATATATAAATGATTTGGAGGAAAATGTAACTGGTCTGATTAGTATTTTGCAGACGACACAAAGGTTGGTGGAATTGAGGATAGCGATGAGGACTGTCAGATACAGCAGGATTTAGATCGTTTGGAAACATGGGCGGAGAGATGGCAGATGGAGTTTAATCCGGAAAAATGTGAGGTAATGCATCTTGGAAGGACTAATGCAGGGAGAGAATATACAGTGAGTGGTAGAACCCTCAAGAGTATTGAAAGTCAGAGAGATCTAGGTGCACAGGTCCACAGGTCACTGAAAGGGGCAACATAAGTGGAGAAGGTAATCAAGAAGGCATACGGCATGCTTGCCTTCATTGGCCGGGGAATTGAGTATAAGAATTGGCAAGTCATGTTGCAGCTGTATAGAACCTTAGTTCGGGCACACTTGGAGTACAGTTTTCAATTCTGGGCGCCACACTACCAGAAGGATGTGGAGGCTTTAGAAAGGGTGCAGAAGAGATTTACCAGGATGTTGCCTGGTATGGAGTGCATTAGCTCTGAAGAGTGGTTGAATAAACTTGCTTTGTTCTCACTGGAATGACGGAGGTTGAGGGGCGACCTGATAGAGGTCTACAAAATTATGAGTCACCTGAGGAAGGAGCAGGGCTCCGAAAGCTAGTGTTTAAAACAAACATGTTGGACTTTAACCTGGTGTTGTAAGACTTCTTACTGTGCGATAATAATAAAGATTATTATTATTATGTAGCGCTACTCAGAGAAGACGTGTGAAGGGATTAGTTCAGTCCATAGGAGGGCTATTCAGAAGTCTGGTATCAGCCAGGGAAGAAGCTGTTTTTGAAACTGTTAGTGCATGTTCTCAGACTTTTGTGTCTCCTGCCTAATGGAAGGTGTTGGATGACAGAATAACCCTGGTGGCAGGGGTCTTTGATTATGCTGTCCACATTCCCAAGGCAGCAGGAGGTATAGACCGAGTCAATTGATTGGGTTCACATGATGGATTGGGCTGTATTCATGATTCTCTGAAGTTTCTTGCGGTCTTGGGCAGAGAAGTTGCCATACCAGGCTGTGATGCAACCAGATCGGATGCTTTTGGGCAGCACGGTAGCACAGTGTTAGCACAGTTGCGTCACGGCTCCAGGGTCCCAGGTTCGATTCCCGGCTTGGGTCACTGTCTGTGCAGAGTCTGCACGTTCTTCCCATGTCAGCGTGGGTTTCCTCCGTATGGTTCGGTTTCCTCCCACAGTCAAAAGATGCGCGGGTTAGGTGGATTGGCCATGTTAAATTGCCCTGAATGTCCAAAAAGATTAAGTGAGGGTTACTGGGTTCTGTGGATAGGGTAGAGACGTGGGCTTGAGTAGGGTGCTCTTCATAAGGCCGGTGCAGACTCGATGGACTAAATGGCCTCCTTCTGCACTGTAAATTCTAATCCTATGATTAATACTTCGATGGTGCATCTGTAAAAATTGGTAAGAGTCGATGTGGACATGCCAAATTTCCTTAGTTTCCTGAGGAAGTACAGGCGCTGGTGTGCTTTCTTGGTCGTTGACGTGGGTGGACCAGGACAGATTGTTGATGATGTGCACACCTAGGAATTTGAAGCTGTTAATCATCTCTACCTCGGCACCATTGATGCAGACAGGCGTGTGTATGATACTTTGCTTCCTGAAGTCAATGGCCAGTTACTTAGTTTTGCTGACATTGAGGAAGAGATTGTTGTCATTACACCACGGCACTGGTTCTCTATCTCCCTCCTGTAGTCTGACACATCGTTGTTCGAAATTCAACCCACTAAGGTCGTGTCATCAGCAAACTTGTAGATAGAGTAGGAGCCAAATTTTGCCACACAGTCATGTGTATAGGGAGTATAGCAGGGGGCTAAGTATGCAAACTTGCGCGGTCCCAGTATTGAGGACTATCGTGGAGGGGGTATTGCTGTTTATCCTTACCGATTGTGGTCTTTGGGTCAGGAAGTCAAACTGCACCAAAGTGACTCCCATTACATATTGACTGGACTCCCTTCTGTAGTTTTCCTCTTAAAAGTCAGATTTCAGGAACAAGGTGCTAAAATAGTAACCTTTTCTGATTTTTTTGATGGAGCTGCCTGCCTTACTATGATTCCCGACCTATTTCTTACAACTCTAACAAAGTTCATGTGTAGATGGCTTCTGCAGGGGAGGCGTGTTAGATCCCTGAGCTATACTGTCTTACATAATAGATTTGATTTTACTAAAATATTGGTACTGAATTTCTGATATGTTCTAAATGCCCTTTGATACAAGAACACTCATGTAATATTTCAGCTGCAGTTCAACAAGTTGCCAAGCAGGTTCTTTCGTAAAATGGAAAAATAATCAGAGAAGATATTAATCTTGCTAGTTTCACCCTGATTTTGATGACATATACACTGAAAATAATTGGTTGATGAATCTGCACACAGAATGCACACTGGACAGTGTGTGTTCACCAGAGAGCCATGCAATTATAAATAGTCATTAAAAGGACTGTTTCACACTCCAACAGCATCACTTATTGAAACTTAAATACAGGCTGCTGCTCCACAGCAACTGCTTATTTTTTGACCTAAGTGGCAAGATTCATAGCATACCAGGCAGAATTAAAGTCAGCACTTGTATATAAACAGCTGGCGAGGCCATTCAGCCATGTAATATGTTGTTCCTTTTCTGAAAGTCTGCTTGGTAGTTGTATTAAGTAGATGGATTTTGACTCAACTATTCAAAACGTTATGGTTTTTTAAAATTAAATTAAAGTGCACCCAATTAATTTTTTCCAATTGAGGGGCAATTTTAGTGTGGCCAATTGTCGGGCAGCACGGTAGCATAGTGGTTAGCGCAATTGCTTCACAGCTCCAGGGTCCCAGGTTTGATTCCCGGCTTGGGTCACTATCTGTGCGGAGTCTGCACATCCTCCCCGTGTGTGCGTGGGTTTCCTCCGGGTGCTCCGGTTTCCTCCCACAGTCCAAAGATGTGCTGGTTAGGTGGATTGGCCATGCTAAATTGCCCTTAGTGTCCAAAATTGCCCTTAGTGTTGGGTGGGGTTACTGGGTTATGGGGATACGGTGGAGGTGTGGGATTGGGTAGGGTGCTCTTTCAAAGAACCGATGCAGTCTCGATGGGCCGAATGGCCTCCTTCTGAACTGTAAATTCTATGAATTTGCCTGACCTGCACATCTTTGGGCTGTGGAGGTGAAATCGACGCAGACACGGGGAGTATGTGCAAATCCCTCACAGGCAGTGCTCCGGGCTGGGATCGAACCTGGGTCCTCAGTGATGTAGGCAGCAGTGCTAACCACTGCACCACTGTGCTGCCCATACTTTAGTGGTGTCTCAAGAGTTCAGTCCGATACCTCGTCACATCTCCCCTTAAGTACAGCCCCTCGGCTAGTTGTGCATTCTTGTAAAGGAGACTGTCGCTGACCTCTGCCTATACGGGACTTATGAAAATCCTCATGAGCTCTCCAACTACCTCGATTGCTGGAGGGGAAAGAGGAGGATTGGAAGAAACCTACTTCACCTTGTACAACTTTGCCTTCCAAACATGTGCAGAAAACGCCAGCCATGCAGTGTGAACCTGTAGTCTTAAATTACATGTGTGGTGACATAGATATAGCAATGCTAAAACACGAGACACCTGTGCATTT